>NC_140493.1:28809633-29409633 GCF_964271855.1 Acomys minous | reverse complement strand
TGATTGATGGTCTATCATTATTTGTTATGAAAATATGTACTGATTGGTGACAGTGGAAATTACGATGATCACAGCACATCTTTCTGATTTGTAACATGAAAATATTTCAGATTACAACTAATAATTTTGTTATGTTAAAAAAAAAAGACTGACAAGAAAGACAATAAATTAGGAAAACATTAAAGCCAGTGTTGGGTGATAATAATATAAAAATAGTAAAATATAAAATTAAGTATTATTAAGAAAAGACTTTGAAATCTTTACTTTTGTACTTACTCATCTTCTGATATGACTTATTCTGACTCAACCAACAGATGCTTTGCTCAGTTTTCCCTCAAATGAAGAAAGGATACTCTTGACAATATCACAAACCAAATCAACTTTCTGCAATATTCAATGCTTTGGTAGAAATCACATACTAATAAAGAATTGTGACAAAATAGTGAATAAAATTCACAATGTTTCTCCTGTATATGGGGAAGGGGGTGCATAGAGGGTAGGGGATAGTCTGGTACCTGTTCAATAATTATCTTTATAACACAAATTATCAGTTTGTAACAAGGTTTACCAATTTGTCTAGTTACTCCAGATGAACGCAACTATAAGGTATCGCTTGTGATATATGGTACTTGAAAAAATTGTTGGCTGAGTAACTGTTCCTTAAATTTGTCACTCCAGAACTGGACAGAGTGCCTAACATGCATGAAGCCCTGGGTTGAATCATCACAAGTGAAAGAAAGAAAGAAAGAAAGAAAGAAAGAAAGAAAGAAAGAAAGAAAGAAAAAGAAAAAGAAAAAAGAATGGACATAGTATCACATTTTATCATCCCAGACCAGGAATTGAAATGGACTCATCATTCATCCAAGGTCATTCTTAACTATATAGTAAGTTTGAAGACAGTTTAGACTAAATGTGACCCTTTATTTAAAATAATTTAGCATCTTGTTTTCTCTTCTTTCAAATGAAAGATAATAATTGTAATCATGTTAACAATTTATTTTATTAGCATACACTAGTTTTACAAGGTAAGAGATTGAATTATGACTTTTTGTATTGTGATTATTACTATTGTATACTTGACTACACCTTCAATATCTAGGAGACAAGCTTTTTTGCACACTTATATGATCTAAATGACGTGTGTCTAGAAGGGTATTTAGATTAGGCCAACTGAGGTGAGAAGATCCATCATAGTGAATGGCAACATTCTGTAGATTGGGTTTCTGGACTGAGTACAAGGGGAAATGTGAGATGAGCATAATTCTTCATCACTATGATTCTTAACTGCGGGCTCCTAAATAGGGTTCCTAAATATTATTTAAACACCCCTTACTTTTTCCTGTCTTTTGTATGTGATATATGTGCAAAATCACATGTAATTAGCATTTCTTCTGATTCATATATATGTTGACAAAATGGTTAACTCTTACTGTGTTTTTCTACAGACAAGATTTTATTAATTGCTGATGATTATTTTGCTGTATAAATTGTTGGCTGTTAATTTAATGCTATGGCAGAATAAACATTTATTGTTAGGCTTATGGTTATTATGGCAGTATTATTTAACTCGTTTTAACAATCAGTAAAAGATACAGACACCTGCTGTAGTTTTTAGAATAGCCTTATCACCTGGGGCGTGGCAGGTATTAACACCTTAGCTACTTTCCACCTTTCATCCCATGTCATGCCAGCTGCCTCTGCTAATTTCTACTGGACTTCCTCTATCCAAAATTCCATCAATACTTATTAATGTTCTCCTTCTCCTCCACCCACTCCAATCAGACCATGTTCTCTCTCCACCTAACCCATCATGGAAGTTCTGTTTCCTCCTTCTGTGCCTATCTGTTTCTTCATCCCCAGATCCTCTCTGTCCTACCAGCCTGTGAACTTTCACTCTGTCCCTTCCTCTTGCCCTGTCCAGGTATCTGATTTTAAATCAGGCCATCAGGCAAGCAAGTTTAAACAATACTTGGGGTGTGTGACTTCGGGATGCTGCTGGAAAGATCAAAGTATGGAAAGCCAACTGCGGTCAGTCTCTTACTATGGACTCTCTTTCTTAGAGGCATTCTTTGTTCCCTTTATCTTGGATGCCCCAGATCATTTATGAAGGGTCACATAGCCATCAAGAAAGAGCACAGACCACAGATCCTGGGGTTAAATAATACCTCTGTAAGCCGGGCGTGGTGGCGCACGCCTTTAATCCCAGCACTTGGGAGGCAGAGGCAGGCGGATCGCTGTGAGTTCAAGGCCAGCCTGGTCTACAAGGTGAGTCCAGGATGGCCAAGGCTACACAGAGAAACCCTGTCTTGAAAAAAAAAAACCTTTTGTAATAACTATTAGGCTAATAATAAACATTTACTAGGCCATACCATTATATTAACAACAACAATTTAGACAATAGAATAATCATTAGCAATTAATAAAAAAATCTTGTTGTCTGTACAAAAACACAATGAGAGTTCCCCTACTTTATCTATATATATAAGAATCAGATGTGCTAATCATATGTGGTTTTACACATCTATTACAAAGCCTGTCTAGCATAAACCTGGGGATATCTTTAGTACCCCACCCTGTGCTAAGAGGATCCTAGCCTTAAGCAAATGATCTTTAATTGTACTTAGAAGTTCTTCCCCCACCCACAGGATAGCTTCAGTGCAAATTTCAACAAGACATTCAAAGAAGTACTAAGAATAATACTCTCAAACTATTTCACAAAATAGAAACAGAAGGAACATTGTCAAATTCATTCTATGAGGACACAGTCACCTGGGTACCTAAAAGACAAAAGGACTCAACAAAGGAAGAGTATTTCAGACCAATTTCCCTTATGAACATTGATGCAACAATACTCAGTAAAATACAAACTGAATCCAAGAACATATCAAAAGCATCTTTTGTCCATTCTATAGACATAGCATATATAATAAAATAGAAATATAATATAAAATTATGTGATTGAATGAGATAAATGTATACATATATATGTATACAAACATGAATATTATAATTTTCAATATTTACTTCTAAAAAGTTTTTATACATGTTCTGGTATATCCAAATCTTGTCCTAAACTTACAATTCTTATGGCATGGGGCCTTGCAGGGTTGCAGGTGTATTTTGCCATGCTCAGCCTAATTTATACTGATGGTCTGTAGGACAAATATTGCTGCTACAGCAAATGTTACCCCAAAACTCAGCCATATAAAAAGAACAACTAATGGTAAAGTATCTTAAAATACAGAGAAGCCTTCCCTGCCTTTTAAGCAGATGACTCTGAGAGAAATAGGATACTGAAAACACTACCATCCCAAAACTTTTCAGAAGAAATCCTAGCAGAAGGAAGGGACAATCTGATCTGACAGTCAAATGACCAAATGGAATGCTGCTATCTCTAATTATATTAAGTTTTTTTTTTCATCATACAGATTGAGTCATAATTCAAAGCAGATATTGGTTGTTTACTTCCACCAGCTCGGTGGCTGGTTGGTGTTTACATTTCCAGTACTGAAAGCTTCATTTCATGGCAAAGGCTACGGAGCTGAGGCTCTGTCTCTGAACTGCTTCGCAAATTCATTAAGATTGCCTTCGTATATGTTTCTATTTTTACAAAGTTTTACTCTAGTATGTTTCCATACTATACCTCAAATGGTCCTTAATTTTAGCTTTGTCTTCATGGTAATTCTCCCCTTGTCCACTCTTCCCTTCCCCTACTGAACTCACATCCACCCTCGTCATTATCCATAAGTATCTGTTTTATTTCCTTTTTTAACAGATCTACATCTGTCCCTCCAAATCCCTTACTCTATACACAGCCTCTGTGGTTTTACAGATTGTAGGTGTTTTATTATTGACTTAACAGTAAGTCCCACATATAAGCAAATATATTCCATATTTTATTCCTGGGCCTGGGTTACCTTACTCAGATTGTTTCTGTTATAAATAGAGCAGCAATGAACATAGTGAAGCAAGTGTCTCTGTGACTGGGTGAAGCATATTTTGGGATTATATTAAAATAATCTTGATTTAGAACAATTCTTGTCTTACAGCTACAGTGTGATGAACTCTGTAGTATTGTCTTCTTGTCTTTGGTTTTTGTTTTGTTGTTGTTGTTGCTTTGCTTTGTCTTGATTTCTTTTTTCTTTTTTTTTTCTTTTTTCTTTCTTTCTTTTTTTTTTTTTTTTTTTTTTTTTTTTTTTTTTACAAACTTGGGTACTCTTTTGTTTGGTGTGTAGATACTAAAAATCACTATGTCCTCTTTAGTTGATTTTTCCTTTGATGAGTTTGTGCTGACTTTCCCTCTCTCTTTTGGTTAGCTTTGGCTTGAAACAATTTTTAAAGGTATTAAAATGGCTCTATCAGGTGGCTTTTAGGTCTGTTTCCTTGGAATATCTTTTTCCATCCTTTTATCTAAAGGTAATACCTATCCTTGATGTTAAAGTGTGTGTGTGTGTGTGTGTGTGTGTGTGTGTGTGTGTGTGTGTGTGTTATCCTTTCAACTTGTTGATCTCAGATTATTTAACTCTTGTAATCTCTTACATGCCTTTTACGTTTTTAATCTGGGTTTTCCCTCAGATGCATTCTGTAGAACAGAACTTGGAATTACATACTGCCTAAATTTGGATATATCATGCACGTAATGTCTAATATTTTTCCATCTGTATTTGAATTTCTGCTGATTATGGTAGCTTGGCCTTACATCTGAGTGAACATCTGTAAGGTTCCTCCTAACTTTGAGGCTATTTAAAAAATGATTTATTCACTTTACATCCTAGTAGTATTCACATCCCTTCTTAACCCCCATTCCCGCTGTCCCTCCTTCTCCCACATCCTTTCCCCTATTTCTCAGAAGAGAGGAGCCCCGTCCTATCCACCCTAGGTCATTAATTCATACCAGGACTGATTATTTTTCCATGTTTCCAGAGTTTTGCATTGTCATGAAATTAATTCAGCATGAACATTTTTCATGTTTTTCCATGTTTTTGTTTATATTTGAGGTACTGCATATATTTTTATGGCTTGATCATAAATTTTTAGCACGAAATAATAACCTTTTCTCTATATTTACCAGTTTATTTTATCGCTACACCTTCTGAATGGTACCTTGCTGACTGATACATTTGGTAATAATAACTCTTTAAATGCCGGTTTGGGTGTACATTAATATCTTCAACTAATTTGGGTACCTAATGTAGTGTGGTTTCTGAAATAAAACACAAATATCTGTGTAGATTTGGTGGAAGCATTAACATCCAAAATGTCTTATAAAATAGATATACAATGAATACCTTTACTATAAACAAGTGGATATCTCTTATGTATTATATTCCTTCACTCACATGGAGTTAGATACGCAGCTCCTTAGCCTAGCATGATAGTGATATAATCACACATGGCTACAAAACTTAACTTTCTTATTTTCTCTTCATTTTTATTTAAACTATATACAATCCTGAAGTTATTATTCTTGGATGAGGAGCACTATAGTTATCCAGAGAAAATAATAAACATTGACTTATAAGCTAATAAATGAGAAAATAGTATGTTACTCAACTACTGGAATCATTCCAGGATTGGTGTTCTATTCAGCTTGAGTAATTTTCATGTGTTGTGGAGAAATTGATATCTTTAATCTGTTTTTATGAGATCCATATTCTCTATTAAACCAGCTTTCAACACAGACAGAGTTAATGTGGGAGAAATTCTGAAAGAAATGACTAATGAGAAGGATTTCGAGTAGCCAATTTTTTGCTCTCTTTGTGATGCATTACATAAGTCTGGACAGAGACAAATAGCCTGCTCATAGTATTTTTCTTTAGAAAACTAGCTCCTCCAATCCATAAAATACAGAATAGCAATTAATAAAATGTAAAAAAAAAAAAGAGATTGATTGAATAGCAGAAAGAGTTAAACTCTAAGAATCAACTACATCCAGGTCAAAAGTCCTGACAGACTATCAATTTGCACAGTAACAATTCTGGGATAAAAGCCAAGAGAGATCACAGCAAGATAAAGAGGTGTAAGTCTTAAGAATGATGTTTTCTCAGTTTCTACAGGACCAACTTGCTTATCTCACCTTTTTAAATTTAAGGAAAATTTCCTTAATAACTCAAAGAGAGATGAAGCAGAGCTATCATGTGTAATGACAACAAGCCTTAACCATGCCTTTAAATTATTTAGAATCAAAAATATTTGCACAGATTCTACAGTATATGTTATAATTTATTAGTTTATGTAACAAAAACTTGCATTTTATGTAATTTACAACAAAAAAAAACCACTATATATTTTGATAAAATGAAAGAGTATAAGTATGAGATTGCTAGGTTGTTGACTAGAATTCTGTGTAAATTTATGCAGAAGTGAAAAAGAAAAGGCCAATCATGATTAACTGAAGGGCACAAAGTACAAGCCACTATTAATCAGACATTCTAAATGACACATGAAGGGAGTTTAATGTTTAGTGAAATTGTGATCTTCACAAAAACAATATTGAGCAAAAGGTAACTGATGATAAAATTAAAACTGAACAATTTCAAAAGTTTTGATAGAAATATGGGAGACATAAACTGATACTTATTATTTGAAACTGAATAGATGACACCTTGAGACTATCTCTGGTTGTCATTCACTAAACAAAATTGTGTTATCTATGGATACAGGAGCACCTGACATGATATGTGTTTTTGAAATAACATTTTCATTATAGTTTATATGCTACAGACATTCAAATTAATTTGTAAAATTAAGCGAAGAGTTTTATTTTGTATTTGTTTGTTAATTTGCTTGATTTTGGTTTATATTATTAAAAGTGAAGGAAATAGAATTGCAAAATATACAAAGTGGAATTATCATACACTTACCACAAAGATTTCAGCTAATAAACTTCAGATCTTTTGGTGAGGATGATCCGCCACATTTAATCTCTGTTAAAGAAAGTCTTCATTCCACTATATCTCTTATTAGATTAATGATGACTTCTTGTGTAAATATATTTTTGGACAATGAGTATTTATTATATATGAGTGAACAGTTATTATATTTTAACTCCAATACTATTAAGATATGGGAAAAATAAAAACTATTTCTAAAATACAAACTGAGGAAGTTTCCAGAACATCCAATATTGGCAATTCTGCTGTGATTTGGTATCCTTTATTTAGACAACAGGTTAAGATAATGTAATTTCAAATATACTTTCCTAGATCTTCCCAAGCTGATGTTTACTGAAATGGCAAAAAGTTGTAAGGGTTACCACTGTTGATATTATATTCCTGAATATATACATTTGTAGCTATAATTTATAATTCTGCTATTTATATTCTACTGTCAAGGGTATATTCCCAATATATTTGATTTGCAGGTCAGAAAGATTCATATAAATATCAAGACTCTATAAAAAAACATATCAAGGTGGTCTTGGCTTTTCTATCAAAGATACTTAGATGACAGTTGGAGAAATCTTCCATGTATTATCACAGTTGGACCAAAGGAAGATGCACAGTGGTTCACTTGAGTTTCTGAGCATGTAGTATTAATTGTTCTTTTGATAATCAATGCCAATTATCCCTAACAGGAGAGTGACAGTTTCCCTGTGTGGAACCTGAAGTGAAGGAGCCACAATATAGCTTAAATTTAATACTTGTAACCTCTAATAAGAGGGGGGAAAGCATCTCCTTTTTTACACCCCAGGCTCTAAATGGACCATAGAGTTGCATGAACGGATATTCTGAAAATGAGTCCTTAGGAGAATGCTAAGGGCTTTTGTTTGTTTTGTTGTTGTTGTTGTTTGTTTGTTTGTTTTCACTGTTCCCTGCATTACAGAACTCTGAAGCAATGTGATGATTAGCATCACCTTTGAATATAACCTATGTGTTTGAACAGATAGCCTTACCCATACATAAATTATTATATTTAAATGGCATTGTAGCAGCAAGTTCAATAGTCCATTTGGTTGTTTTTTGTTTTTGTTTTTGTTTTTGTTATTTTGTTTTCTTTCTTTCTTGTTGATGACGAAGCACTGGTAAAACATCAGTGGAAAATGACGCCTGTCACTTGCTGACTCGCATAAAACACTTCAGCCTTTGATATAGTTTGTAAAATGATTTAGTAATTTTACAACACCCAGCATGGATACTAGACCCTTTTAGAATAATGATTCTAGTCACTACAGCAGAAATTACATGATATTTTCCATTTCTCATCATGTCATGTTCCTTGGTCAGAAAGTTTATTCCTGTGGTAACACACTATTATGGAGAAAGATTTAGAGAAAGTGTAGTTTACTCTTCATATGGGATGGCACAATTTGATAAGTATGATTTCAACAGGCCCTATCTTAAACTGTATAGAGTGTCTTTTTAATAACAAAAAAACCTCTAATGCCAACAGACCTACTAAATAGTATTCTGGAAAGTAGTATAATCTTGTATCAATGTCAGGGTCTTACGCATTGCTGTTTTCTGTTCTGATCTCTATTTGTAATTTTACCATTTTTGTTTCATGGTGTCTGGCTTAAAACAGTATTACCAATTATAGGATATGTTCATTTCATCCTGTCTTCCCCCACCAATACACACCAAAGACAACCTTATCAGAGTTTGTGTTTCTCTCCTTGTAGTGGAATGTGTAATACTTAATGATTGTTACCTTGGAAGTGCCATCCCATCATAAATCTATCCCAAGTAGTACTTACTCTAAGACACTAGAAGCCTAATATTTCTGACTAATGTGGAATGCCTGTGAATCTCTTTAAGATTTACCCTGTTCCAACTTGGGTGTATGTTTTTAGTTGCATCCAGTTCAGTTACCAGCCACTTCCTGTTGAGGGAGAGAATTATGTGACATTGTTGTTATAGTAGATCAATGTCATAGTTTGTAGATCTCTAATAGTATTGAGGCAAACAGAATAAGGTAAGAACATAGGCCTATATTTTAGGTCCTATTCACAAACGGTGATTCTGTGCTGATTTGGTTTGTTGTTGTTGTTCTTGTTGTTTTGTTTCAAATGTAGGAGTGAATGTACACCCACATGCCAAAACAGGGCATCAGATCTTTTATAGGTGGTCAGGAGATATCATATGGTTGCTTGGAATTGAACTCAGGACCTGTGGAAGAGCTAACAGTGTTCTTAACCACTGAGCCATCTCACCAGGCCCTGATTTGGTTTTATGAGAAGAAAATATGGAGCTATTAAATCAACACAAAGGATGATTGACCTGCTAAAATATATTTTGATCCCTTTAACCATTTTATACAGTAATTATAACTGTATGATAAAAAGAGAAAAAAAAAGACTATTTTTTGCTTTAAGAGTCTGGGATGTCAAGAGAGGTCTGAAAGATTCTTGACCAAGATGAAGGAAAGCCCCATAGGAAACAACACCTTGTAGTGTGTGTGGGGGGGGGCATACTGGCACGTGGTTATGAAGGAAGGGTAGAAGAAAGCTTCAATTCCAGGTACCTCAGTTGAGGACAGCAGGACTTGCTCCCTTCCCTCTCCCAACCTGGTGTCTTAAAGTCAACTGCCTCACCATTAAGCCAAGTAAGTATTTACTACCTTGACAGTTATCAACCTTAACTCTTTGTCTGAACTCATGAAGTTTTCCTCCTGGACCCTATAGCCCCTGAGGATGCAGATGAATTATCTTCCAACACCCCTGACCTGGCCAATTGTACACAGCAGAGAAACAGGTGGCATATCTCAATCCTCATCCATGAGCAGTCCAGTGAAAATGTTGCGTTTCTTGAAAACTGATGAACAATGTGATGTATAAAAACTAATTATTCAAATGGTATATACTCACTTATATCTGCATATTAGCCCAAGGGGCATGTCCCACAAAAGCCTTCACTTAACCAGGAAACTGAGACAGAGGGGAGGACATTCTATTGAGACTCTAGATGAGGGAAGCATGGGAGAATGGCAAAGTAGAAGGATCCAGAGGGTCCTAGAAACCTACAAGTAGAACATTATGATAGGCAGATTTGGGCCCAGAGGTCCCGCTCAAACTAAGGCACCAGCCAAGGACAATGCAGGCGGTAAACCTTAAACCCCTACCCAGATCTAGCCAATGGACAGAACATTCTCCACAGTAGAGTGGAGAGTGGGATATTACTTTCTCACATACTCTGGTGCCTCACCTTTGACCATGTCCCCTGGAGGGGGAGACCTGGTGGCACTCAGAGGAAGGACAGCAGGTTACCAAGAAGAGACTTGATACCCTATGAACATATACAGGGGGAGGTAATCCCCCTCAGGAACAGTCATAGGGGAGGGGAATAAGGGGAAAATGGGAGGGAGGGAAGAATGGGAGGATACAAGGGATAGGATAACCATTGAGATGTAACAAGAATAAATTAATAAAGGAAAAAAATTAGTAAAAAGAAATAAAAACTAATTATTCACACTATGTTATTGTAGGCTTATATTTTCAAAACTTACTTTATTTAAGGTTCTTAATGCTTCAACCTCACTTCTAACCTACTAAGCAGAGAAAGGGGAGAAAGAATATCAATAGGAAAAGGAGGTTCTTAACCTGTTTTGTAGTTCCTTGGGTCAAGTCCACTCTGCATTGTGGAGATACCTGCAGTCCAGTCCAATAGTAAACACCAAACAATACCATGAGTCCATAGAGGTGGAAAAGGGCAAGCTTAGATGCAGGCAGAGTCAAGAGCCAAACTCTGCGAAGACAGGGTAAGCAAGTCCTCAATACTTCCTGCCTCACAAATATGTCTGTCAGATATAGTGGGCCAGAAGGCTGAAGAAGATGCTCCAACATAATAGAGAGTTTTGGGTGACTATTCAGGTAGATAACTGCCTCTGTCATCTTCTCATTTGGACAGCTACTAACCTGCACTCCTGGCATAGTCAGGTAATCAATTTTACTCCTACTACACTCTCTGATTCATTTGAGACCAGATAGTTTAGTTTTACAATTAAGCTTAGTTGTTTAGGAGTTAAGATGTGTTTAGGTCTAGACAGATGTTTTAAGAGAGAGATGAGATATGATAGATATTGAGTTACATTCAGAATTTTAGATGCACTAAGATAGGAGAGATATTTTCTTCAATGTTGTCAAATACAAATAGCCAAAAACACTAGGAATGTGACATTTACATAATTCCTGATTTTGTCATGGTTCTTTGTGCTGTAGGCAGTTTATTATAGATATGTGTAATAATATAAATGAATATGTAAAAAACATTTAATAAAAAAACAAAACAAAACAAAACAAAACAAAACAGAGAAACAGCAAGGCTCTGATGAATCAGAGCCCGTCAGCATTAGTGACAAACTAGAAGCAGCTGGAATCCCATAAGAAGTTCTCTGAAATGTTTCTCTCTGTGAAGCAAAAAACCAACAAAGACCAGCAAAGCATTGCATGGCTTGTCAAGGCAAAATGGCATGACATGCAGAAGTATCATCTAACTATCTGTGCACCCTCTTACCCGTCCGTGTTCTGTATAACATCATGTTCCCTCCCACAAGAGGGTTCCCAGGAAACATAACATGACACAACTGAGTTTTTAAAGAAACGAGGATTTCCACTTCTTGTTATCTTGAAACCATATTTAAATGTATAAACCATTATCAATTTTTATTATATACATTTAGTTATCTAGTTCTGAAAGGAAGAATGACATTTCTGCATCAGGGTCTAAAAATAAATCAAATAACAACATTGGTCCTTCTTACTTCACTGTCCTTATGACAAGGGTATGAGAGTATCTGTTGTACAATCATGGGTGTAAACTACACACAGGGAATCCTGAAATGATACTTAAACTTCTTTACACCTCCCGGCTTCATCTCATGAACAAGAAAAATGAGCTTAACGACAGTTAGGTAAAACTCTTCTTGGACCAAAGTACGTCAGTACTTACCTCTGGAAAGTAAATGAAGGTATTTGAGTGTTATCCTGCTTTGAAATGTAAACATAGCTCAGAGAGGTAGGTAGATCTATAATTCTCTCAGATTTTTATTTTTGCTATTGAGGTTGTCATTGCGCCATCCCTATTTTGAAGCCATGAAGATAAAACAACATGAAAGTATCCTTGTTGCATCATAATTCCTTATGATTCAAAAAATATACTTCACATAGCTACAGAAGGAGGTTTCTACATGGCTCTTAAGCTCCAGTGACATCTGAAAGAATAGTTGGCACACAGGGGCCTTATAGTTGTTAGTTGTCATTGTAAACATGGCACAATTTACATGACCTAATAAGAAAATTTCAGTGAGGAGTTGCTTAGATCAGCTAGACCTATCAACATGTCTGTTGTTGATTATATTGATTGTTTTACTTGAGGTGGAAAAACATATCCACTGTGGACAGTGTAATTCCACAGTCCAGGGATCCTGATCTATGTAAAAGATGGAATGTAGGCAGAGCAGAGTCATATATACATTCACCATCTCTCTTTTATTAACTGTGGTTGTGAGTAGATGTTTTAAAACCCTGCTTTGATTTCACTTCAATGAAAGAATTGTAATTTAAAGAAAAAAACTTTCTTGCTGATTTTATCATTGTATTTTATCAGTGCAAGATAAAGTGAAATTAATCAGGACCCTCCCAAAATGCATGTATATTTACAATATAAGTAAGTTTATGTTATAATGTACTTTGTATTAACATAAAATTGTATAGTAAATAACGTACATAGGTTTATGAATATGTTTTCTAAGTAAACATTACAAATAATCAACTTTTTTCAGACAAGATTTCTCTGTGTAGCCTTGGCTGTCCTGGACTCACTCTGTAGACCAGTCTGGCCTCAAACTCACAGAAATCTGCCTGCTTCTGCCTCCCAGAATGTTGAATTACAGGCCTATGCCACCTTACCCAGCTACAAGTAATCTAAGTATTGGTTTATACTTATTAGAAGATACTAAATTGTTTTTACATATACACGTTCATACATACAAACATACACACATAAACTTAATTCTAATGCCAAAAAAACCTTAACTTGGGGAAGAATAGAGGCTCTATTATCATTTCTGCATTTGTTAAATGAATTTATCTTTGTGTGTCCTTCTTTCCTCTCTTGTTTCCCTCCTCAGTTTCTTCTTTCTAATGCAATGAATAAAGATTTTAGTTACGGTATAAACATATTTTCTAAATTTATATTACTTTCTTCAACATCTGTCACAATAAAATTCCATTTGCAGCATCATTTTATTTTTCATTTGTTGTGTGCATATGTTTGGGTATGCTATGCATATCATCTATATGTGTGGATGAGTATGTGTGTAGCAATGTACCTGCACATGTGTACACATTCATGGGAAATCCAGAGCTGACGTCAGGAATCATCTTGAATTGTTCCTCTACCTTATTATGGTTGGGTTCTTCTTTCAAACCTAGGGCTCATATATATTGTTACTCTTGCAAGACTGCTTACTCTAGGGTATCCCTGTTTCTACCTTCTGGGGCTGGGTTATAAGCAGGCCCCTCTTCCACATGTCATGTACGTGGATATTTGTTGATTAGGAGTCTAGTCATCACACTTACAGTTTTAACCACTTTGCTGTCTCCCACTTCTCTCCTGATAATTCTTAGGCTGTGTGCTGCTGATCTTTACATTTAACTGCAATGGGTTTGGAAGTATGTTTTCATGCATTTAAATTATCTTCTTCACATGTAGTTATAGTATTAAAATTCAAAATGTTTAAGATGATAATTGTCAGCACTTTCCGATGTAACTCTGTCATAAGTCATATATCCATATATGACAGTGGACACTTTGATGATCTCTGTTCTGTCCTATTGATGTGTTGAGGTCACCTGGTTGTGACAACCAATCTACACTAAAATAATCTGTTATAAAAGTTTCATCTACATACAGTTTACGTACAATTAGTAAGAGTATATGGTACAATAAAGGGTCTGAGTAAATATGTTTAGAGTAGAGCCTGGAATTCTGCATATACAACACAAAACATAACAAATTCATAAATGATGCTACAGAAACTTAGAATACACTGAACAATAAGAAAATAGAGATTCATGCAAACTTGTTTTCTCTAGGACTATGTTAGGTCTTTCCATTGTAAATTTATATTTCAATATTATGATCTTCTTATCCTGTATACTATAATCACATATCCATCCACATACAAACTTACACACATGCAATGCTAAGTCTGTTTTGGTTGTTTGTGTATACAGGATTTCAAAGCTAAATGTTCTGCAGAATATAGATGTTGGGAAGAAGTTTCTGAACAGGATTCTACTTCTCAAGGGATTAAGGGCAACAATTGATAACTGGAACCTAAAAAAAGAAAATAGAAAACTTCTATACACTTAAAGGTTTCTTTATCAATTTACTGAAAAATAATTACAAAGAATTGATGAGAATATTTTCCTGAGAATTAATAATCAGAATATACAAAGAACTAAAAAAAAAGTTGTCAAGGAAATAAATGACCCAATTAAAAATAAGGTAGGTATCTAAACAAAATGTTCTCATTAGAAGAAATTTTTTTTAAAATCTAATATGTACCTCCAAAAGTGTTCATCATCTGTAGTAATTAAGGAAATGATATTAAAACAACTTTGAGATTTCATTTTAACCTATGGTCAACAAAATGACTGATCACAAATTCTGAGAAAATTGTGGGAAAAGAGAAACCCTCATACACTTTTTACTAGGAATGCAAATTGGGTTGAAACAGAGACCAAGCAGTGAGGCGCCACTCCTGAAAGAACACTAAATAGGCCTGTGGCTGATCACCATGCCTTCCGACCCAGCCAAGAAGACAGGCAAAATGAAGGAAGCTGCCAAAATTAGAAAGCGGCCAGAAAAGGACGTGAAGGAAATGGAGATGCTGTCACAGAACCTTAGGTGGCAGAGGAGAAAAATGAGGTAAATGGCAGAGAGATGGAGAAGTAGATGTGCAGACTAAGGAGCTAGAGGACTTTGAGATGAGGAAAGCTGCAGCTTGAGTTGTCACTGGCGTCCTAGCCTCTCTCCCCAACAGTATTGACGTCCGCATTATCAACCTCTCACTCACAATTTATGGTCAAGAGCTGCTCATTGACACCAAATTGGAAATAAACTCAGGCCGTCGTCCACCGTTATGGGCTCATTGACTAAATGGTATTGGAAAGTCCATGCTGCCCTCTGCTATCAGGGTATAGGATGCGGTGCACATGCAGTGCTTGACGGGATGCAGCACATGTACAGTACACTGCACTGCAGGACAGGATGCAGCGCGTGTGCAGTGCGGGACTGAATGCTGGGCATGGGCAGAGCAGGACAGGATGCACTACATGTGCAGTGCCTTACAGGGTGTAGCACATGTGAAGTACACTGCTGTGTGGGACAGGATGCAGCACATATGCAGTGCCAGAAGCCAAAAGACTTCAGTGATATCTGGCTGACGAGAGTAGCTTCTGCCTGAGTCCTCTTTATTCGGCCCCTCGTGCCGCTGCTGGAAAAGCCTACCAACCACTTGGACATGGATACTTGTGTGGGGATGGAAGAGGAACTCTAAAACCTTCCAGTGCATCCTGGTCCTTGTGTCCCAATCCCAGGACTTCCTGGAGGCGGTCTGCACCAACATCATCCATATGCACGAGAAACTGAAGTACTATATGGGTAACTACGATCAGTATGTGAAGACATGGCTGAAGGTGGAAGAGAACCAGGTTGCACGTGTGAAGAACTAACAATAAGTTTGATGGAGACATGATGTTAGTCAGCCATCATTTTAGACTCAGGTGGCACAGGAGATTTGGGGTTGTGGGAAGCAGACACTCACCAAGTGGCCTGAGATATCCTGGACTATGAGGACCCCCTCAATCCTAGCTTGTAGTTGAGGGGCCCCAGCTCACCAAGAGGGATCACAATGCATGAGCTTTCAGCCAGGCTTGGATCAGGACTACCAGCTGCAACCTGACCCAGGAAGGACCATGGGGCTGTACTCCCAATTTGCTGCAATACTGCCCCTCGCCTCTCCCTTCCGCCCGCCTTCGCTGCGACTTAGTTCCAGCTAGACAGCTCCTCTCCTGTCCTTTTCCCACCCTCCTTCCATTTGGGTCTGTCTGTCTCCACTCAGCTGGCTGTTCCCTCCAGGCCTTTGCTGGTTATCTTGCCCTGAGAGATGCAACCAGGGATACCTGGGTTAACCCAAGGGCCCAAGCCCTGATAAGGGTCTTGGAAGGATTCAAGAGCCTCATTCATGGGTTTAGGTGATGCTGGAGGAATACTGCCAGCCCATCACCCCCATTCCTAATTGCTTCTGGTTTGGAGTCCTGGTCCAGGGCCTTAGTCCTGGTCCATATTTTAATAATTATTTAACATTGTAGATCAGTATGTCTTTTAAAAAGTGTCCAATAAAGAAAGAGGAAGCAAAAAAAAAATGCATATTGGCCCAGCCACTCTAACAAACTAAAAGAAAAAAATCTGCCGTATGATCCAGCTACACCATTCTTTACTAGATACCCAGAGGACTCAACTCCATCCTCCTCAGATACTTGCTTAGCAGAGTTCCTTATTAGCCTATTCAAAATCAGTATAATGGAAAGTACCTAAATATCTTTCAACAAATGAATGAATAATAAAGATGAGGTATGTATACACAATGGAGTAGTATTCTCTGTAAGGAAAATGCATCTGGGGTAAATGAAGTGACCTAGAAAATTTTATATTAAGCAAAGTAGCCTAGACTAACAAAGACAAATAGCACGTGTTATCTCTCACTTGCAGTTCCAGGATCTAAATCTTCAAATGTGAGAATAAAGCCAAAAAACTTTATAAAAGACCTTACTCAATATATTAGCTCAAAAGATGAGAGTATTGCCAAATAACCAAGAACATTTTTACTGCCTTATTTGTAAATTAGAAGAAAATTTCTCAATAATAAGGTAACCATTGATAAAATGTTTTGTTTATTATACTTGAATTGTAGAAGTTAACTTGTTTATGGTCACATTAGATAAGAGTATGGCCTAGATTATTGTAATTTACATTATTAAAGGAGTAAATATTGCCTCAATTGAATATTAGCTTTGATTTTGGATATTAACAGTAGCATAGCTGGAAATAACAATTTAATAGAAGTATATAGTCACTGAAAGACATTGATTTTATTAATATACAGCCACATACGTTTTCAAATGATTACAATGGTGATCCTCACCCAATAGCTTTCAACACTATGTTTATTTTGCCCAATTTTTGCTATGAATTGACAATTTTGAAATAGTAAAATTGATGCTAGAAAGATTTCATTAACTTTTATAAGACTGGAGACATTGTATGTTCCCTTCATTTTAGCAGCTATTTAGGCATTGAACTGGAATATATATATATATATATATATATACATATATACACACATATATATTTTAAAAGCAGGGTGAAAATTCTGAAAATGCATGCAATGCTCTTTTTGTAACCTTAAGCTATTCTCTTCATATATAAATTACTTTTATACTTCAGTGTTCTATGATTGGAGAAAATTGAAAGAGAAATAAAAGATGTTTCATAATATGTATTTTTAGTGACATATTTGAAAAATATGATCATGCTAATGTGAAAATAACTGAATTATACCAAAAAAAGTATTTGTATTTTTATTAACTATGTTTTACTATAAAATAGGTAAACCTGAATTTCAAAGATTTTTTTTTTCATTCTCCAAGTTACTTAAAATACACTGTATGGGAAATTCTTAAAGTCTCCTTTTTGTTAAAGCCATGTAGACATTACATAATATTAAACAATATATATATATATATATATATATATATATATTTTTTTTTTTCTGAAAGCTAAGCATGAACTGATTTTTAAGCATATAATATAAATTAGGAATCTATTGTCTAGTTATTTCATTTAAATTCTCAGTATTATGACGTGCTAATATGCACACATTGTTTTCATTTTCCTGCCTAACAGATTCAAGAGTATCCATGACCAACAGACAATTAAATCACAGGTGGATACTCACAAACCTGGAAGGGATCTTAATAGATCCATTAGGCTTTTTAAAGGCTTGGCCAAGTCCTTCGTTCTACTTCGTAAACTTTAGCAGTGATTAGGCCTGATCTCAAACGATGGCCTTGGCAGGATTAGTCTAAGTAACCCGACTGCTTTAGTCAGTGGGCTCAGCTCTCTCTGGTGTATGCCGCAAGTCCACTATTCGTTACAACCGCCAGCTGCCGCAGGCCTTTTCTGTATAACTTTATCTTCCCCGCAACCGCATTGCAGTATCTTAGAAATGAGAAACCCTGGACTTCCGCTGCTGCACTCCGTTCTGGTGCAGATCTGTTTCATCAGCTTAAAATATGCCAGCAAGTTGTACTGAAGGAGCTCGTATGACAGAAAAAACTTATCTTGCCACAGTTTTAGTGTTTGCTGCTAGGAGACAACTCCTTTATTTGCGCAGACCCTTTAGAACCTGGTTAACTAGAGAGTGCAAGCACAATATTTGCATGAGGTGACAGTAAATCTTGCACGTCGTGATTAACTGTGGGATCATGTAAGGGATGTGTGTCTGAGACAGCCTATGAAAGCTGAACTTATTTCGCACACGCACA
This sequence comes from Acomys minous, assembly GCF_964271855.1. NCBI lineage: Eukaryota > Metazoa > Chordata > Mammalia > Rodentia > Muridae > Acomys > Acomys minous. The sequence continues at coordinate 29,391,083 of NC_140493.1, read as the reverse complement.
CTTTCAGAGAGAGAGAGGAGAGAGAGAGAGAGAGAGAGAGAGAGAGAGAGAGAGAGAGAATATTTATGTAGCTTCTTTTTAGAAATTATGTACATATAAAGATGTCTGAGCAAAACCTACTCTTTTTGCCCGCCTGCCTGCATCTCTGCTAGGGAACCTTTCTGCCCATGCTGCTTGAATACGTTACTGACACTAGAACACAGTTTCTTCAGTTTGGTGATGTGAGTTGAAGATCCTTTCTTTTCCTCTAATACCACAGGGCTTCCTCATCGTTGTTTCTAGCTATTGTTTTCTCAGTCCTTCTATTGGTTCTATTCCTCTCAAGATTCTGACTTATATAGCCCATAGCCACAAGAAAAATATCCAGTATTAGCATAAGAGCATAAGAGCAAAAGAAGTGTTTAATTCAATTAAGTTAACTAAGCTTTTCCCCAAAGATTACAGCAATTAATTAAACAAACCCTTACACCTGTCAAAACAATTCATAAAATATTATATAGTGCTAATCCTAGTATATATTAAAAAATCTGAGAAAAAAGAACTGAAAACATTATAGTACGTGATTTATATGTCAAAATATGAAAGTATCGCAATTTAATTGCAATGTAAACTGAGACCATATTTTTATAGAAGATAGAAAAATGAAATTCTTGTCGAGTTTTCTTTACCAGAAATATCTGTACCCAGGAAAACAGTAGACATTTGACTGTTTTACAAATATAATTTGTCATATTGGTAATTGATGAAACTCAAGTTTAATAATGTATGTGATATACACATTGTGTACTAGTACCTTGAAGATAATGTTGTACAATGTTTTACAAACCCTATCTTTTATTGCAAATCAGCACAAGGCATATATCTAATCTTCCATTGTGGGATTGTGTCACTCAATGACCAAAAATGTGGGGTGTTTGTAGCACACTGCTGTGATTATTTCAGATTATAATTCAAGCATTATAATGATACAAGAAAAATGAGAAATCATCTAAAGTGAGTTGGAAAGAACTATTATTTAGGAATAAAAAGTATAATTTAAGTGTTAAAGTTAAACAAGCATCAACCTTGATGTGAATTAAAGCAATGGTCATACTTTTCAAAATATAAAAGAGGAATAAGAAACAGTATTTAAAACTAAACATGAAGAAATGTAATACTAGCCATCAAATGGGAGAAAAATGAAGATTGAACACGGATAATGAAACTCAAGCTGATAGGACACACAGAAGGAATACAAGCAAAGCAGGCAGGCAGACCTTACGTTAAAATCAGTTATGAATAAATATAATAAATTAATTATAAAACTATTTAATTATGCAAATAATATAAAGATATATACCATTTAAATCTTGAATTAGAATTAAGAATAAGTCATTTGGACACTGAAACAAAAATTTAAAAAAACAACATTAGGAAAAAAGGACAGAAAGTCTTTGTCAGCATAAATTTGTACCAAATAATACGTCAGGGACAGCTTATTTAAAAGTTGTGATTGATATTCAACGTGGTTGTACAAGTTTACACTACCACCAGCAACGGAGCAGTGTTCCCCTTTCTCCACATCTTCACCAGCATGGGCTGTCACTGCGGGTTTTTAACTTGGCCATTCTGAGGGGTTGTAAGATGAGATCTCAAAGTTGTTTTGATTTGCATTTTCCTGATGACCGAGGACATTGAACATTTCTTTGTTTTTCTAGACCGTTGAATAATCCTCTGTTGAGACTTCTCTGTTTAGCACTGTACCCCATTTTTTAATGGGATTATTTTGGGTTTTGGTGTTTAATTTCTTGAGCTCTTTGTATATTATTGATATTAGCTCTTTCTTGGATAAAGGATTGGTGAGACTGTCTTTTAATTCTACTGACAGTGTCCTTTGCTTTATAGAAGCTTTTCAGTTTCAAGAGATATCATTTATTAATTGTTGATCTTGGAGCCTGAGCTGTAAGTGTTCTGTTCAGGAAGTTGTGTCCTATGCTAATAAATTCGAGAATCTTCCCTGCTTTGTCTTTTAAGAGATTTAGTGTACTTGTTTTTATGTTCAGGTCTTTGATCTATTTGGACTTGATTTTTGTGTAGAGTGATAAATATGGATCTATTTGCATTTTTCTACATGTAGATATTCAGTTAGACCAGCACACACACAAAAAAAAGATGGTTTCCTTTTTCATTTTCATTGTTTGGTGTTTTGCTCCATTGTAAAAATCTAAATGCCTACAGTTTGTGGTATTTTTTTTCTGGGTCTTCAATTTGATTCCATTGATCAACTAGTCTATATCTGTACCAGGATCATGCATTTTTTATTATTGTTGCTCTGTATTACAGCTTGAAGCTAGGAGTGGAGCTACCTCCAGAAGTTCTTTTATTTTATAGGATTGTTTTAGGTTTTCTGTGTTTTTGTTTTTCCATATGAAGAGCTAATGATTTTTAGAATTAATTTTGTATCCATCCACTTTGCTGAACATGTTTATCTGCTGTAAGAGTTCTCTGGTAGGATTTTTGAGGTCAGTTATTTACACTGTCATATCATGTGTGAATAGTGATACTTTGACTTCTTCCTTTCCAATTAGTATACCCCTTGATCTCCTTTAGTTGTCTTATTTCTCTGGCTAGGACTTCAAGTACTGTATGTTAAGCGTGAGCAGCCTTGTTTTATTCCTAATTTCAGTAGGATTACTTTCGGTTTTCTCCATTGCTTGCTATATATTGCTTTTATTGTGTTTAGGTATGTACCTTGGATCTCTGATTTTTCCAAGACTTATAACATGAAAGGGTTTTGAATTTTTCCCAAGGCTTCTTCAGCATCAAAGAAGGTATTTATGTGTTTTTTCTTTTAGTTTGCTTGTATGTTGTATTAAATTAGTAGATTTTCATATATTGAAACATCCCTGCATGCCTGAAATGAATTCTATTTGAACATGGTGGATGATACTTTGATATGTTCTAGGATTTGTTTTGTGAGTATTTTGTTGAGTATTTTTGCATTAACGTTCATAATGGAAATTGGTCTGAAATTCTCTTCCTTTGTTTGATCTTTGTGTGGTTTCAGTATCAGGGTGACTGTGGCCTGAAAGAATGAGTTTGGCAATGTTCCATCTGTTTCTGTCATGGAATAGTTTGAGGAGTATTGGTATTATCTCTTCTTTGAAATTATGGTTAAATTTTCAGCCCTGAGTTTGATCATTTCCTGCCATCTTCTCCTCTTGTATGTGTTTGCTTCTTCTCTTCTTCCTTCTTCTTCTCCTTCTTCTTCTTCTTCTTCTTCTTCTTCTCCTTCTTCTTCTTCTCCTCCTCCTCCTCCTCCTCCTCCTCCTCCTCCTCCTCCTTCTTCTTCTTCTTCTTGTCCTTCTTCTTTTCCTAAAGCTGTCATGTAAGCTAGTAAGCTGCTAATATAGGATCTCTCTAATTTCTTTATGAAGGCACTCAGTGCTACGAACTTTCCTCTTAGCTCTGCCTTCATTCTGCCCCATAATTTTGGGAATGTTGTGCCTTCATTTTCATTTAATTTCAGAAAGTCTTTAGTTTCTTTCTTTTGCAGCCTCTGGACATTGAGTTGATAAGTTTCCAGGGGTGTGTGTAGGCTTTTGTTATCTGTGATCTTCTTGAAGTCTAGCTTTAATCCATCGTGATCTGAGAAGGTATAATGGGTTGATTTAATTCTCTTGTATTGGTTGAGTTTTTCTTTGTGACAGATTATATGGTGGCTTTTGGAGAAGGTTCCACCAGGGGCTGAGAAGCTATATTATTTTATTTTGAAGTGAAAAGTTATGTAGATATCTATTAGGTTCATTTTGTTCATGACATCTTTTAGTTTCCTTATTTCTCTATTTAGTTTCTGTCTCGGTGAACTGTACATTGGTGAGAGTTCCAATATTAATGAATGTGGATAAATTTGTAATTTAAGGTTTAATAGTACTTCTTTTAAAAAATTTGTGTGTCATTGTATTTGGAACATAAATGTTCAGGATTGAGATGTTATTTAGGTGGATTTTTTCCTTTGATGACAATGATGTTCCTCCCTGTTTCTTTTGAGTAATTTTGGTTGAAAGTCTATTTTATTAGATATTAGAACACCTGTTCCTGGTTGTTTCTTGGATCCATTGGCTATCATATTTTCTTGAATCACAAATTTTAAATAGGCTGCCACTGAGATAGTATCTGATACAAACTTATGCTGACAACAATTCTCTGTAGTAAGTTTTAAAAAAAGAAAACTAAAGTGACAGCATATGTTGAGGCACTAGGATTACCCTCAATTGCAAGCCAGCCTAATTCTAGCTACAGAGATTCTTGACTCAAGAAATCTACTGATAACAGTAAAAAATAAATAAATAAGCCTCGTCTTACATAGGACTTAAATCATGTGTTAATGAAAAACAAGTTTCTCTTCTGAAGAATTGTCCCAAAAATAGGTACAAAGAGGAGCAAAATTTTCTCATGAATAAAGTACAACAATAGTTCAAATTATATTGTTGAAATATGTGAATGGATATATGTGCCTCCCTCAAATGAATGGACTGTAATATTAGAAGGCTATACTTACATTATCAATAACTTCTGAGAGTTGGCATCATCGGGACAGACATTGCAGCTACAACAAACCTGTAATGCTGTGTGGAAAGCTGAAGGAAGACAACAAATATGATATATGCTGAAAACTACTCTAGTCATATAATTAAATACAATTACTTGCATTACACAGGTAAGAAAATAGAAACTCAAAACAGTGGAGGCATTTGTTTGGGTAAAACAAGTAATAAGTGAGTAACGGAAAGAAAATCTGTACTCAAATAGCTTGAACCAAGAATATAAATACTGTACAGGGGGAGGTAATCCCCCTCAGGAACAGTCATAGGGGAGGGGAATAAGGGGAAAATGGGAGGGAGGGAAGAAAGGGAGGATACAAGGGATGGGATAACCATTGAGATGTAACAAGAATAAATTAATAAAAAAAATTTTTAAAAAGAATATAAATACTGAAGCAATATACTAAATACTGCTTTTCTATTCCACAGATAGCATTATCGAACCTATTTTATTACAATTATAGATACTATTGTTGTTTATGCAGAATATCCTTGCCTTTTATATGAAGAATTTGTTTCAGAAAACATATAACCTTTCTAGATGTAGAAGCACATCTGACTGCCATGACTCTTAGGTTTAAAATTTAGAAAATATCTGAACTTAAGACCTCAGACCATGCAGCTCTGAATTCATTACTATGTGGGAAATTGGCACACCACAGATTTTTTTAGGACATCAGTTCCTTGGCAGTTCACTGAGGATTTTTCTGTCCTGTTTTCTAAACATAAAATATAATGAATTTCAACATGAAGGAAGAAATATGTTAAAAACGTGGCTTAAAATATTCTCACAGAAAGTTCTACATAATCAAATCAACAGCACTGACTGGATAGCAGACTACCTACTTAGGATGCATCCATGAGTCACTTTAGCAATACCAAAGGGCCGGCAGATGTAGCACTCATAATTATAAGGAGCATCACTGCCAGCTGCAGAAAATTTGACTCTGTACATGATGATAGGCAGTAGAACTTTTGGTTTTATTATGTCAATAGGAAAATACTCAGTAAGAAAGGCAATTAATATGTATATGTTTAATAAACAACTAATATTTGTAATTTTTCTGATTTGATCATAAGAATTATCCCAATCAAAGCTCCTTGATATAACAATCATTTGTTATCTCCAAGTACAGAAATTTCAAAGTCTGATTTGAAGTTATTTCTCTGGGGGACTTTGAAGAGTACTCTATATTCTCCTATTCCCCAGTGACAGCTGGAAATTGTAGATCTTCTGTTTTTTTCAATTTATTCATTCCAACTGTCTTTGTGTTCTAAGGGTGTCCCTATATCTCTCTCTTCTTTTTTATTATTTAATTAATGTATTCAGATTATAACTCAATTGTTATCCCATAACTTGTATCTTCCCATTCCTCCCTCCCTCCCACTTTCACCCTCCTCCCCTCCCCTTGGTCTAAGACTGATGGGGACCTCCTCACCTACTGTATAGTCATAGGCTATCACGTCTCATCTTGGTAGCCTGATCACTTATAAATGGGCACTAGCCCAAAAGGCATGTCCCATGAAAGTCTTCACTTACCAGGAGATTGGGATAGATGTGCGGACATCCTATTGGGTGTCTAGGTAAGAGAAATAAAGGAGATAGGGAAATAGAAGGACCCAGAGGGTCCTAGAAACTGGCAAGAAGAACATTATGATAGGTGGATCAGGGCCCGGGGCTCTGCTCAAACTATTGCACTAACCAAGGACAATACAAGTAGTAAACATCGAACCCCTACTCTGGTCTACCCAATGGACAGGACATTCTCCACAGTTATGTGGAGAGTGGGGACTGGCTCTGACATGAACTCTGGTGCCCCATATTTGACCACCTCCCTTTAGTGGGGAGGCCTGATGGCACTCAAAGAAAGAATAAGCAGGCTATCTCTCTCTTCTTATGACAACACCTTCATGCTGGATTAAGGTTGGAGTCTATTCAGGCAAAGCCAATCCTTCATTTAACTAATCACATTACAATGAAGGTATTTTCAGAGGCTATCCAGCTATAGGGCTCTGTGTCAGGCTGAATCATATGTTTTGGAGTGACAAATCTTGACAAATACCATTTACTGCTTACTATATATTAACTGATATATTTTTATAGTGAATTACAGTGGCCTAGAGAAAAAAACACATACTCTATGAGCTTCCCTTATAGCAGAGAACTAAATTTTTAATTATATATACAGATCTATGATTTGAAATGTGGAAATTGTAAAGAAAGGATAAGAAATATCATATATAGCTTCAGTTGATAGCCTCTTGCTTTGTGCACTTGCAAATGGAAAATTAGTTTCCTCTAAGGGAATCTAACTGGGGAAACAACCCACTCTTAGTGGAAAGCTCAATGTACAGTATTAAGATGTCCAACACGAAAATCTGTTTGGATTTTTTTTTATTGTCTCATGATGATTTTTTTTTCTTTACAGTTCATTTGTATGTATTACGGCTTATGGTTTTGTATTTGTGTTAAGGATTTCTGTGTCTCTGAAAGCATGTGTTCTATGTCTTTATGTCTTTCTTGTGCTTGTTCTTTGGCACTTTTTCTTCTGTTGTTTGTTTTATTCCATACTGCTCTGTTTGTTTGTTTAACTTATTGTATTTTATTTTATTTCTGAAATGTGTGTTTTCTAGTGAGGGACAGAAAGGGTCTGAATTCAGATGGAGGTAGTAGGAAGTAACTGGGAGGACTAGTGGGAGAGGAAATCAGATATATTGTATAAAAAATATCTAATTTCAATAATTTCTTAAAGCAACATATAATCAAATTATTCTAATTGCTCTTATTGTTAATTTTACTTCTTTAAATTTTAATAATTAAATAATAAATGAACTCATTGTTTTTATGTTAGCACTCTACTATGTGAAGTACTTAATCCTCACCTGGTACTGGGTATCATTTGAAGATAACTTATTTTCCTTGTTTTATTAATGACTCACACATATAATTATTTATAATATATACTATACTATGCATAAGCTTATATAACTATATTCATTATAAGTAATAAAACAATGCCAGGAGAAAATATTTCTGAATTTATTTCAAATGCATTTTATTTATTTATTTTTTTTAAGATTTATTTGTTATGTATACAATGTTCTGCGTATATGTACACCTGCATATCAGAAGAGGACACCAGATCTCATTATAGATGGTTGTGAGCCAACATGTGGTTGTTGGAAATTGAACTCAGGACCTCTGGAAGAGCAGCCAGTGCTCTTAACCTCTGAGCCATCTCTCCAGCCCCCTCAAATGCATTTTAGTTGACGAAAACATCAGTAGTAACTTGCTCAGATAGTGGGCCTCCATATTGCTTTGAATGCAGTTACTGGGGCTTGTATGTCTTATAACTTTTCCTGTTAAACTATCAATTTAATTCTCATTTCATCAGCATAGAAAAATGTTACTTTCTATGAACAATGAACACTGGGATGATATTTATAGGATGGATATTGTGGAAGCTAAAATACATCAAATAACCAAATGATGTAATACATATACTATAATTAGAGGAGAGTGAAATTTTAAAAAGGAAACCAGCCATATAAAGATTACATTCTTCTAAGAAACATACTACTTGAACCCAGTGGTATACAATGATAGATTCTGCAATGAAGAGTAACTTTATATTTGGAGAAGAAAAATGAAGAAATGTATTTTAGTAAGAATGTCATCCTGAAATGAATGGAGTTATGAAAAATTTAATATTTGGAGTGCAAATTAAAGGGCACTCATTATAAAGGCCAAATATTTGCCACTTACAATGTTATTTATCATAGTAATTAATGTTGAGAAATATTTTATTTGGTTAAATATAGGTTATTATAATTAGATGTCAGCCGCCATTGTGGAAGACTAAATTTCTATCTATATTTGAGGAAAGGCTTGATAACAGATTTAGTCAAAATATTATAAGTTGGCATAATTTAAAATTTTAATTTTATTCTTGGTTCCTCGAATCCCTTTCTCCCTTCTTCACTCCAATCCCTTACTACACCCCAACACTGAGTAGGAGCGAAAGAAGGTTAGTGGGGAGAGGGAGTGTAGTTTTTTTTAGTTACTTCCTGCTGTTCAGAGTAGTTGGGTTCCTTGGGGCAAGTCCAATCTTTCCTTTCAGAATATCTCCAATTTTTCCTCAAACTGCATCAACAGAACTCAGGAGCACCAGGTGGAAATATCAGCAGCCTTCTTCTTCTCGGACGGCCATGTCTGGCTTTCAGTCCTGTGGCCTAGACCAGGCCCCCACATGAGGCACTTCACAACTGACAAACATCGCACGCCCTCACAGGAGACAGTTATCAGCTGTAGACAAACTGGAGCAGTCCATTTATCCACACCTGGGATTAAAATAAAACTATGTTTACATATAAGCCAAAACTTCGACAATTATGCCATAACTGGACTTTATGAGGGTACACTTTCCCTCTCCCCTTCTCATGGGCAATAATTGGAATGGATTTTAAAGGGTATTCTTTAAAGAATAATGGTAAAATTAGTATTGCAATACTTTTACAGATCCTGATAGCTGACTCATATGTAAAATGAAGTTCTGAGATATTGAAACTTAATTTTAATTATCAATGTATATTAATCTCGACAGGTTAAAAAATATTCCAATGTCACACTAATATTTCAACAGAATTACAAGTGAATGAATCCAAGTTTGTTGGTCAAAATTTTATGACTAATTTGATTACATTCCATTTCAAATGTTTCTTTCTGAATAATATTTTTCCATTTTTAATCTATTTAATGAATGTGATGTGCCACATAGGTAAAAATGCCTAAAGTACATATGGACCTTTAAAGATTAAAATAAAAGGAAAAGACTAATAGATAATAATAAGTTTCAAAAACAAAAAAGGTATGAGCACTTAACACACACTGATCTCGCCAGGTATGAAACAGTCATTTCCTCTCTACTCAAAGCTATGAACCAGTTTTCAATACCACTAATCAAATCAACTGCTTTATATTTCACATATATAAAATCACATTTGCATTTCTTGTTTGTCAAAGTTGCAGTTGAAATTACTTTTTGCACATTTTTATTTTTTCATAGCATTTCTTTGTACAGGTTATTTAAGTTTCTATTTATAATAGACAAATGTTCTTAATGATTCTATAAATGTTCATGGATTTTACCATGGTCAGGTAACTTATATTTGATATATAATCTGAAGAATTTCTGTATTTTATTGCTATGTGTTTTTTCTTCATTTTTATTAACCCTCCAAAATATTTGTGCTAATTCTTTGTCTACTAGAAACTATATGTAGTCTTTGCTATATACAAGACATGATGTTGTTTTTTAAACTGATATATAAATAAATGATAGATGAAAGATAGGTGGCTAGACAGATGATATATAAATAGATACACACATACATATATTACATAATAGAAACATGATATATATGCGTGTGTGATCAATAAATGGATAAATATATGATATATAGAAACATAATAAATAAATACATGATATATAGATATAGATATAGATATAGATATAGATATAGATATAGATATAGATATATGATAGAGTAAAGAAAAATACCACAAAGTCCATTTTTCAAAGTCGGTAATAAGTCTCCAGTTTCACAACTGTTACATAGGAACCATAAATATTTTATTGGTGAACTTAATAGGATTGGAACTTATCACCATTACATTAGTCCAACTCACATTTTTGAGCAGACACAGTTCTAAGAATAAACTAATTAAGTGTTTAGAATACTTGTACAGTGGAAAGGCAAATGCCTCTTTTTCCCTTTCAACAGTATTGATTTCATAATGTATATACTACTCTAGGGAGAAGCGTTATAAACAGTCTCATAGAAGTTACTTCAGATTAATGAAAGCATGTGTTGCTTATGGCACAGTTTGAATGTGGTATTTTAAGTTTTAATTCAACATCAAGCAACAGTTTCAATAATTAGTGAGAACTTTGAGTTTTAATGTAATTTGGACCACTGCTAATATAAAAATCAATTAGCAAAAGCCTACTTAAATCTTGGCAAAAGAGCTCATTTGTGCTGCTACTTATCTCTGATCAGAAGCATGCTTTTTGTATGATTCCATTTGACTTTAATTTTTTTTAAATCCTTGTACATTAAAGAGGATCCTCAATTAATTCCAAAAGGGGTACACTGTGATGGGAAGGAAACTATTTGCCACACTGATATTTTCATTATTAGTACAACTTTTTCTTCATCATATTCTGAAAAAATAAATCTAATGTATTATGAACAGGTAATCTCACTGCTTCCTTTTATATTTTTATAGTCATAAAATGCCAAAAAAATAATCAAAATGACCTCCAGTAAATTACTCTAATATTAATATTCTATCAGAATATACAGTGAGATTTTATTCCTCAAAACATGTGTATATATTTATATATTATTCTGATATTTACATCAGAAATGATACAACCACTATGTTACTAAATCAACATAATTCTTAATTATATTAAAATAGTTCTCCTTATACACACAGACAAACTTTATTTAAATAATTTTCAGAGACATAAAGCACAGTCACAGTGGATACATTGGTTATACAACACCTACCTATTTGGCTCAGAGGTCATTGCTAAAGAAGGGATTGAAAAATTGTCATAGCCTGATGATCAAGAAGTTTGATGTGAGATTTATTTTTAGAATCTCCAAAGCTACAACAGCCATTAAGAATGCCAATATGATTCACCAAACATGAACTTAACAAGAACAGCAACAATAGAGTATTTGGGAAAATGCATGGCTCCTGAGCCTGATCCAAAAAAACTAAAAACAACTATGAAATGCTGAGATGGGAGAACAGCAATTGTTCATCTGCTATCACATGGTCAGGCCTGAAAACATCTGTATAAATAACATTATACATAGTGAGCAGATTGTACTTCCACAGTTACAAATATATGTCTATACATATATGAGTGTAACAAATGATGGAAAATAAATGCCATTAATTTGAAAGAAATCAAGGAGGTGTGTATAAGGAGGGTTTAGAGAGAAGAAACGGAAGGAGTGAATAATGTAATACTATAATAATCTCAAACAATAAATGGATTTTAAAAGCTAATTGAGCAAGACCATAATGGGAAGATTATAATTGGCTCATGATATGCCATGGTACCCAAACTTTCTGTTTGTTAAGAAGTTAGATCACTAACTTCCTACGTGCCACCTAAATTTCTTTTTGTTTTAATTTTTTATTAATTTATTCATATTACATCACAATGGTTATCCTATCCCTTGTATCCTCCCATTCCTCCCTCCCTCCCATTTTCCCCTTATTCCCCTCCCCTATGACTGTGACTAAGGGGGACCTCCTCCCCCTGTATATGCTCATAGGGTATCAAGTCTCTTCTTGGTATCCTGCTATCTTTCTTCTGAGTGCCACCAGGCCTCCCCATCCAGGGGCAGTGGTTAAGTATGGGGCACTAGAGTTCCTGTGAAAGTGAGACCCCACTCTCCACTCAACTGTGGAGAATGTCCTCTCCATTGGCTAGATCTGGGTAGGGGTTTGAAGTTTGCTGCATGTATTGTCCTTGGCTGGTACCATAGTTTGAGCAGGACCCCTGGGCCCAGATCTGCCCACCATAATGTTCTTCTTGTAAGTTTCTAGGACCCTCTGGATCCTTCTATTTTGCCATTCTCCCATGCTTCCCTCATTTGTTTAAAGGATATTGACTTTGTCTTTTTAATGCCAAAGGTTGATGATTAATTAAGACCACAACATTTGACTTTCTTTATAAACATTTGTTATAAACCGTACTCTGTATGGTGCCCTGTATGACTTGAATCCTGCAGAGGTGTGCAAAACACACTCAATACAAGCATACAAAGTAGTCTTTTCTTACTCCTTTAGAGACTAAAGTTAATTAAAACCCTTTCCATCTTTCACCTTTATGAAGCCAGGTTGAACCTTACATTGAACATTTTTTTCTTTCCTTTTGGTGTCACTGTATCTCTGTGTCTCTGTCTCTGTCTGTCTCTGTCTCTGTGTCTGTCTGCTCTCTCTCTCTCTCTCTCTCTCTCTCTCTCTCTCTCTCTCTCTCTCTCTCTCCCTCCCTTCTTCCCTCCCTCCCTCCCCCTTCTCTCTTTCAGTTGCCTCCTAATTCCAACTGTACTTTGATTAAAATTTATGACAAAATAAAATGTTTGGATTGAGAACATTCAGCTCTTTAAGAAATCATGATACTTTATGATTTAACTAAGAATAATTTTAATGTATTGTAGTAAAATTAACTACTAAATTGAAAGCATGGAGCTATAATAAAATGTGGGCAAGCCTGAGCTATTTTTCTTGTTTTCTATGAAAGTTGTATCTAAGTATATAACATTTTTCAATATTCATATAAATAAAAATATTTTGTACTATTTTGATTGGTTTCCATAAAAATATGTAGTTTGGATTACATGAAAATATATACACATATATATATAACTTTTATATAAAAGTAATACACTTATTACATATATTTATAGCAGTGTTTAAAGATGTGTATTTATGTGTAAACTGTTTCTTATATTCCAACATGAAATACAATATCAAAAGCATGGATACAGCATGACATGGTCACCAATGAGTAATTTAGTTTGTTATGTAAATTTGTGGAAGTGTACATTTCATGTGTATAATGAAGGAAAGACATCATGTACATGACACATATGAAGAAATATGTTCTGAAGACTACTTATTGTATATAAGTAGTATATAATAAAAAGTGTTGGAGCTATGTTCCTTATATTTTTGTGTTTTCCTCTTTCAGAGCTGGAGTGGTGAGGCAGCAGTTTAAAGCAATTCAGTTTCACACAACAGTTTGTAAGTTCTTTCTGGCTTCCACAGGCACGGGGCATTCACATAGAACACAGACATAAATACTGGCAACACATTAACTCATACAGACTAGGAATGAATATGTAAAAATAAATGAATCTATGACTACTGCTTTTGTTTTCTTATAATTTACAGAAATAAGAAGTAAAAATGTTTTTAAGTTCATCAGTTTCTATATGAACATTGTTTTTCTGTAAAATCATTTGTGTCTTTAAGATACCAGACATCAGTGCTTATTTACTGACAATATCTGAGATTTTTCATTATGAACCTTAAGAACTGTATGTTTCCCTTTATTTGGATGAGCATATATTGCGAGAAATATTTCCATCACACTGATCACAAGTACATTTTTATATTCATGGGTCATTACTGGAAAAAGATTTAAGGAGAACAGATATCAAGCCAGATTTTAATAATTACTGTTGGGAACTGTTAGGCTTGGGCTTCCTGGGGCCATGACCTGGCCGGTATGCAACTGTTATTCTGTCCTGGCAGCTTCCTGTTGTGAACATTGTGCCTCACTGAGCTGACCACTAGTTCTTGTTTTGCACCCTGGTTACCTTGGTTACATGGTTCCTCTTGTCCTGGGGACCTTCCATCTACATCGTGTATTTTTTCACCTGCTTCTCTACTGTATAAAAGGCCTTGGCCATTCCTCATTAAAGGGCATTCTCTTAGAAGGATGACCCGCTGTCTGGAGTATTCTTCAACCCACAGTCCCTCGCTCGATATGTCGGGGTCATTGCCGCGCAGGGGCTGCAAATTACTTTTAACTTGAAAAATATTTTGAGATAACGATTTTGATTTTAAATTTTATACATTTAGAGTAGAACTTTTCATATAAATTAACAAAATTGCACCTGAGTTCTCATGAATTATGTACAGTACTACACTTCTTTTTGTCTTTTAAATATAGGTTTTATAAAAATTGTGTACATCTTGAAAAAAATGAATATTCAGTACTCATTGATACAAAGCAGCTTACAGCAGTAGAATAGCACTTTTGAACTCTCGTTAGGAACAAATTTTTTGATGCGGCCCTTTAACAAAACCACATCACAATTAATTAATGGAGTGTACATCTACATACTAATAAGGCCACAGGTAACTTAGAAAAATTCAAACTGTCAGTTTGAAGGAGTGGCAGGCCCACCTAATCCTTCATGTTCATGTTTCCTACGTCCATGCCAGGTGGGCAGAGAGCTGGGATAGAATAGGAGGCTCACAGACATGGCTCAGCTTAGGAGTCTCTCAGTGTCTGCGCCTTACCCTCAAGCAAGAAATTTTACATCTCCGTCTTTGTTTTCTCAAAGTTCCATGCCTATGCAATGACCATCATAGTCATAAGGTTAGGCCACAGTTAATAAGGAAATTTTCCTATGTGTATGCAGTCCAGTCTACCAATCTTTCACTTACAATGTGGTGGCCCAATGTCTTATGCAATACTCCCCACCAAAAGTCTGAGCTGTATATCCATATATACAAAGAGCTAACTTAAAAAAAAATGTGTTTTATGGTTCAGGATATATGCCCATACCTGTTTGCAATAAAATTAATCAAATAGTGAACATTTAAAAATTTTATCAATTGTGTTAAATTATATTAAAAATTGGAGTTTGAAAAATACCTTATATTTAAATAATATTATTTTTTGTTATAATTTTTCTGTAAAACAATTGTTGGTTGCTGAAACAAATGTCCCCTAAAAATAATAAAAAAAAAAGGAAAAAGGAAAGAGGAAGTAAAATTTCTTGAGACAATCTACTGAAGGCCATTAATGCTTTTAAGAGGCTCTTGAGGCAAAAAGAGAAACTTTTATTAATATCACTAGTATATTTGGAAGAGATTTTTAAAAGTTCCTAAGTGTAATGGCTACAATTCGTCAGAAGCACCCATCTGGAAAAACACTAATATTCATGCTAATACAGTTTTTAAGCACACTGTAATGTGTATATATATCTTGAAATGCTATTTAAATATTATAGCATGGAAAGCACTGGTTTTTTTTTACTTAAAATGTCTTAATATGAGTAACTATTTTTACTAGATATGATTTTGTTTATACACTTATAAATGAAAATTACATTCCTTTTTGTAATCATAGCTTTCATAACTTTTCCACGTCCACATTCCAAATGCAAATTAGGTTTGTTGCTTGGTTTTAACTTACCTTAGAGACAGTGTGATGTAATGCTTCACTCTGGGAAAAAAAGAAAATATGATTAATTATATTGGTACTAAAAGGCATAGGTGAAAATAAAACATGCTTTGGAACCAAGGAATTTAAAGATACACAAACATTTGCACTTTTCAACTTGTATCAGAATGTTTTTGTGGATGATGGGATTGAAAACATATGTGCCATTCTCCACAGTTGAGTGGAGAGTGGGGTATCACTTTCACACGTACTCAGGTGCCTCATATTGTCCATGTCCCCTGGAGGGGGAGACCTGGTGGCACTCAGAGGAAGGCTAGCAGGCTACCAAGAAGAGACTTGATACCCTATGAGCATATAGATGGGGAGGAAATCCCCCTCAGGAACAGTCATAGGGGAGGGGAATAAGGGAAAAATGGGAGGGAGGGAAGAATCAGGGGATACAAGAGATGGGATAACCATTGAGATGTAACAAGAATAAATTAATAAAAATTAATTGGAGGAAAAAAAAAAAGAAAACGTATCTGAGTCTTCACTATTCAGGAGCACACCACTAACAACCGGAAGCAGCAGCGACTTTAATTAACTCTAAAATTGAATAAAATAAGGGTACCTAACTTTGGAACCACTTTTGTCAAACACAGGGCTTTTTACACAATAAGAAAGCACTCTACACTCTACAGCTACTGGAGCCCCATCTTGGATTTTGTTTTAAAATGTGGAAGCATAGAAGCATCTCCATGAGGACAGTACCTAGAGAGTAGTTTTAGGGTTTCGATCAATAACGAACAGGCTTTGCAACCATGAAAATATTAGTTTAGATCTTTTGCACTCATGTAAAATAGTTGCGTGGTTGGGAGCACATATCATATTGCTGGGGAAATAGAGAAAAGGAAATCAGCCTCAGTAGTGTGGGCAGATAGGCAAAGTTCCAGAGATATGAAAGACTTTGTCCTAAAACAAGGTGGATAGCATTTGAAAAGGACATCTTAAGTGAACCTCATTCCTCCCACCTGTAGGCAAAGAAAGGCACATGTACTTGAAATCAACACACACACACACACACACACACACACACACACACACACACACACACACACACACACACCCCACAGGTCTACATACTTCAGACTACTTAGGCAACCTTCAAAATGAAATGCATAGCAATTAAAGCATAACAATTATTTGGAGAAACTATTGAGATGGGTTTTGCTTTGCTTTTTAACTTAGCATGTGTTTAACACACATTTAATAGTTATTTCAGTATGCATGGTTTTTTTTTCTCTGTCTCATAAGCTTAGGAAACATTTAGAAGTTATTATTATCATTGTTGTTGATTTTCCTAATGATTTTATATTGCAATAGTCTTTTATTCAGAAGGTGAATTTATGAGGTTATTGCTGCCACCATTTCATGACTAGATCATCACTCTCATGTGTAAGTAAAACTTTTTATCTAACTCATTCTGTTTACAATGAAGCTTTACAACCTCACTTCAGGTTTTGATTAAAGGGTAGCCAATACTTATTTTGTTGACCCCTGAACTATACTTTAGAATTACTGTTCTGAATTAACAATGGACTTCTGCAAGTAAACTATTTACTAAACTCTAAAATGTAAAACTGAAAACTTATACTTTGTTCATCTGTATTATGTTCATCCAAACATACAACAGGCTTTCTTGGGCTCATTTAGTTTTTTTTTTTTTTTTTTTTTACCATTATTTTTTAGCCATCTCTGGAAGTTCTGAAGGTTATCATATTTATTGCATTTATTGCATTATAACAACTCTATGAAAAATCCTGATATAGTTTTCAAACTTCAAGGACCAATAGTCTTCAAATTTATATGATTTACCATATTCCAATAGTTACTCAATAACTTAAGCCTCAACTGACGCACAGTAGTAAACATTATTGCTATTATTACTTTACAGATGTGGAGGCAGACTAAGGTTATTCAACAAACTACCTAAGTTCCCACTCTCAGTAAATAAAAGAAAATAATTTTGAACTCACTCAGTTCCAAAAGCACATCATTGCAAAATATCACACATATAACCTAAATTTACATTTTTGTACTTACTTTCATACTTTATTTACTCATCAGTTGACAGAACAGTTGAATTAGGGAGCAACAAAGATAACATAGTTTATGTGCAGCTCTAAGATTCAATAAGGAATACAGATTTCATCATAATTTAATGTTTAAAAAATGAAATACATTAACTATAAATGTTTATGGACTTTCCAGAAATACAAGTCTAGCAGGATTTAACATTTTTTAAGACTGAGAAGATATTGTACTCCTTATATAATTGTCATGATTAATACATTTAAAAAACATTACTTATGTCAAAAATATTTATTACATACATAAAAGTAGAAACAACTTGTTGTTTCTGAATTTCTACCACTAAATAAATAAGAGGTCTAGCATTAGTGAGACCCTGAGAAGGATGCTGGCACATTCATGCATGGAGAGAGAGAGAGAGAGAGAGAGAGAGAGAGAGAGAGAGAGAAAGAGAGAGAGAAAGAGAGAGAGATATGAAGGTGCTGGGAAGAATGAGAATGACTTTATTTTGATAAACTTTATTTAAATATAACTTTACAGGTGCACTTGAATAACATTATCTTAAGATAAATACAGCAGGAAGAAAGTTAGCTTACGATCTCCTTCAAGCATTGAATATGAAACACATTATCCAACAAAAGTAGGGAAGTTTTCTGGTTAGAATATTGGAGAATTCTATGACCCTCTGGGTCCTTCCATTTCCCCATCTCCTATATTTCTCTTACCTAGAGTCCCAAGAGGGTATCCTCACAACTATCCCAATCTCCTGGTAAGTGAAGACTTGCCTGGGACATGACTTTTGTGCTAGTGCCCAATTATAAGTGAGTATATACCATGTGAGTCTTTCTGATTCTGGGTTAACTCACTCATTATGATCATTTCTAGTTCCATCCATTTGTCCACAAATTTTGAGAATTCCTTGTTTTTAATAGCTGAATAGTATTCCATAGTGTAAATGTACCACAGTTTCTTTATCCATTCTTCAACTGAGGGACACTTAGGCTGTTTCCAGGTTCTGGCTATTATGAATAAGGCTGCTATTAACATGGTTGAGCATATGTCCCTGTTGTGTGGTGGGGCATTTTCTGGGTATATTCCAATGAGTAAAATAGCTGGGTCTTGAGGAAGCCCTATTCCCAGTTTTATGAGAAAGTGCCAGATAGATTTCCAAAGTGGAGAGTGGGCACTGAATCAAACATGAACTCTATTGGCCCATATTTGATGACCTCCCTTTGGTGGGGAGGCCTGATGGCACTCAAAGAAAGAATAAACAGGCTACCAAGATGAGACTTGATAGCCTATGATCATATAGTGCGGAAGGAGGTCCCCTGCCAGGGTCTTAGACCTAGGAGAGAGGAATAGTGTGAAAGAGAGAGGAAGGGAGAAACAGGAGGATGCAAGTGTTGGGAAAACAATTGAGTTGTAATCGTAATAAAATAATTAAATAAAAAAATATTTTTAAAAAGAAAATGAACAAAAAAAGAATATTGGAGAAAAGATTAGTAGTACGTTTGTGAGTGGACAAAAATTACAGCTAACTACTAATGGAATAATGTTCAAGTAATCCAACAAATATCATGGATACTATAACCAGTAACCACACATTATATTTTTGAAATATTCTTAAAAAGATGAATTTTAAGTGTCTTACTAAATAAATGATAGTATATAAAAAGTAAATCACACATATCTACGTATACATATATACACAAGTGACTAATCCTATGTAATCAATGGGTGAATTATTATCTCACCATGATATATATATATATATATATATGTGTGTGTGTGTGTGTGTGTGTGTGTCTTTATGTGTACAAATTTAATGGTACACTTAAACCTAAACAAAGACTGAAGAAATATTTCTCTCAGGAAGAAGTGCAAGTAGTCAATAAGAAAGTGGAAAGGGTATTAGTGTCACTAATCATTAGAGTAGAAAGAATGGCCACAATGCATATCAGGTGCCATCACACTAGTAGGAATAATAGTTATCTAGAGAGAAACAGAAAGGCAGCAAAACTCCAATATTGTCATGGACAGGAGGACCAAGTGTTAGAGGCTTCGCTTGACAATGTTCCAAAGACCTCCGACTGTCCAGCTTGGTCTCTAGACACCCAGAACAGCTGTTGAGGCTTTGCCTGACAAACTTCCAAAGGTCTCTGGCTGATCACCAGTGCTCTTAAATATTATATACTCTCCAGGTGTAATTTTGCCTAAAAACTACTTTGTAATCTACTTTTTTCTCCTAAAACTGCCTTTCCCTATTTTCTCACCTATAATGAAATTTACACTGGAAAAAAATTTCCCACAGAGAATGTTAAAAGAAGGCATCTTGCCAAAGGCCTGAGACAATGATCGAGTTTCCGCTCTGCTCTGTGAGCAGCCAGGCAGAACTGCTTGAGAAGGGTGTTAGGACGTTGACGTAACAGAACCTGGTTAGGTATTGTTAGCTGTTAAAAGGTAAAACTTTTTTCTTTCGATTCTGCTTTGGAAACAATAGAAGGTGGGGTTGGAATGTCATGCTTTACAGATATTTTACAGTAGAAGATCCCTTGGCAGTTAGCCTGTACTTGGCTAGCATACCAGCTGGTTTGGGACTGAAGGCAAGTAAAGTTTTTTTTTTCTGTGTTAAAGGACTAGTTAGTTGTGTAACCAACAGTTGGTTTCCCTTTACCTGCTCAATTCTCCCTACCAAGGAACCACCCACACTTTCTGCTCTTCTGTCTCGGATCCTGCAGCTGGACTGCAGGACAAGACTCTAAATGTTAACAACTGTTTGACTTCCTGGGTTTTCCTGTAATGCTTTATGAAAATTTAAAGGGATTTGGCAATTGTAGAAAACTGTGTGGCATTTCCTGAAGAAAAACAAACAAACAAAAAATAACAAAAACAAAAATGAAAACTAAATCAACTTATGATCCAGCAATGCCAGTTCTGAATGTGTCCCTGACGGGGTAGAGTCAGACTTTCTAAGCAGTATTGTTACCCTCATGTTTATTATTCTGGATGATATATTACTTTTAGTGTCCTTTGTGATATGAATGGAGAATGCATATCCCAAACAGATCTAAGAAGATGAGATAGGTTTAGGAAGAAAAAGAGATCCTGATATTTTCTAACACATAGATATATTGTAGGATATTATGCTCTCTGAAATATTACCAAAGGGAGATATTGACCACATGATTGTATTTTTATCATGTTCCTAAGGAAGTTCAACTCATATGGGCAATAAATATAATAGAGGTCTTCAGGATCTGAGGCCTATATGAATGGAGAATTTTTGTTCAAGTTCGTGTAAAATTGTCATCAGTTAAACTTGATTTCTAAAGATATATCATAAAGCAAATGGCTTAAAACAACATCTTAATGCATTACTATACTTCAAAATGTGTTACAGAATAGAAATCATATCCAGTCTTTTCAAGATATATACACAATAAAAATACAGATAAGCCTGGGGAAATGTTGAAATGTCTACTAGAGTTTATGTATGTCAGAAATATTTAAGGGTTTATGTTAATTATGTAAATTTTATATAGAAATTTCATTTTATAAAGCTATAAATTAAAAAAATTATAACTACTAGGAAATATACAATAAGAACAAACATGAAATTATCCCAAGATCATTTCTTTTTCTTTCTTTTTTTTTTTTTTTTAGTATTCTTTTTTTCTTTATACATTTATTTTATTGCACATGTATAAAACAAACTACATGCAGCAGGGACATAATTGTTACTTTTAATTAATGTTATGTCTCATTCATTGCTATAGAATTTAGTATATTGATACAAAACATGAGCATGTCAAATACTTGACAGATTTTAACACAAGAATATATATCCTAAGTATAACAGACAGATACGACTCTATCTATATATGTGGTAAAATAGTTGAATAAGGTCTTCAAAAGCCTCAGCACAAACAGAATATGACATTTAAAGTTGTTCTTACAATCCTATTTTTAGTATTCTCAATATTTAGATTATTGTGAAATAGAGAAAGATGTTATTTATAGTATTTTGTGGAAGAAAATAAAGACATTAAATAGCTATACATATCCAATTAAAAGCTAAATTTTAAGTGATTGATTATTTTTTATCATATTATTCCTTATTCTGACAAAGAAGCACAGAGCTCTGAGCCTGTGGAAGAGTTCAATCATTTCAGATCCACGGCTCTCTCCTCCTACCCATGATCATTTCTTAACTAGTATGTGTTTTTTTTTTTAACCCAATTGGGCTTAGCTACTAAGATCATGGCTAACATAAAGGGGGGAACATCATATTATTATGTGTCACTTACAAATAATTTTAACAGTCTCCTGTGATTTCCTCTCGCAGACCAATTCCTTCTCTGACACAACAGGA
Source organism: Acomys minous (assembly GCF_964271855.1). Lineage (NCBI taxonomy): Eukaryota > Metazoa > Chordata > Mammalia > Rodentia > Muridae > Acomys > Acomys minous. The sequence continues at coordinate 29,369,049 of NC_140493.1, read as the reverse complement.
GCACCTTTAATATTTTCTGTCTGGGTCTTTGATATTGATCTAAGTAAGATACTTATTAAAGTGCGTGCCAAACTTGTTCCGCTGCAAAGCTAAAAATCTATTTCTCTATTTCATTTCTTAGCCCAAATTAGGTATGGTTAAAGCGTACAGCATAGCCCTGTCAGAAGCTAGTCAATGAGTCAAATGATTTCATTATGAAATCTATTAATAAGACTTATAGTGCCATTAAATAATAAAATGCCAACATCATACACATATTATAAATTTAAATCTAAGCCCTAACCAGTTTGAACTTTGCAAAGAAACACTAACGGCTCAAGGATTGAATCACTCTGCAAGTTACATTTCAAAGCATTTCAAGTCTGAAATAAAAATATCAGAATGTAGCTGTTAAAGATCCATAGAAATTAGAGTCTGCACTATATTATATGGCTCTGTTTTAGTCTAAGTATTTCCCCAGCCTTAGGTGGCGGTAGAGTTCTTGAACCAGCTCACATATTTGATTTCTTCCACTCGCATGGTGGCAGTTCTTTCAGACATCCAAAACTTGAAGGCAGTTGTAAGTTTTTGAGGTGACTTGTATTTCAGTTAAATAGAACAAGAACAAATTAGGAATCTTCAGACAACAAAAGTTAAAATGTATGTTTGTTTTTACTCCCAGGCACTAAGGTCCAGGGAAGGTTGTTTTTAAATTAAGATCTTTAGTGAGGCTGAAGATTATATTCAAAAATTCAGTGACATTTGAGAAAGGAAATGTCAATGAAGATTTTGGGTTTCAGGCCCATGCACATATTACTCAGCTAATAGCCAGTGTTCAGACCCTACAACGTGTGCATATGAATTCAAGTCAGAATACTATCCTGAAGAGAATTTTTCTTTGTTTTCTGTACTTTCACTATCTGACCCAAAAAGCTGCTTTCTAGAGAAAGCTGTTGGCTCAAGTTCATATACCTTCAATTAGTAAAGTCCTTAGGAGCCCTCTGAACCAAAGCTAATACTACATGCTTAATTCTGAAATCCTCATAGCCGGGAGAGTCAGTATGCCTAGTTTTAGCATCTTAGTTGAAAACAGGTTTTTTTTGTTTGTTTGTTTGTTTTTTAACCATCATTACCTCTAAAGAAGTGTCCTTTCCTTTCCTTACAATTTTGTATTCACAGGTATTTTTGTATGGCTGAATACATATATTTATCAGCCATCTCATGGTCCTATAGGTGAACTGTGTGTGTTTAGGCTAATCTTTATAAAACTGTTCTTGTCTGTTTGTACATATTGGAATTCAGAAGAATAGTTATAAAGAATAGATTAAAACTTCACACTCAAATATTCTTGACAGTGTTCTGAAACACATGTAGATCTTCTGAGTTCACAGATTTAGAAAAGTTAAAAAAAAAAACTTTATTTCTAAAATAAAATCATTGTTACAGCTGTGCCTACTTAGAGGCAAATGTTCCTGTATAGACAGATGTAGCAACTGCCATCAAGAAGCTACACATCTCTGCTAAAGCTTTTTGCTCACTAGATACAACAGATGTCTAAGTTACATAAAATTATATCAAGATTGGTTATGTAGCTCTTCAGTTCTGTGCAGACTCAAATTTACTACCTGTATTCTTGGTAAGTCATTTCTTTTACATATCATGAGAATTTATTGTCACACAACTTATGAGAGAATATGGCCAAACAGAAGATTCTATTTAGTTACTACTGATGCACTCAAGATACTTTGCGTTAATGTTAAACTAGTTTTGAAAAGAGTCTTCATACCCTGCCTGTCTGATTGTAATACTTTTGCAATGTTATTTGTGTCTGAAATTATGTTTCTTGGCTTATTTCTCTTCTTACCAATGTTTAACTACTGGATACTTTTCAGCCTCAAACATGCCCTTTCTTCTCTAACAGAATTCAGGCACAATAAAGCAAGACCAGATGGTGCTTTAAACATTATTCCTATTGTTGGTAATAGTCTGGCTAGGCTGCTTTGAAAAAGATCACAATGTACTGGCTAAAGGAAAGCAAGAGCCTCAAGACTTTATCTATTTAGCAAGCCTATGTCCAACAACATTGACTGCTGCAGGACAATAACTCCAAAGGTACAATTGTGACAGTCATATCCTGAAGGTAACCAACAGCTGTATAATTGGGTTTAAACCTGAGTAGTGAGAGCAAATCCATGCTGGATACTATAAACCTAGCCAGCTACCCATGGCTGGGAAACTAATGGAGGATAGAGGAGAGCCTACCAGTGACATTTTGCTACACTAGTATAATTTCTAATTTTATGTAGATATATAGCTCTCACCCCTTATGAAAGACACTTCTTTTGCAACAGAATAAAGCTATTACAGAAATTCGCAAGCAATAAAAATACAAGAGCAAACAACTGTGGAGTCCTCAGTTTAAATTGATACACTTACCTTGTGTCCCCTACACCTAAGCCTTAGGGAAAACAGTGGAAGGAAGGGCAGGAGGCTCAGAAGACAGAAGACCAGGACATCAGGTGTTTACTGTGGTGAGATCATAAGTTTTCTATAAGGCTGAGAAGCTGAAGACATTACATAACAACAATATGGCTGCCTAAAGAAGACCAACATAATTATGACTCCTGGTGATATGACAGCATGGGAGGGAGGCATCTGGGAAGGCCCTGTTCCTGGATAAAGAGTTGTAAGGAATAAATAGCTGATGAGAGAGAAGAAACCAGTATCCTTTAGGTACAAGTGCTCTGATAAGTCATCCAATGTTCCTTCCTCAGTCTTAAACCCATAAACACATGACAAATACTAGCAAGACTCAACAAGCTTTATTTACATATTAATGCATGCACATTTGTGCGTGTGTGTGTGTGTGTGTGTGTGTGTGTGTGTGTGTGTGTGTGTGAGTGTCCATACTAATTAAAGATAAGAGGTAATGAAGTGAGGAGTTCGAAGGAGAGGGGAAAACAGAAGTCAAATTTAAGCTTTTGAATGCATATATTCAATTACTCCAGAACCAGCTACTGACAATTCTGTCCTTTTCTTCTCTGTGTTCATATATGCCTTTGTCACAAAACAAAGGCTCAGACATCTACATGATAAATCTTCATAGACAAAGAATTTTCATCAGTTTGCATGCATAGGATACCCCATGATCTCACTATTGTATACTCATTGCAAGTCTTAAAATTTAATAGTGTAAGTCTTCTAATTTTGTTTTTGTTTTGTTTTCATTTACTTGTTTTACTTTTATTTTTTACATATATATTTATATTATTACACATATATGCAATAAAATACCTCTAGCAAGAAGAACCGCTTAACAATTAGGAATTATATAAATGTTATATTCATAGTGTTTTGGCTATTTGTATTTGGCAATCTTGAAGATAACATCTTTCCTATCTTGGTGCATCTAAAATTATGAATGTAAATCAATATCTATCATTTCTAATATCTATCGACTTAAAACATCTTTCTAGACCTAAAAACATCCTAATGCCGAAACAACTAAGCTTAATTGTAAAACTCAACTAACTGGTCTTCAACCCCATCAGAGACTTGAGAAGATATAAAATTAATTGTCTGAGTATACAGGAAGTAGAGGCAAGCAGCTTCCACAACAAGACAATGACAAGGACAGTTTGATGGCTGAGTAGTCACCCATAACTCTCTATAACATTGGAGCATCATCTTCAGCCTTCTGGCCCAATATATCTGACAGACATATTTGTGAGTCAGGAACTATTGAGGACTTGGGTAACCTGTCTTCCCAAAGTTTGACTGCATCCAAGCTTTCCCACTTTTAGGCAGAATTTTGTCTGTGGATGAAATGATAACATTTTACCCAGTGGCTTGTTTGCCACATTTGAAACCATCTCCGTAAGGAGGTTCATTGATGCTCATCATCTTCTTTGAGGTAGGCTGGGTATTGCCAGGAGTCTTGTTGTCAGCCATGTGAATATTAATGAAGATGGGACAGAGGTCTGCATGTGAAAGCTAAGACAGACAGCACTCTGAAGAAAACATAGCAAAAGATCTTAAACTTCAATAGGCAAAGCTGTCTGCAAGGTGACATCATCCTGAGGTAAATTTTGATGGGTGGGATTATTTTGTTTATCCAAAAATACTGTTAAAAAACTGAAAGGGCAATCCATACTTTTATATATATATATATATATATATATATATATATATATATATATATATATATATGGGATTCATTTTTCTGGAAACAAAAAGACATGTATCTAGAAAATAAAAATTTCATCAGTTGTGAGAGTACCTGACGAAAGTCACAATTTTATTAAAAAGAACACACCCAGAACTCTAACTTGATTGACATGAGAGAAAAAGAATAGCAATGAGTGAACAGGCAAAGGCCCAAAGCTGTTTCAGTGAGGATATGTCTTACCTTTCTATGGGACTAAAGATTGGGACAAGCACTTGGGGTAATGGTGGGCAGTGTCTAGTAAAGTTTAACATTCACTCACTCAGGGGGAAAAAAAGGAGAGGGAGAGAGAGAACTGTTGCAAATACACATTCTTTTAATGAGGCCACAATTTGGCTGTTTAGAGACTATGGATGGATCTGAGAGAAGTTTAGGGAAAGGAGTGAATATGATCAAATATAATGTATACGATTTTCAAATAATTAATATTAATATCTTTTAAATGAAATAATTTTCTGGAGGCCCTTAGACACTAAGAGGCAATCCTGTAGTAGCAGTTCTCCCATGTTACCAAAGAAACAGTGTGGAGTCTTGAGAACTGTGCATATCTAAATTACAAAAAGAAGAACAAGAAATAGCAGACATTCAGATTCCTTTTTATTTTCAACTTAAAAAAATACAATATATTTTGGTCATATTCATCACCCACACACAATTTCTTCCAAGTCTCCTTTCCTATGTATCTTATTTCACACATTTTTCTCTCTCTTAAAACAAGAAGATTCTTTAAGTTGATAAGGATGAGATATGATAGATATTGGTTTACATTCAGAATTTTATACTCACCAATATAGGAAAGATATTTTCTTCAAGATTTCTAAATGCAAAACACTATGAATGCAACATTTATATAATCGCTGATTGTTTCCTAGTCCTTCTTGCTATATGTAGTCTATTTTATTTATGCGGAATAATATAAATGCATGTGTAAAAAAGAAATAAAGTAAAAAAAACGTAGAAGGGAAACAGAAATGGAAAACAAACCTGAAGAAAACAAAATTTTAAAGCACAAAGAGAAAAAAAAATAAATGAAAATCATACATGATTTGTTTATCACTCTAGAGGTAGTAGAAAAATGGAGAGTAAAAATGAGGTGGACTAAAGTCTCATGTAATAGCATCAGACAATTTATATTCTGTGGCTTAAGAAAAATCACAAGAGTAAAGTGTATACTCACAAGGACAAACTGCACACGGCTAAGATACCCTTTTCCATAGAGCTATATTATCAAATATCAAAGGCCAGTTGAAATGAATAATCTAAAGTAAACTCATGTTTATCTATTATACCTGAGGGGGGGCATAAAAGCACATTCAGGAGCAGTTAAACATTTTTGAAACAACTGAGGTCACAAGAATCTTGTCTTATGTGAATTTCCTCACAAGCATTCAGAATCCCCCTTGTACTGCTCCGTTTTTGGACCATGTTTTGAAAATAGATTATTTGGACTTCTCACAGAAAGTCAACTTAACTCTGATTTCGCTTCAATTTAGAAAGTAATGTAGGACTGGGTAATGAAAAGAAATTTCCTTGGCTATCCATGTCAAGATGTTTATATTTAATAAAAAAGAACATATCTTTCATAAAGCTTGTACACTGCTTCAGAGTGTATCATATTATCAAATTTAAGAAACTTTAATGGAATAAACTACTCCTAAACAGGTTGACTATTTATATTAAAAAGAATAATAATTTAACAGTCCATAGGATAATTTATTTCATTAACTGTTTTGCGGCTGTTAGATAATATTCAAGCTTACATGTTGGAAATCCCACCTGGCTCCAGGAGGTGGCAACTTCAGGCTCCTTAACCTCTGCAGGTAAGAATCTCAGCTAGGCTCACCTACCCCTGTCCTAGACTCCCAGAAGCCTCTCATGTTCCAGAGATGTCCCACCCCATCAAGTTCCCTTTTCTCTCCTGGTCCTCCTACCCTTTGGACCCTTCTGTTAAGGATGAAGTATTGTAATACCAAAATCCCCTGAGCTCAGTGCTAAAATGATGGACTCCTTGCCTTGAGTGAGTTCCCTCCACTCCCTCTGATCTAGGGAAACTCCAGATCATCTAAGGACTATCACTTAGGACTCAGGATGAGCACAGGCCCACACCTTTCTCATTAAAAGAACCATTCAGTGTGAACCTGGAGATTTCTGGAAATACCCTACCTACCACATGCTATTGAGATGTCTTATTACCTTAGCTTTTATCCAATGACCTTTTCCCATACATCTAACCATACCTGGAGTCTTTATGCACCCCCCCCCCACTGCTCATTCCCTTTTTGGAGGAAATAAAAACAACATTTACAAAGCATCTTTAAGAATATAATTGTAAAAAAAAGTTATTATTGCTATAAAAATTAAAATGTAATATCTTACATCCATCAGAGGGGATACAGGAACATTTTAAGTAACTATTAACTGGTTAACTGAATAGCTATTAGCTGACCTCTTAATTCAAGTTCATTGATAATATGAGGTAGAATTGCATAGTCTTTTCATATAAAATAACAAGGTTAATTTATTGATGAAGCTAAGCACCACACATTACTCATAGTATTTGATTTAATATAATAAAATACTATGTCAACATGAAGTATCATGAACAGAAAATAATCAGGAGTGAAATCTAATATCTCTGAGTTATTAGTTAAAATATAACCATAATAAGTTTTATAGGGAGTTTAAAATTTGGTTTATGTGAACGATCAATGAGAAATGATATTGAAGAGCCTAGAGCTGCAGAAGGCCATAAAACTGTGTCAGCCCAAGCTTTTCCACAGAACAGCTTCTGACATTAAAAGAGATTGTCTTCCCCAGAAGACCTGAGAGGGATTCAGTCTCATTTCCTGGGTTCAGATACTACTAAATCCATCATGAAAAATGTTTCCAGGAACTATAAAATATAAATTTATAAGCTATCTGGGCACTCTAGGAAGACAGGATTTTAATACATCAAGATGAGTAGCTGACCATCAAATCTTAAAAGGATAAGGAACTATTTGAACATTCAAAAACCTTGGAGGAATAGCTCACTGCATGTTATCTTCATGGATCAATAAGATTCAGTTTTCAGCCTAGTCAGGTGAAGGGGTACCCTAGCCCCAGAAGACCAATGGTATAATCATTTGGCTTTCTTCATTTCTCAGTTCATAAATCCTTTAGTTTTTTTCAAGTGAAAGGCTAAGAATAAATTCTTCCTGGAATCATGGATTACCTTTACCTCATCAAAAATAAATGTATGTATAGCAGTGTCCGAATACACTACTTTATAAAAATAGGATTAATCTTGAAGCTCTCTAACACTGTAAACAACATGATTTCCTCTAAGGATAACATATTCCTAAGAGAACAAGATGGGGATGAGCACATCCCATACCCTAGAGACTGAGCCTCTTGTTGTCCATTTGTATCCTCAAATTTTCCCCGTGCCTCCTTTCAGCATGTCCTTCTTGCTTATCCCTAGGCTTTTGTTGCTCCATTGACTCACAGAACCGCTCTTTAGCAAAGACTCAGTGCTGCCACACTAGGCTAGTACTCAGATAGGAGACCTGCAGCCTCCTTCACTCCTCCATTGTGGTCTCTCGAGATTAACACTTACTCCAGTTGCAATCAGCCTTAGAACAACAGCATCAAGAACTTTACCACTGAACACCAGGAAAACAAGTAACCCAGGGAAGTATAGAACTAAACAGTTTTCTCAAATGCTTGAACAAAGGTGTCTGAGAAACAATTAAAAATGTTAAACATTCTTAGTCATAAGAGAAAGTGAAAATTAATACTTCTTTAAGATTTCATCCTACACCAGTCAATATGGGCAAGATCAATAAAAACAAGTAACGGTTCATGCTGGCAAGGGTGTGAGGAAAGAAGGACACTAAGTTTTTGCTGTTAAGAATGCAAACTGGTGCAGCCACTATAGACTCCATGGTGGAGATGCTTCCAAAGAGTGAATTGCTTGGGCATACAGCCAATAAAGTCTGTACCCTTCTACAAAGAAGATTGCTCATCCTTATTCATTTCTGCACTACTCAAAATAGCCAGAATTTGGTTAACAGTCTAATCTCAACAAACTGATGAATAGATAAAGAAAAAATTGAAACCTCTAAATATTATACAGGAGTTAAGGAAAATAAAATTTTAAACATGGTAGCTAATGGATGAAGCTGGAAAACATGTCAACTTGAGTGGCCTACCCAAGACACCAAAATTCAAATATTGCCTGTTTTCTTTTATATTAGGACATCTTTCAAAATGTGTGCTTCAATCTGAATAGCCATAGAGCTTTGGCAGCTAGTAAAGGCCAGTGGGGAGCCGAAGATCCTCCAATAAAGGTGAAATAGAGTATAATGTTAGATAGTAATGAAGGAGAACTAGAAGCAGAGGATTATGCATGTAAAGGTATGAGAAGGTGAAGGACAACTGATGGTAAGGACCTTTTAAAAAGTCGTATAAAAACCTATTGCTAGTATAATATAATATAAATTTCCAAATTATACTCATTTGTCACAAGAGTTTAAATGGAATCAGTATATAATGAGGGAGACAAATCTCCTACTAGACATCTTGCATCTCCAACTAAAATTTTCAAAGTAAAGAATAGATAACTCTTTGTTCGATCATTAGAGAAAGGGGTCACACTGACCAGCTTCCCCACATATTGTCCAGGCTGCTGATTATTTTCCGTAACCTACTGGTAAGGCCGTATTGTTGAACACAACTTACTTAGGCTATTGAACATGGTGAGATTAAGTAGATGCCAACTAGAATGTCCAAACATGCTATTACTCATGGTACTACATGTTGTGTGAGATGTGGCCCATATCTGGCAAAGCTAAGGTAGTCAGGAACCTGTGACTAGATAGGGTGTGGACTTAGCATAAAACCTACAGCTACTATTCTGCTAAAGGATCAAAATAATAAAATGACTTTTAATGGCACATTGTCACTCTCACAGATTAGAATACGACTCAATGCTTACAGAGAAACTTCTTCCATTAGATGACATTTAACACAGATGTACAACTGCCCGATGAGCAGGTGAGGGTAGTTAGGGTACTCAGTCTTAACTGGGATGTCTTTCTCAAAGCCCTCTTTCTTCTCAAGTCTCATGGATATATAAGGAAGAGGAGGCAGAAACAACGCAAGATCAGGAGGAGGTGGTGGATTATTCCAAGGAAACTGTATTGTAGAGGCAAAACAGGACTAATATACTTGTGAACTTACAGATACTGAGTCAGAGGTACAAGATGTACATGGGCTCAAACCGGAAAAAATCCATTCCGTACTAAAAAGGGGCAGTGACACAAACTTCAACTACTAACCAAGTTGGTATTTGCAATTGGTTGTTCTTCAGGAAGTGAAAGTTTATTTTGTCTTTTTATTAACCACTCTCCAGGCCAGGCCCATGCCTAAGAGTACCTGGTCAATTAAAAAAGAATGCCTTTTTGTTGTTGTTGATTTGCTTTTATATTTTTGTCTTAGATTTTATGTTTTGTTTCTTTATAGTTTTGGTTTTTGTGTGGTTTTTTTGTTTTTTTATTTTGCTTTTTCTTTTGAGATTTTTTTTTTATATTTTTCCTTGCTTTTTTGAGAAATAAGTTCACCAAGAACATGAGTTGATTGGTATGTAAGTATAAAAGACAGGAGAGGTTTGAACAAGGGAAAATTATAATCAAAGTATATTTATTAAAAAGAATATATCCTTATGTTTCTACAAAAATTGTAATTAAAGTAAATTGTTCTTTTATATAAAATAACTTGCTGGTGTTTATTTAAGAATCTAAGGTTGGAGATTAAGTGTAAAGAAATTGCTTACAAATATATGAAATGCATTTTATGTAAATGCAAAATAAAAATAGTTTCTGAAACAAATAATCTATCCCTTTATTGTCAAAATACACAATGGACAATTAGATTATGAGAATATGGTTCTTTACATTGCTATTAGCTTAACTCTTGAATAGGAGAGAGAGAGAGAGAGAGAGAGAGAGAGAGAGAGAGAGAGAGAGAGAGAGAGTGACTGACTGAGTTACTCAATTTTGTGTTGCCCATATGTTCAGTTATTACACATACACACCACAAACACATGTGCGCACGCACACACACACACACACACACAAAGATGATATAGATTAAATAGAGACAAACAGAAATTAGATAGATGATAGATAGATAGATAGATAGATAGATAGATAGATAGATAGATGATAGATAAATCCATAGATAATAAACAGGTAGATGATATAATTTATTAATTACTGTACTATAGCTTAACATTTTAGTTCTTCCTAAACTTTGACATGTGCATATGCAGGTGTTTTGACATGCAGTTATGATTTTAAATCTTTCTCCTATGATTTAAAACTTATGTAAATGATTCCTACGGACATCTAATAAACATGACTTTTTTTTTGGAAACTTCAGAAACATTTCAGTATTACAAAGCTAAGATCAATTCTGAATATATCTTGAACATTACTTAACTCTCAAAACATTGAATAATTTAAAATATAATTTTGTTGGTGATAGCTCTATCACGTGTATAATTATTTTCTCTTTCAATATTTTAGCCATTATTTGGCCATTATTTCTTATCAATATGTATTTTATGTTTTTTAACTTTGTTGAGATGTTTTTAGTATTTTGTTATCAAGGATCTTTTCAAAAGTTTGCAGGCTTGGAATACACTATGTTATAAACACACACACACACACACACACACACACACAGTTTTAAAGTAAATTTTTAATTTAAAAAATCCTTTTCTATTATCAACTCAAAGTCTAGAATTACCTTTGGTAAATTAGAACCAAACTTGGATGAGAATCCTCCAATAGCTGTTTCTACACTTTATATGCTTCAGATAACTTCCTTGGATTTTGTTCCTCTTAATCAAAAACACATGAAGTAGTGAACTTTACTGTGTTCCATTGCAGCAACTTATGAAATAAAATTTGTAGTTAGTTTCAACACCAACATAGGATAATGGCAGGAAGAGTATAATTACTCCTTCTATTAATTAGTCTTTACATCATTTACAAAAGGTTTAAGAAATCAAAGTGAGAGAATAACACAATTTGCAAGAATATATATTTGCCCTTTGGTGTAATCTCAGAAGCATATAATATAAAATTTTAAATGTTACTGTTAGTATTTTGTTGTAAAACGACACTTTCTTTACAACTAATTACCTATTAAACTTCAGTATTCTTGAATTATTAACTCCAAAATTTAGTGTTTGTAATGGCAAGCATTATAATTATCTCAGAGTTCTATAGTTTGATTATGCTACAGCTGATAGGTTGCTGTTCTGATTTAACTGAATCTCATATGTTAGCATTGCCTGATGATAGCAGAGATGCCAAGATCTTTACCCATGAATGTTTTCTCTTAGCAGGATAACTTACATTTCTGACTTTTAAGCTAAGAATTTCTCCTAAAGAAAATACATTTCTGAGCAGTCTAAAGACATCACTGTATCAGTGTTTTATAAATTCAAACAACATCCTACCCAAAGGAAGAAAATACTATATCCTTTCTTGGTCGTCAGTAGTACATGTAGAAGGTGGTAGATACGTCCCGCTTTATCTTCTAATATTTTGTGAAAACATAAGATGTGTATGTTTATGTGCATGTATGTTTGATGTTCCATCATTGAAGTACTTAAAGTATTTTAAAGCAAGATTATATTATGTTTTTAATTTTAGTATTCATTTAAATTATAAAGTGAAAGTTTATGAATTTTCCTAGTAGGCCCCTAGAGAAAAAATCAAGGAACCTTGTAAAATAGAATATTTTCCACACTGCATGTTTAGTCACATATATCTTGGATTAATGTATAGAGTGTTCTTTTTTCATTTTCAAAACTGAATAATTTGAAATTTCTAGCAGAGTTGTAGCATATTCTATCACCCAGAGTGTGAGGTTGATGAATGACAGAATGAGATTGCCTTTATATGAAACCCAGAAAATATAAAAGTTAATCAAGGTCACTCTGTATAACTTGAGATATAAACAGCAGAGCTGTCATCTCAAGGACTTTGAGACCCATAATCAATAATATCATTCTGGGTGATACCTATGACCCTGACCTCTCACCTCGAGAGTTACACAAATTGATATTGAGCATAGCTTGTACAGTAAAACTTGTTTAATATTTTATATAAGATAATCATGGCTGTTTTATAACAATCACAGCTAAACTTTGTAACAAAACACAATTCTGTAAACTGATATGATTTTTAAAATTATTAAAATTGTTGTTCACAAATATTCACTTTTTCACTAATACTAAGATTCTTATTTAGTTTCTCAATGAAAGATTTTATTTATATTATTTTATGATGCTGTGAAGAAAAGTAAATAGGGTGTTGGTTGTTTTATGCCTCTGAGAAGAAAGAAGTTCATTTTTGTCCTTCTTATATGTATTATAATCATAATATCTCTCATCTCTCATACAACTGTTTTGCAGACAAAATGAGGATATTTTATTGTGATTAAGTGGTATTTAATGAATGTAAATTATGAGTTTTCAGAATTTGAATTAACACCCAAAATTACAAACTCATTCAAAAACATGAAAATTCTTCCAATGAATTTTCTTTTTTTTTTTTTTTTTTACTTTTTATCAGAAAACTGTTTTATTTAATTAATTTATTCAGATTACAACGCTATTGTTATCCCATCACTTGTATCCTCCCATTCCTTCCTCCATCAAGCTTTCACTCTATTCCACTCCCCTAGGTCCTACCATTGGTTACTATATGAGCTTTTGAAACATACTGAATACTTATGTAATACTATGGTTAAATTAACTGAAAATATTTTTAATAGGGACTTTACCATTTATTATCATTTGCAAAGAAAAAAATTGGTATTGTCTGGTGTTGTTTTATGAGTTAAACAGCAAATCTTCTTTAACATAATCGATATTTGTCTGTCGTTCAGTAGAGAGTGTGCATGCTTAGTAGGGAGTGTGAATCCTAGTAGACAGGGAATCTTGTCATTAGTGTGAATCCTAGTAGACAGGGAATCTTGTTATTATTAGTGTGCTTTCAAGATTCTAGTACCATCGTATGCAACATTCATCATTCTCACAGAATCTATCACTGAAACTACTAAGTCTCCGGGGGGAATCCAGAGTTTTCAAACATGCTATTTTGAACATGCTATTTTGGAGCAACAGTGCTTCATAGTAACTCTCAAGATAAAATGTCACAAAACTTTCCCAAGTAGCAGTAATAAAGATGGCTTTGTATTAAGTCAACAGTGAATAGTTCATCTAAAACCTCAGAACACTTTAGATGTTAAAATTGTCTAAATAAACCATGAGACCAATATGGTTGAACATGAGCAGGCGGCGGAAGAACTTACAACAAAGAACAAACACCTTTTCCTTAGAGCCCATAATAATAGATAGAAATTGACACAGAAACTCATGACTGGTCAATATGCAGAGAATAATAAACTTCTTTTGTTCAACACAAAACGGAATGGCTAAGTCGCACCAGCCTCCTGCCAGGGCTAGATTCTGGGCAGAAGATGGGGAGGAATGCCTCTAAGCACCAAAGGTTGTGAAGAATTTCACAGAAAGACTGTTTTCCATATAAAACAGATAAGATGCCCAAATTTATCCATAGAAACCCTAACAGCATGCACGTGGCCTGCTGAAGCTCAAACCAAACCTAATCAAAGCATAGGAGGTGGATGTGAGCACAGTGTTTCACTCCCAGCCAAGGATCCAATGGCATTTCATTGCTTGTGGGCAAGGGATATGGCATTTCCCCAATGGCATGACATTAAGTATATCCATCACTCTCCAGTGCTGACAGGCAAGGGGGAATAGTCAGCCAGAACAAACTTGAATCCATTTCTTTATTTAAAAAATGAGAAGGGAATGTAAATGTAGGGATGGAGGGCAGGATCTTAAGATGAGTTGAAGGAGGAAAAGGGATACATTAAAAATATATTGACTGAAAAATCTTAAAGATATAGTTAATTATTTTTAAAAAGCTTTAAACAATTTACTTAAACAATAAACTTAAAAACAATTAATTTATATATCTGACTGAATCATTATAGAAATGAGGTGATTTCAACATGTGATTTAATATTTATGGCTTCTGAATTTATGCTTATTTCTCATTCAGATTCTACTGGTATTTACCTAAACACACACACACTCACACACACACACACACACACACACACACACACACAGAGAGAGAGAGAGAGAGAGAGAGAGAGAGAGAGAGAGAGAGAGAGAGAGTCGCCTTTTGATTGATTTATTAACTCTACATTTAAAATTGTAACATAAATATTTTCTATTACTGTACTTGTAAGTACATAAAACCAAACAAGCTCATATAGATAATGATGTCCGGTTATATGAAAACTTGCCTTTGGCATGGCAAGGCAAATGGCAGATAAATAGAGCAAAATATTTAATTTCTTTTCTTAAGTATATTTTTAAGATATTCCTAAATTCACTATGAACTTTCTAATCTTATTCTAACCATCAATTTTCTCTCAACTTTAAGTGACTGAACTATGGAAGTACATGGATGCCTTTAAAAAACTGGGTTTACAGATGTTTTTATTATTTCAAAGATACACTTACAATGAGGCAGGTTAACTCCTGGTAACAGCCAGCCTACCTCAGAGAAGATGATGACCATCAAAGAACATCCTTATAGAGATGGCTTCAAATGTGGCAAATAACCCACTGGGAAAAAAATGTTCTCATTAAGGCCAAAGAAATAATTCTGCTTAAAAATGGGCAAGCTTGGATGCAGGCATAGTTAACACCCAAACTCTGTGAAGACAGGGCAAGCAAGTCCTCAATAGTTCCTGCCTCACAAATATGTCTGTCAGATATATTGGGTCAATAGGCTGAAAAAGATGCTCCAATATCATAGAGAGTTTTGGGTGACTATTAAGTAGAAAACTCTCTATCATCTCATTTGGGAAGCTCCCTGTATACTCAGATAATTACTCTTATTCCTTCTCAAGTCTCTGATGGGGTTGAAGACCAGATAGTTTAGTTTTACAATTAAGCTTACTTGTTTAGAAGTTAAGATGTTCTTAGGTCTAGATAGATGTTTTAATTTGATAATGACAAAATATGATAGATACTGATTTACATTCATAATATATATAATTCCTGATTGTTTCATGGTTCTTCTTCCTGTAGGTAGTTTACTGTATATTTGTGTAATAATATAAATGTATGTGTAAAAGGCATTTAATAAGGAAATTGTAAAAAAAAAAAAACTTGGTAAACCTTTATGAACTCTTTGACTCATGATAGGTGATTTGAAACAAGGGTTTCTGGAAGGCCTTATCTTGAAATAAAGGTGATTTACTTGTTCTTTTCTAAACTATTAAGTATCCAATAAAGTACATCTGAAGAATATTATCTCAAAAGACACTCAAATTTGCATTATTCAAATTCAGAATAGAATTACTATTGTTTGGTATCTTTTACCTCTGTCGACATTATCTTCAATAAAAATACTGCCACACTTCTGTGCACCCGTTTTTGTGTGTGTGTACATTTGATACCATCTATAGAAATGTTAGGATATTAATGTACAAATATAATATTTATTGGTCTTAATTGGAAGAGGCGAAAAAAAACACTGAGTGGAAGATGTACACTTCAGCCTGGAATTATGTTGATTTTATCAGAAACATCTAGAAATCAAAGTAACTCAAGTTAAACTTCAGCAGCAGGCTTAATTACTATTATCTCTTGATATAAAGGAAACTGCACATTGTACATTCTTTAGATTGAAAAGTAACATTTTAATATTCATTTTCTTTATATGCCTTGCTTATGCTTATTATTTGGCAGAATTAGTGATAAATGAATAAGAATGTCTTATCTGTAATCTCACTCATTTGATACTTGAAAATATCTTTTGTCTTGTATGCTAAAAGTAGACTTAGTTAAGATTGTGACAACAAGGGAGCTGGAGCTGTGACTCAGTGGTTAAGGGCACTGACTGCTTTTCTAGAAGTTATGGGTTCAAATCCCACCACCCACATAGCAGCTCACAAGTGTCTATAACTCCAAGTACTGATGCTCTCACATTGACATACATACACATACATGCAGGCAAAATACCAATGTACATAAAATAAAGGTGAATAACTTTAAAAACAAGGTTTTTCTTCATTTAATATAAAAAAGACAACCTTAAAACTGTCTTTTTGACAGGCAGCAAGAAACTGTATTTACAAAATTTTAAGGGCCTCATATGACCTCATGGATAACATCAAGAGCTCAGAGTGAAGATCAGTATTTGAAATCTAATCAAATATGTCTACACATGAATACTCTAACAATGAAAAATTTAAAAATTATGTATATAAGTCATTGACAAGGTGGCACTGTGGTTAATAGTATGTGCTGCTCTTCCATAGGACCCACTTTACTTTCCTTGGATCCACATTAGTCAGCTTACAACTATCTGAACTCTAGCACTTGACAAGTCAATGCCCTCTGGCCTTACAAGCACTTACATACATATGGTGGACATAATTTCTCTCTCTCTCTCTCTCTCTCTGTCTGTCTCTCCCTCCCTCCCTCCCTCCCTCCCTCCTTCTCTCTCTCTCTCTCTCTCTCTCTCTCTCTCTCTCTCTCTCTCTCTCTCTCTCTCTCTCTCTCACACACACACACACATACACCACACCACACCACACACACTTGTACTAAATACACAGATAATAAGCTTTAAAAGGTAATTGAAGATGTATAATGAGAACTCAAGTGAATAAATTTGAGAAAACATTTACCTGGAAAACTTTAGGCAGAAAGCATTTAAAATATTTAGTTTTCAGAAAATACTATATCTATGCAATTTAATAGCTTACTGTCTTTACTGTGATAATTTCTTTTTTTGTAAATATAAAGTAATTTCTTTCAAAGACTAAGTAAATACTTCCCCCACAAACTGACTAGCTATTTCCAAACATACATGAGAAACACTGAGCAAAAGTAAATAAAAAATAATAATAAAAGGAAGTTTCTGCTTAAAAAAAAACAAGTCAGAGAACTTTTTCTGCCTTATTTCAAAAGTTAATATAAAAAAGAATGACAAGAAAACGACAGACTAGGCAGCTCTGCGGACCCATCTCTCTAGCAAACTAATGAAATAAAGCAGACTGTGTCAGACTCAAGTTCTCAGGACTCTCAGAAACAGTCTCAGGTTTGCAAGAGCCAAGTGAATGGTAAATCAAGGACAAGTCACCCTGAAAGCTGTCAAGTAGCTTTACTGCCTTTCCTATCCTCACACCTCCCACTTTCCAACACATCAGCAGTCATAAAGATGCTGGGCTATTCCCAGTGCGTGACTCTTGTTCTTGGCTCTAGACTGAACAAAGTCAACCTTCTTTGCAATGAATGATCCCACTTTGAACCTGAGCACAGACTACCTGAGGAGTTACTGCAAACTGCTTTGGTCTGTTTCAGCAGACCTTGAACTCTCTGCTAGGAAAGGGAGAAGAGTTTGTGAAATCCCTGCAGGACAGATGAACAGCACCTCCGCCACTAGGGACGGGGGATGAAGCTGGGATAAACAATCTGGAAGCCTGAGAGACAGATTTCAAAGAAGAGGTTACTGGCAGAAATAGGTCATTGAAAACCTCCTCTGCTTATTTGTACAGCCACACATTTTCCCATAGCAGGGCCGGTGCTTGAGACTTGAGAAGACCTGAAGATTTCTCCCGACTGGCTGGTCTTCTTGCTCAAGAAGCACAATTTGATGACTAACAGAATGGTGAGCTTCAGAGGAAGGAGGCAGACAAGGCCAGTTCTCACAGACAGCGACAATATATGCTGTGCTCTCCTTCTCCTTTCTCTTTATCTCAAGGCCCTGGGGAAAATCCCTGTCAATGAGGAAACCTATACCTTACACTGACACTTTTCTTGTGACAGCCTCTGAAAACTGGTTGATTTTAGAGTCAGTCAAATAGTAAATAGGACAAAATAGCAGACTCAAATAAAATGTATGCTTTCTCAAACATAGCCAACAGTCTGGTTCTCTGTTTTGTTCCAGGTAAAATGGACTTTATCCAATAGTTTAAAATGTTCACTTTTATGTTTAGTAAATAAGAGAATAAGATGATAATAAGGTACCAGATGCCAGATACTAGAATATATAAGGTTTATTAAACAAGCATGGGGAGAGAAGGAAAGTGGGGAGGGGTACCACAGAGAGAGAGAGAGAGAGAGAGAGAGAGAGAGAGGGAGAGAAAAGAAAAGAGGGGAGAGAGACTAAGAGTAAGAGAGGAGGAAAAGGTAGGACTGTCCTTTTATATAGCCCTGGGCAGGGCCACGCCCCCGTGGCAGGTAGACAATGACATCACAGGTAGGCAGATTGAAGCAGAATCCTAACATTCACACCCTTGTATCTCCACCTATGAAATAAACCAGTCAAAGCCAGATTAAAAGTATAAAAAGGCAGGTTTACTCAGCAACTGAAACTATTGGGCCAGTTCAGCAGCTTTAGCTGAGAAGAAGCTGCACCCCATCAATGGGGGCAGGGGGGCTGGGGGGGTTGTTTAAGGATTGCCGGTGAAGGAAGATGACCAGTCTGCCACCTGCTGGGTGGCTCCAGGGGAGGGGGTTGGGGCGGTGCTAGAAATGCTAATAACCTGCAGAGGCTTTCCTTCCAGGGCGCAGGGTTGGAGAAAGCTGTGGGATTTAACAGATCATGTAGGGGGAGGAGGGCAACTGGAGATGACAACCAAACACCTGGAATCTTAGAAATTTCTCTGAAATGAAAGGTCTCAGAATTTATTAGATTTATTTCCCATCTTCAGACTTCAAAATGTCACCCAGTTAGGTCTATAGGAGTTTATGACTCCAGACCCTTACACCCAATGCATATGCCTTTAAAATAATGGGCCAGTGCAGAGATTTGTTATACAAAGACAATGACAGCAGTTTTCCTTCTGACATAATTCTGGAGAGTTAATGTACTTGTCCTTAAAAAATGAATTTTTTTTTCTTTCTTCCACCAAGGGGCACTTCTTTCATCAAGTTTCACAGACACATAAAAACATTATCTCCTACTTGTTTAGCATCATATAGGACAACATGGGATGTATGATTGTGCAAACTAAGGAAACAAAATTTTGCAACAGCAACTGAAATTTGAAACATTTCCTGGTTAAGTTCCTGCAAATACCCTATCCTAAGCAGGTGTTCCTAGCCTTCAGCAAATGACCCTTAACAGTACCTGGAATTTCTTCCTCCACCCATAGAATAATTAAGTATTGTTCTCCTTCTTGTGATAGGACCCTGTGCTATTGCATGTAAATCAAGTGTCCTAAGCACCGGAGGCCCAGGGAATCAGACACATTCACCATCAACCCCTCCCCACTGCCCATAGGTTTATGAATCCCTTATTCATGAAGATGAAGGTTGGCTTGCTCTCTCATGCTCCCATCGTTACTCCACCATGACTGTCTGAGACTCTATTTATTCTGGAGAAAGATCACTGTTGGATGTCCCGGACAGCTATGGCAAAACTATCTTGGCAGATGCTGAAACCTGTTTGCCACTAGTTCAGTGCTGAACACCAGTGAAGCATCCACTAGAGCTGTTTTCAGCTGTCTTTGGACATGCTAGTTTCAGACACGCATCCACAGTCTCTGCTGTGCTTAGCAGAGCAGCTTAACCAAGAGTCTGTAACACTTTCGATCACCATAGGCCTTCAGAAAGCCGGACTTTCCACTGCAGTTTGATACCAGCAATCTCATTCTAAAAGACTTCATTTCCACCCACCTCTGGTGAAACAAGGAGCCCTGCCTGCCTAGAGCCACCCCTAAGTCAGAAACAGGACCTGTGACCTTGAGGTTCTGTCTGTTCTAGTCCAGGAAGCAAGCAGTACCTGGACTGGCATTTGGGGCACAATAGCAGAAAGATTCTTTGTTGAAGGTTGATCTGATATAATTTGATGCTTATTACTACTTGTTGTCTCTGTGCCCCACCTGTATCTTGCCTAAGAGCCTAACCTGTTTGACCAATAAAAGGCCATCACACCTGGGCAGGGCAAATGGGATAGGCATGGCTAAAGTTCCAGAGCTTGGAGAGACAGAGAGAATCTTGGGAAAAGAGACAGGAGGAGAGGAGGAAGAAGGCTGCACCGTGGGTTAGGTGGAGGAGAAGCACATGGCCAGCATGGATGGAGCACTTGACCCAGATGATGGTAATTAGCAAGTATTCGGAATTATGGATGGGAGGTAGCTTGATAGAAATTATTAGAAGCAGATGGCATGGGATTGGGGCAATTATCCCATACCTGCCCGACTATGGGAAGTAGTTTAGGGGATGACTATCTGCCCTGCCCCAGGTTAACTAAGGCTATTTTAAAATAAAACAGGTGTCTGTGTCTTGATTGAATACTAGCGGGTTAGATAATACTGACATAATAATAATATTATTATCGGGCCATACTGATTATTAACCACAACAATTCTTAGCAGTGTAGCAATATCTTATGAATTGACACACTGGTTTTAAAACGGATTGAGGATAGTGAAAATCTATGACTCTGCCAAGAGCCATCCTGTTAAAGGAGCTCACTAGGCATGTGGGCTGTCGAGGAGGTGATCTGGTATTTGCAAGTTCTGTACCATGATGCACCCCCCAGAACTGCTTCCAGCCTCTGACACACGGTCATGAGCCATTAATTTGGAGAAGTTCAGTAGACATGAGAGATCTCTGGAAGGAATCCAGTATTTTGCAAGATCTGTACTGTGATACACCTCAGAATTGCTTCCAACCTCTGACCACCCTGTCAATTGTGCACTGCTGCATCTCTCTAAAATCTGGCATTAGAGCCAGGCATGATGGCACATGCCTTTAATCCCAGCACCCAGGGAGTCTGAGGAAGTTGGATTACTATGAGTCTAAGGCCATCTTGGGCAGCCACGACTACGTTCAAGGCCAGCCTGGTCTACAAAGTGAGTCCAGGACAGTCAAGGTTACACAGAGAAACCCTGTCTAGAAAAACCAAAAAGAAAAAACTTTTGGCATTAGTGCAAACTGTTATTTTCTGGGTATTGACCAGCTCTGATTGAGCAAACGTCCTACGGGATCCTTTAGATGAATTAATCCCTGATTATGGAATTCCTGATTTAATTCAAATAGTTTAATAAGTTAAATTGTTTTTGATCTTCTAAAACAATTTTAGAGAGTTTATAGCTGCAATAAATACCTTTGTGGACCTCCAGATGGCTCACTAGGGATAGCCTTGTAGCAGATTTGTGGCCTCAGATAAGCCTTCACTCCAGATGGCAGCAGGAACCTTGGTATTCACCGTAAGTATAGGCAAGTTGGTTTAAATTTCCCATGAACCCAAGATAGAATGGGGCTACCTAGAGATGTCTAAAATTACTCTGTTTCTTAGAAAGAAAAACAGATAAAATTATTGTCCTGAACTCATTACGAACTAAGAGATAGCTGGATAATATATAATTAGCTCAGTCCTAATTGATAAGTCGTATATTCTTAAAAGTGTCAGACCCTATTAACCTTTAGATCTTTGTCTCTCTGAACTCACTGTGAACTTATGTAAGGGGTTTCTATATAAGAAATGTTTAGCTTTAAAACATATAACCTGCTGTATTTTAGAATGAGGTAATTCCCTTTTCTCAGAAGTATAAGAACAGTGACCAACAATAAACAGCATTGAAATTGGGAAGCTTAGCTTCAGTTGGAGTTAAGATGCCGAACTTCATCCACCTTTTCTCTTGAATGGATATGTGTGTGCGTGGTTTATTTTTATCTCTCTCTTATTTTTTATTTCCCTGTAGATTCGCAAATAAGTTAGCAGACTCAGGGCTTTATTATCAGCCTTCTAGGACTGGCAGGTTTAAGTTTACATTAGCTTACTGTAGATCTCCACAAACAGGGCTATCTACAGATCAACGAGCCTCCTTTTAAGACCCTTGTTCAGTTCCACGCCAGAAGCCACCTTTACAGCCTCAGCCATAGGAAAATTGTGGTCAGTTTATGTTCTCCTCCTCGTTTGCAGTATAGCCAGTCCCTAGAGAAGAAACCTTGGGCTCCCTTTCCTATTTTTTTTCTTTCAGTCCTGATCACTTATCTGAGCCATCAGCTGTGGCCACCCAAGAGATAAAGCGAACTGGAAGGGCATTCATATCCAGCCCCAGAGACCCTACCCTGTACCTCTTCAGAGCAGCAGCTCGGCATTAATATGACTCTATTATGGAAGTTCATTGAAATTGTTTTTATGTTTAACGTAATTTTTTTTATTAATTAGGAATTTCACATAATACTCCCCAAAAAATCCACCCTTATTTCCCATTCCCTTCAGGTCTGCCTCCCCCTTCATCTCTCTTCCAATAAAAGACGATAAAAAAGAAAAAATTAAAAAGCCCAAATTGTACTGTCCATATAGACACTGGAGCGTGGTCAAACTCCCAGTGCTGACCCCTTAAAAAAAAGTGAGTCTTTCCCCATCCCCACAACAGTCAGTAGCCACTCTATGGTGCAGAACATCTTCAGCATCTGTATTACAAGTTTTAAGAATTCTATTCAGTGAACATTTTTTTTTTCCTATGGCGGAATTCTGATTTTAGTATGCTGATTTTAGTAGCGTGTGTTATGATGTAAGCGGCAAAGCTGTACGGAGAAATGGAAATCACGCCACTCAGCAGCAAATTCACTTAAGGGATTTACTAGGGGAATACAGAGACAGTCTCTGGAGACACACCAGGGAAGAGTGAGAGAGAGAAATGGGAGGAATTCCCTTTATAAGCTACCTAGCACATGCGCATTAAGGACATACGCATGCGCAGAGGGTCTGCACGTGGCTTAATGGGTCTGAGTCCGCCGAGGGTGCGCACATGGCTTAGGGGGCCTGAGTCCTGCCAGCATGCAGTGACCTGTTTCTGGTGACATGCTCCTGGAATGACTTTGGTGTTGCCTGCTTTCCCACAGTCATTAGGGCTTTTAAGGGTGGCTGTATAGTTGCCTGGTTACTAACAGCCTGCTTCTCTCTCTCTCTCTCTCTCTCTCTCTCTCTCTCTCTCTCTCTCTCTCTCTCTCTCTCTCTCTCTCTTCTTTTTTCTGGGAACAAAAGTATTTACTATCCAACACCAGGCATGGAATCAATGGATTTTGACATTATTTACTGTGTTATCTTGTTTAATTTAACCAATTTTATATTTTACGTGTACGAATAATTTGCATCCATGTGTGTATGATTACTATGGTATGTGGAGATCAGATACATCTTCTGGTCTCTTCTGGAACTGAAATTAGAGATCTTTTAAAATCATCATTTGAGTGATGGGAACTGAACCCAAGTCCTTCACCAGACTAGCAAGTGCTAGGACTGCTGAACAATCTCTCCCACTCCCTGGTGTATAATCTTGACAGAATTTGCTTACTAAAACAGGAAAGGAAAATAATGAAAAAGTACTCAATAATCGGTTTTGTTTGTAAGTTCCTTCACTTTCTTTTTATTCCATATAAATTAATTTTTAGAAGTCATCTACTTGTCTGTGTAAAGCATTTCTTTCAGGTCATATTGGATACCCCATTCTACTGAGATGCAAATTTAGCTCTCGATATAAAAGTGAAAGATATGTTCTAAGACCTAAGGAGAACCATCAGTGGCTGACAATGATCTCAAAGGATATCATAAGTTATTTCAGATAAGGAAGAGCTAGAATACCCAGGCAAGTGGAAAAAATATCTGATTTTGGTGGCAAAGACAGGCCAGGAAGATTATGATTTCATTATGTGAGTGGCTGGATTTTAATGCACATTAAATTCCTAATCCCACACCTCACCTTTTAATAAAGTGGAAATTTTAAACAGGATAGAATGGAAGTCTGAAAATTGAAATATAAAGTCAGTATAGATAATAACAAACAGAAAACTTTTAAATCATAATATTCTAGGACCAACTAAGGAATTTGCCATTCATATTCTGTTATCTTAGTAGGATTTGGTACCAAAATACATATCACTGAGAATTTAATCACACCATGTGTATCAGGAATATACTAAATTGCAGTAGACTAGACCTATAGAGCTTATCCAGCCTGGCTGAAAACTCTGGAACATGACATTAAGAACTGGGGAAACCTGAGACTCTAGGTAAGAGAAATATAGAGGATGGGAAAATAGAAGGACCCAGAGGGTCCTAGAAACCTACAAGAAGAACATCCTGATGGGTGGATTGGGGCCCAGAGGGTTCTGGTCAAACTATTGCACTAACCAAGGACAATACAATAGTAAACATCGAACCCCTACTCTGATCTACCCAATGGACAGGACATTCTCCACAGTTATGTGGAGAGTGGGGACTGACTGTGACATGAACTCTGGTGCTCCATATTTGACCACTTCCCCTTGGTGGGGAGGCCTGGTGGCACTCAAAGAAAGAATAAGCAGGCTACCAAGATTGGACTTGATAGCCTATGACCGTATAGTGGGAGAGGAGGGCCCCCTCAGTCACAGACCTAGGGGAGGGAAAAGGGTGAAAGCAGGGAGGGAAGGAGGAATGGGAGGATACAAGTGATGGGATAGCAATTGAGTTGTAATCAGAATAAATTAATAAAATTGAAATAAAAAAAAGAACCCTGGAAACCATCAGGTGCCTTCAAAAATTTCAAATTGTATGAGTCAGAGTTCTTCAGAACAACAGAACTGATGACTTTATTATTATTATTATTATTATTATTATTATTATTATTATTATTATTATTTTGCAAAAAAAAGGGGGGGATTAATAGAGTGCCTTACAGAGTGCTATCTAAGAGTGGCTGTTTTCTGATGGCTAGTCCAATAGTTGTCCAGTCTACTAAGCTGGGTGGCCCAACTGGTCTTCAGAATATATTAGAATCCAAAATAAATAAGCTCTAATACCGGTGAGGGAATGGAATGCCTCATCAGGTGAATAGATGAGCATCTCAGAGAGAGTGAGAACAAGTACAATTATATAGAGTAATTGATTTTACTTAAAGTAGGTTGACCGTGAACTTTAAATATACATAGTGAAAATAAGGTTAGTTATAGATTAAATGAATTAGATCTGTAGCGTTTTTATATTGGTAAACTAAAAACATCATTTCACAGTTAAGGGAACACATGTATGTGTATACTGCTCAAAAATCAAAACTTTCCTTCCTCCTGTCCTTTTGATAGGCTGCCACTAGAACCTATAGCCCAGATTTTGAATGTATCTTCAGACCTTAAATGATCAGAATTTAAGATAGTTCTTCTCCCTTCAAGTGATCCAACAGAGAAAATTCCTTATAGCTTGTACTCAATTGTTTGGGTATCAGTTTATACCAGATGTAGTCAAGTTGAAAACCAAAAACAGTCAAAATATTAGCGTACAAAGTCAACTGTATTAGTTCTCTAGAGTAAGAGAAGGACTTACAGAATGAATCTTTTTTCATATATATAACAATAATACAAAATATAATTTTTTTTTGGTTTTTTGAGACAGGGTTTCTCTGTATAGCCTTGGCTGTCCTGGACTCAAAATATAATTTTTAAATTATAATTTTATAATTATTGACTAAGATAGACTCACCATATAATTGTAGAGTAGCGTGGCCTCAAACTCACAGAGATCCACCTGCTTATTCCTCCCAGGTACAGGGATTAGAGGTGTGTGGCACCACACCCGGCATTAATTTACTATTTATTACTCTAATATAAGTAGAGTAATGGGCAAGATAAGAACTGGCCAACTTACATAATGTGTAAGGATGCATATTATAATCAATCATAGTTGTTCTTTTGCGTTTGTTTTAGTATAGGATTATAAAATGCATGTATTTGAGCCAGAGATATTTTTTCATTATTTAATTAACAGAGACATGCATACCATATAACTAATAAAAAATTATAAGAACATTAAATATGAAAATAAGTTCACCAATTAAAAGAAACATTTCCACTTCTGAAGCATAAATTTTCATTTTTAATATTCAATGTATTATTTAGAATATAAATTTCTTATTTTTTTTCACATTTAAAAATACTACTGGGCAATCAGTGGAAACAATTTTTAAATAGTTCAATTCATTTTACTAAGCCTTAATTTTATATATAAACCTGAATTTGTTTAGTGTGCTATCAGTCATTCAATAATAATTAGAAATGCCATTTACAAAGATTACATTGTCAACCATGATTGTTCTTTTTAACACTATGCATCAAGTTGTATTGGAACTATTTACTTTTATCGAGCAACAAATTCTTCCAACTGCTAAGTCATCTCTCCTGCTCCCTATTGTACAATTTTGTGACTGGTTGACTACTAAAAATGAAAAAAAACATGAGAAAAATTTCAATAGCCAGTTTTACTAGAAAATTTCATTGATTTCTTTGAAATATACACATTTAAAGGGTTCGCATAATTTAAAGAAGCTACCTTTTCTTTTTTAACTTTTATTAAAAATATTTTTCTCCCACAATATATCCTGTTTACAGTTTCCCCTCCTCCCATTCCTCCTAGTTCCTCCTCATCTCTACCTACTTATCAAGATCTATTCTTTTTCAGGATCTCATTGGGAATCCACATTCTTTTTAGTAGTAAAAACGAAAATAAAACGTAGTAAGCTAAAAGAAATAAGCCAAGCCACATCAAAGTTGGACAAGGCAAATCAACAAAAGGTAAAGAGCCCCAAGAACATTCAGAGAAATAAAGACTCAGTCATTCTCATAATCAGAAGTTCCACAAAATACTAAACTTAAAGCTATAATAAACACAGAGAGAACCTGCTTTAAACTCATGTACACCCTGTACTTGCTGGTTCAGCCTCTGTGAGTTCCTAGCAGCTTTGCTCTCCCATTGTCCTCCATCTCCTCTCCTTCTTACATTCTCTTCTGCAGGGTACTCTGAGCTCTGATCAGAGGGATTTGATGAAGACATCGGATCTAAAGCTGTGTTCCAAGGTCTTTGTGTGTAATATCTGGTGGTGGGTCTGCATAATTCTTCTCATAGCTGCTGCAGGAGGAAGCTTCTTTGATGATGACTGAGTAAGGCACTGGTCTACGAGTGTAACAGTGTATCACTAGGAGTCATTTTACTGTTACTTTCTTTTAGACCCCTAGTATCTTGTTTTATCATAGGTCTCTGAAATATCAAGTCCCTGGCCTTGCTCACCCAGAGTTGGGTTCGAGTGTATGCATTCCGTATCACGGTATGGACCTTAAGTGAAATCAGATATTGTTTGGTTAATCTCATAAGCTTCGTACCACCATTGCTGTAACATATTTTGGAAGCAGGACCAGTTGAAGATCAAATGTTCTGTTGCTTTTTTTGGTGTACAGGTTTCCCTTTTGGTAGCCTGCAGAGCAACTTCCTCTACCAAAAGCACTAGAATACAGAGGTGAAGTTTCTATGTAGCTAGACCTCCACATTTCAATGAGTAGAGTGGGTGTTGTCTTCATCAGTCAGGACTGTAATCAGTTGTGAAGAGCAAACTGTTTCCTTGGCAACAGCCTAGATTGCTTCAATAGTTCAATGGGATCCCTTTAGCCTGTTAAGTCTGAAATCGCTGCTTGGGGAGACCACCATTTACACATGCAAGCGGCAAGAATGTTTTTATCTTGCAAGAGTAAATATTCTCCATGCGAGGGTCAGCCACTTTACAAAATGGAGACCCTGGATGTCAGCTTGTAAGCATTTTTATGAATAACGACAGGAATTCCAGCACAGTTTAGGTAATCTAAAACCTGATTGGTGTGCTACAATGTATTTTTGATAGACCCAGGCCCAGGTGGCCCAGACTGCATTCTCCTGTCATGAACATTTAACCCCAAAATGAAATACCAAGCCATATAAAGGTTCCAAGCACAGACGGCCAGGCTTGGGATAAAATTTCTCCACACTTTCTGTTGCTAAATCCTACTGCCCTTTTCTCCACTTGGCTGCCTCATAGATGGGGTATTTTTCCTGGGACTGATGATTTTTCATAGTCATGCCTAGGTCAAGCATGGTCCTATAATGGAGACAAGGGTCAAAATCGAGTCTAATATTTTCCATTCACAGCCAACAATTCAACTGGATATAAAACAGTCATGGTAATGAAAGCTTCCTTTGGTGACAAAAGATGGCCAATTGGAATTTTGTTTCTATTATTATTTTTAGACTTCATTAGGATAGCCTTCATATATTTTAGTACTACATTAAGTTTCCATAGCACCACACAAATGCTTCTTAATATTCGTTGATTTTCTTGCATTGTCTCCCTCAAGCCCATCTCCTCAGCCCATCCTCAACTGATTCTCCCGTTCTGCCCTTCACTTATCCCAGTCCACTTATAAAATCTATTTTATTTTCCC
This sequence comes from Acomys minous, assembly GCF_964271855.1. Lineage (NCBI taxonomy): Eukaryota > Metazoa > Chordata > Mammalia > Rodentia > Muridae > Acomys > Acomys minous. Next base: position 29,340,496 of record NC_140493.1, on the reverse strand, counting down.
TTCCTGGGATATCCACCCTAGTTCATTCCTTTATAATTAACCTTTTTAGCTCTTTGTGTTGTAGCTTATTTACCCTTAATTTAACAGGTAATATCCACATGTAATTAATACATATCACATTTATCATTGCGGGATTTTGTTACCTCACTCAGTATAATGTTTTCGACCTAAAGCTTCTTAAGTGAACTTCATATTTAAACACTAATGTTTTATCATATTGAGATGAATTTTCCATGATATTGCTCATTAATACTAACTTTTTGCTTGCTTTTCTTATTTTATTATTTGATTTAGAAATCACCTTGTTTCTCTTTAATAATGAAGCTCATTTTCTCATGTAAGCTAAGAAAATGGCTGAAGATTTTTAAATGGACAGCAGTTCGGGGCTTATAATGTTCACAGCCTTGAGGGGTAAAAAGCAACCGCAGTGCAAATGGTCCTAAGAACTAAGACAGGTGGAAAAAAAAAAGATTCATGACTGCAGGATGTGAACACAGAACGATGGGAAGAAGTCTATTCAGAGTCAGGTTTCCTGTTCAGAAATAATTATCCTTTCTTTCCCCCTCTTTCAAATCCACTCCTGCTCCATTTCATTTCAGAAACAGTCAGGCCTCCCAGTGATACACAAAGTGGTGTATCACGTCGCAGTAAGACTAGGTACACCCCTAATAGTAAGCTGGATAAGGGAATTCAGCGGGAGGAAAGGGGTCCTCGCAGGAGGTAAAGGGGTCAGAGACAGCCTTTTCCTCCAAGAAAACCAAGCTATAGATCCATATAATATATCAAGTGGGACAAGCTTAGAAACATGCCAGCTCCTTCATTATAGGTGTAGTCTTAGTGAGCCGCTGTGAGCCCAGGTGAGTTGAATCTGTGAGTTTTCTTGTAGTGTCCTGGATCCTCTGGGTCCTACAATTTGCCTCCCCTCCCCTTTCCACAAGACTCCTCAGCTCTGCCTCATGGTTGGCTGTGTAAATGAGGTCTCCCTGATGACCATTATGCTAGCTGACAGTCTACAAATATAGCAAAATATAATTAGGAGTCCATTCATGTACTTAAAAAAAAAAAACGGGTCACTATACTATAATTTTTTTTTGCCAATCCAGTCATGTTTGGTTCTATCCTAAGTCTCTGTGACATCTTGCCTCTGATTTCTTGTCCTTCTGTTTTAATTACTGTTGTTCTATTGTACAGCTTAAGATCAGGTATGGAGGGAGGAATGGGAGGATACATGGGATGGGCTAACAACTGAGATGTAATATGAATAAATTAATTTAAAAAAAATAAAGACAGAACTTAAAAAAAAAAAAAAAAGATCAGGTATGGAGATTCCTCTGGAGGATCTTTCATTATACAGGATTGTTTTCGCTATTCTGGGTTCTTTTGTTTTTCCATATGAAGTTGAGAATTGATCTTTCAGTGTCTTTAACAGGAGGGACTGGGTGTGAGGACAGGATGGCGAGAGAGTATTGAGTGATGCAAGTAAAATCCAGGGAGGAGGGCAGTGTGTGGAATTCAGGGAAATGTAGAAACTTAGTGCAATGGAAACCTCCAGGTATCTATTAGGGAAACCCTAGCTAAAATTTCTAGTAACACGTAATACAGAGCCTGAACAGTTTATCCCATATAACCAGGAAAATTTCTAGTAGAGGGAATTGGATACCTAACCAGTCACAAAACCATAGACCTTCTTCTATTCCTAGTATTTTTTTTGTTTTGGTCCTTTCATTGTGTCTAATATTTCTTTGATTTTCTGGGAAGAGGGTAAGGAATTCTTTAGATTTATAATTATTTTGACCAATGCGTCAGTTTCTTTTATTGTATCTTCTATACCCAACATTATCCCTTTCATCTCTTGTGTTCTGTTAATGATGATTGCATCTTTAGTTCCTTTTTGCGTTCCTAAAAATTCCACCTCCAGAATGTCCTCAGTTTGGGTTTTCTTTATTCTTTCAATTCTATTTCTGTTTTCAGGTCTTGAACAGTTTTGTTCATTTATTTTGTCTGTTTGTTTTTTTTCTAGGCTTTCTTGACTTTCTTGAGGGTATTTATTCATTTCTTGCCATTGTTTGTTTAAGTTTTTCCTGACTCTCACTTGTGACCTCTGATCCCTGATCATCACACTATTTGTTATCCCTAAGAGCTGCAGAGCCAGTCTCCACTTTGGGGCTGGGGTTGCACTCTCAGTCTATGTAAAGCCTGAAAAGGTGAGAGGAAATCCATGCTACTTTGTTCTTGTTTTTTTTTAAGAGATTTACTCATTTCCTCCAATTGTTTGTTGTGTTTTTCTGGATATCCTCAAGAGACACACTGGATTTCCTTTTAAGGGGATTTCGGTGGGATTGTTTTAAGTTTCTCTCCACTTAATTTGGTTTGGCTATGAGCTTGCTTTATATTGTCATTATTATGTTTAGGCATGTGCCCTGTATCCTTGACTTTTCCAAGACTTTTAATATAAAAGCCTGTTGAATTTTCTCAAATGCTTTTTTGGCATCTAAAGAGATGATCATGTGTTCTGCTTTTTGTTATTGTGTTTGTTTGTATGGTGGTTTACATTGCCAGATGACTTCTTGTGGAGGGAGGGGAATGCCAGCCCACCCACAAAAACTCTGACCCAAAATTTATCCCGCATACACGATGTTCAGGGATAAACATAGAACAGAAATTGAGGAAATGTTCAACCAATGACTAGACTGACCTGAGACCCATGCCATGGGAGAGAGCCAAGCCCTGACGCTTTTACGGGTACTCTACTATCCTTATAGACAAGAGCCTAGTAAAGCTGTCCTCTGAGAGGCTCCACCCATCAGTGGATCAAAACAGATGCTCAGACACCTCCAAATATTAGGCAGAGCATGGAGAGCCTTGTAGAAGAGGCAGGGAAAGGACAGAAGGACCAGGAGGGGACAAGAAGGCAAAGAGAGTCAAATAATCTGGGCCCAGGTAGGCTTACAGAGACTGAAGCACCAACCAGGGTCTATGCATCGACTGGGCCTAGGCCCGGCTACCCTTGTGTAGTCTATGGGCAGCTTAGTCTCCCCTAGTGAGGATAGAAGGGGCTGTCTTTGATATAGACTCTGTGGCCAGATTTTTGATCAAGACTCTCTGGAATGGATGCCTTTCCAGACCACAGGGGAAGAGGATGTGTTCAGTCCTGATGTAACTTGATGTGTGGTGGTAAGTTTGTGGGAAACTCTTCTTTTCTGAGGACTAGGGCAGGGAGGATAGGGGGAAACGGAAGAGAGGGTGAGGCTGGGAGGAGGAGGGAGGTTGCTATGATAATGATATAAAGTGAAATTTTAAAAAGAATATAATAGAATATAAAAATAAAGTTAAAACCAATATTAAAATTCAGAATAAAATTAATAAAAATTAAAAACTACATCTTCAATAGGAGGATTCATACATGAAAAAAACATAACTATACCTAAAACCCAAAATTTGAAACATTTCCAGACACACCCACTTAAAATAAATGATTCTTTAACTGTATGTTGTGAAATATTTCAAACTATGTATTGTACAATTTTTATGACTGAGCACACAAAATAAAACTATGTCAATCAGTTCCATATTAATCTATAATCTTGTAACTTCTTTTATGTGTTTCCAGACTTACTTTTTAAAATTTATATTAGCACTTTGGAAAACATTTTCAAAATTATTGATATATAACTGTTGATACTGAATTTTAAATTGTGTAAATTTATGTACCTGGTTCATCCTAAGTAAATTTATCTCCAGTAAAAATTTTGTATAGAGTTCCAATTTTAGATTTATTAATTATGTATAATCTACAATTATATTCAATTATCCATAATTTAAAGTAATTATGTAATATGAATACTTAAACTTAGAGTAAATTTTGAAAAATTAAAAAATTTTAGCTGTTCTAGAATATTATTTTTTAATATGATCTTTTCTTACCTATAGAGTTATAAGAACTACGTTTAAAATTGGTCAACACAAAATCTGGTTACAAACTACAAAAGAGATTTTTATTAAAGATTCAGCTTGGTCAGCTTTGTGTGTGCCCTACAAAATTGAATGGCTCCTAAGTCCTTGGATACTGCCACAGGCTTTATCTGCTCTGTGTGACTGACATGCCAACGTCTGTTTCTAAATCTGAAAATCCCTGATGATCTATGTTCTTTCTCATCCCTGATATCTCAATCTTGCTCAAAGATGAAAAGGAATATTTTGGACAACTTCAGCTTATTGAGGTTTGAGCTGGGAGCAGGGCTGTAAAACATTCGTGTTTATAAATCTGTAGGTGAGAAATGGTGTGTTCGGCTGTTTTGTGTAGCTATATTTTTCCCAAAGGCAAATAAACTTTAAAAAAATACTAGGGTACATTTAATATATATAAATTTTTCCTAAGGAGAAGGAAGAAGAAAGTCAGATGGAACACGGTGTATATTTTTAAAGGCTAGCACCTGTTCCTTTTTCTCCTCACTGGCCTCTCTGCACCACTGGTAGTGGGATTCAGCATTAAGAGTGAGGCCCAAACTAGGATGGATATAGAATCAGCACTTCTCTCTTCTCTGCCTCTGGAAAGACACTTCAACTGAGCCAATAAATCAGTTATGTGCTAAGTGTCCGCAGGAAGGCAGCTACTGTGAAGTTGTCTGTGGTAAACAAACAAGCAAACAAACTTAGGTGGAAGCAGTTTCCTAGCTTTTCAAGAATTTGTAGTTGGCCATTAAAAAACTAACAATACAGAATCTATGGAAATTGAGACAGAAAGAGAGAGAGGGAGGGAAAGAGAGAGAGAAAGACAAGAGAGAGAGAAAGAGAGAGAGAGAGAGAAAGAGAGAGAGAGAGAAAGAGAGAGAGAGAGAGAAAGAGAGAGAGAGAGAGAGAGAGAGAGAGAGCACTAGTTTAAATATTAGTAGATGTTTATGTCCATGGGAACACATTGTTTGTGAAGAAATGAGAATATAGTAAAGGAAAATAGAAGCAACCCTATCTCAGATATATTAGCCAAATATATAACAAATTTAATATCAACGTATATAGTAATTCAATATGTAACATATTGAATAAGATGAATTTTAGTAATTAAGGATACAAATAATTGTTGGATTATATGTGAGAGTACATTCTTTGCCACACTTCAGTGCCAGTTAGTAAAATGTGTAATTCTTTGTAGAATTAGAGTAATTGGACTTTATCAAATGTCCAAGGACTGTTCATGAAAAATAATTAGGAGCACAAATGAGCAATCACATGATATACAGAAACTTATCAGTTGTTATCTTAATGACAGCATCAATAATTAACATCATACTAAGGGACAAGTTCAAAATTATACAATGTGAAATTAAGTTGCTCAATATAACTTCTCTCATTTTCCTTCTAAAAGTTTGCCAGTAGAAGATCCTGGCAAGAGTAGTTGAAGAAAAGACATTAGGCCAACAAAAGATAATTAGAAACTGGTAATCTTATGTTTTAGGAAGTATTAGTGTATTGACATATATGAAGGTGCTGAGAAAACAAGACAAATAAATATTCAGTGTGATCATATATAAATTCATTTACAAGAATAAGTGAAAATTCAACTAGAGTTCATAGATGAGATGCATATTTTTGGGATATTAATATCTGATTTTACTATTTATATATTTGGAAGTGTTCTAGGTATTATTGATCTGTATAAAGTGACACAAAACTCAGACTCGAAACAGGCAAACAAAGTGAAATCTTAAAAGTATGAAATTATTTTCAGTTTAGTGGGCTTATGGTACTATGAAAAGTGAATCTGATGTGACTGAACCAACATCAGGAGGTGGGAAACCCCGAAGATATTTTTCCTGGGGCCAAAATCTTGGAAAATTAACCACATAGATAGATTTTAATTCTAGACTATAGCTAAGATGCCCAGCTAGAGCTACTGACAGTGTTCTTCGTGGAGCATGGAGAGAACACATGGCCATATTTCTGAGAGTAATATCTCAAGCTTAATTAGTTAAAAAAATCACTCCCTGGATTCAAGAGTGCCTCTTCTGCAGTTACATTTATTAAATTAGGATATTAGACTTACAAATGAAATATATGAATTACAGATAGTACTTAAAAAATAGAACTTGGAAAAACTATCTGAGCTCAAAGTATATTTTGTCATGGTAAGACTAAGTTAGATTCAACTGAACTATGCATGGAGTAAAAGCATTTAACATCATGAGGCATTATAATTCATAACCATAACTTAATGTTACTATGTAAAAATTTAATAATATGATAACAACTTTCATTTGTTCACATATATAATCATCTATATACCTACTCTTACCTGCATCATTCGAAATGGTGACAAGGCAAAACTGACATCTTATCGATGGCAAATGAATATGAAAAGCCTTGTTTTGCTTATTCTTGCAAAGTATTTTTATGTCTGAAATTATTTCAAATTGGAAAGACAAATCAATTAGCATATTATATGTTCTGAAATATTTATAGTGAGAGATTATCCATCTCACCCATTAAAGTTGAATTATGTTAATACTTCATAATATTAAAACAATTTCCTATTTCATGAGATGATTCATTCAATATATTTGTAAGTATCCTATGTAAGAGTTTTTACTCTGTGTTTGCAACAGATGTATATAAATATGGTAAGGTGGTCCAACATAACAAAAGGAGCTGTCATTTTTATGACTTACTATAAAAATCAAAGTTGGCTACATAAATAAAGAGAATCATGGGTTCGTTTACTGTTTCTCATCAGAAAGAAAATTTGAGAACATAGATGGTATTTACCATGCCTACAAATGTGCAGGGGAAAAGATACAGCAGAGATTGAGGGAACGTCCAACCAATGCCTGGCTCAACCTGAGACACACCCCATGTGAGAGAAACAACATCTAAGACTATTAATGACACCCTGCTGTGCTTGCAGACAGGATCCTAGCATAGCTGTCCTCTGAGAAGTTCCACCCAGAAGCAGATTAAAACACATGCTGAGACTCACAAGGAAGCTTTGGGCAAAGAGGAGGGAGGCTTGTGGAAAAGTGAGGTATAAAGATAGAAAAGCCTGGAGGGGACAGTAGCTCCACAAGAAGACCAACAGAAAAAAATATAGCCAGGGCCCAGAGGGGCTTGCAGACACTGAAGTACCAACGAAGGACCGTGCATGGGCAGGAGGTAGGCCTACTACACATATGTAACTGATGGGCAGCTTCATTGTCATGTGATTCCCCTAGTAAAGGGAGAGAGGACATGGACTCTGTTGCTTGCTTTTGGGTCACTTTCCCCTGGGTTGGGGGTGCCTCAACAGGCCTCATGAGAAGAGGATACATTCAGTCCTGATGTGGCTTCATGTACTGGAGTGAGTTGGTGGAGGGAGGGTCTCCCCTTTTCTGTGGAGTAGGGGAAGGGCATAAGGAGGGAAGGAGGTTCCAGGAGGAGAGGCTATAGGGGCTTTAATTAGGATTTAAAGTGAATAAATAAATAAATAAATAAATAAATAAGCAATTTCTTAAAATAGGATACTGAAAAAGAAAGAAGGAAAAAGTGTTCATGCCGAAGGAAGCTGGAACAAATTGTTGGAAGTAATTACTTAAAAAATAAATAAATGTTTCCTCTGTAGAGCTAGAATACATAGAAAGACATAATTCCTGATATAGATTAGCAAATATCCAACTAAGCTTTATGCAGTGCTATTCAAATATACATCACAATGGAAGCTTTATATTGTCGGTAGTGTTTACTTCTATGGATGCCGAACTAAAATTCTATTTTTACATATTTTGTAGAGGTTTTTCTTATATAAATAAATATCATGTTCACCATCTCCGAAAATGTACAACAGGACTATATAAATTAGTTCATTAGTCTCAGGTCATTGATTAGTTTGGTGTACACAGCCTTATTGTACACTACAAACCTGCCTCAGAGCTTTACCTATGAGAGCTGGCATTTGCTCTTTTGTAGGACTTAGTTATCCCTCAGACTTTCCTTGACATCTTCAATATCTTACCCATCTTCTCTCTTGGTACTTTTTTTTCAAATGAAATATTCATCTTTTTATATGTTTAAGAATTTGCTTAAATTTCTAACCTGATAGTGCCATTTTAATAGTCATCTCTATCTCTATGTATATCACAAAGTCTTGTGTTTATATTTATCTATAAATGTTTTCTAAATGAGTATATGAGGAAAAATAGAGCCTGAAGTTTCATCATACTTCAATAGATTAGAAAAGAAAAATAATAAATAGGAAGAATGATGCAATGGAGGAAAAGAAGAAGGGAAATAGGGAAAGAAAGATATAGTTACTCTTAAAAATGAAATATTGAATCATACTTATTAGAAATAGCATTTTCTTCTGTGTACTTAAGATGCCATATACTTCATTTATCCTTCATTATTTAATTTAATTTTAATTAATAAGAAATCTGAAGTCTTATCATACCACCTGAAGTAGATTAGAAAGGAAAGAAAGTGGAAAAATTAAAAGGCAACAAAAGAAATTCTGGTGGATATGTTTATAGACTTGTTTTGTGAAATCCATGGAAGACAAGAATATAAAGAATGCTGGAAAATCACAAGGATGTGTTGAGTAGCTGTATGTTAAAAGAAAAGAGCAGGTTGAACTGTGGCCAAAATTCAAAATGCCATGTTTTCAAGCTATTTTACTGAGAGATACTAAGATGTGAAGCAAAGTAACACTGCCAGCAATGAAGAATTTAGGGCATTTGGCATATTAAAGTAATTAACAAAACTGCAAAATTTAACTTAGTATACTAGAGAATTCTAGCTTTTATAGCAGGGCCTAAAGACTGCATTTGCTAAAAGCACTGACTCTCCACCTGGGCTCCAGCTGGTATCTTTGCTGCATTAACCTGTAGGTTAGATTCATGTTCTATGCTGAAAATAGACATATTAATCATTCAAGGAGATAAGAAGCTTCACTGAGAACTACTGCTTCCTCAACCAAAACCCACAGACAGACACAGCAGATAGAACCAAGTGTGGCTTCAATATGAAAACTTCTTGAGCTATCTCTTCCACCAGGTAGGTCTTTGGGATGGAAATCAGGTTTTCAGTCTTGTCAGCCAGGACCTTGCTCTTCTCAGCCATTTTCCTAGTAAAGAAATAGCAATTTTGAACAACGAGAACCACATTTGTTAACTCGTTTTCTCTCTAAATTTGGGAATATTATTTGTAGTTTCTTGGCTTTATTATTCATGACCATATTATTTAACTTCTAACTACCCCAGTTTTACACTCATTCATGTATCTCGCATTTCTAGCAGGCGACTAGGTCTTGAAAATATGTAAGTTATAGTTCTAGTGTCTCAGATAAGTTCCCCACTTCTACAGAATTTATGTAATAGATAGGAAGAAAGTAAAAGCTGTCTTCATGATAGTAATTGTTAAAATAACAAAGAAACAGACTGAATGATATAGCAATTAATATGGAGCTACGTCTGAGAAAGAGTGAGAGGGCAAATCTTTCAGACAATTGATGAAAAGATGGGGAAAAAAAGTGTCTGACAAAAACATTCCAATATAAAAGATAGATGGCTGTGATTGAATATAGACCAGCCAGTGATATTCAAATCATAGGTAAATAGACAGAAATAAAATGCTAAGCATAAGTGTTTAGAGTAATAAAAGATTGGAAGAGGCAGTGGAAGGACTGAAAAAAAAATGTATAGCCTGGTTTGTAAAATTTGAATATTGATTATTTAATTACTGTCCATCAAACTCTACAAAAGGTTTCAACAGGGATCACAGATGGTTCAGTTCCTACTTCTGAAATTACATGCATTATGTTTTCTCTTTTGTTGAGTTCATCTTTTCATTTTCTATTTCTCAAACTTCTGTTTGTGAAATCTGGCCAGGAGTAAATCATCTTACCGATCATATGTAAACACTGTATTCTCAGTGAAAACAATTTCATGTCACTTTTCAACATTCTACAGATAGGATTAAATCTGAAAGAACAGTGAGTAAAATATGATAGTTTCCGTACAGAGTGGTTGGAAGAGATTTCCACTGCCAGGTTTTCTCAGAGTAAGTTAGCTGTCAAATGTGATGCTTGGGTGGAGTTGAAGACAGAATCTGAGCTGAATAAAAAACTAAGTGGATAAAAATAGAAAAAGTATTCGAAGAATAAGAAAGAGAAGGAACAAACGGATGGGCATGGTAGCAGTGCATTACATACAAATAAAAAGATACAGAGAGGAAGAATAAAGCTGCGCTTCCGTGTTTGAAGTGATGGCGTGTTGCTAAGGTGTATGTGGAAAAAGAAGTAGCGATCCATATTAGAGTTTACCCAGGCATTCAAACTATGGAATATGCAAATGATACAGGAATCGAATAGGATAGAAAGAAAAGTGAATTTCAGCTGAACTATTAATGAAACTCCATTATTCTTGCAGACAGCAGCCGAGCGTAACTGTCTTCCAAGAGCTTTCATCCAGCAGCTGATGGAAACAGATTCAGAGACCCACATTCAAAGAATAGGCTGAGCTCCTGGAGTTCTGTGGAAGAGTGGGAGGAAGGAAGGAGGATCGTGGTGTCAAGGGCACCACAAGAAGACATACAGAGTCAGCAATCCTGAGCCCTTTGCAGGGAGCTCACTGAGACTGAAACACCAACCAAAGAACATGCCTGGACTGGGCCTCCACTCCCGACATACATACAGCGGATGTGCAGTTTGGTTCCCCTAACAATGGAAGTAAAGGCTGTGTCCTGCTGCCTCTCTCCTAGCTAGACTGCCTTCTCAGGCACCAGTGAGAAAGGATGCCCTCAGTCCTGCTTCAACTTGAGGTGTTAAGGTGGGTTAGTACCCCTTGGTGCCACCCCATTTCAGAGAAAAAAGAAAGGGGGGAGTGGAAGGAGGGGAGCATGACAGTGGGACTAGGAGGAGAGGAAGGAGGGGCTAGGATCAGGCTGTAAAGTGATTCAATAAATGAATAAATGAAAAGAAACTACCCACGCTATTTCCCTTTCGTAGTGACAACTATTCCTTCCACCTAATCTCTTACTCTCTACCTTACCTTTGTGGTTATATGAATTGAAGTTTGCTTATCAATAACATCCCCATGTGAGCAAATACATAGCATAGGGGAAGGCCAAATAATACTCTTCAGATAGAGGAACATGGCAACAAAATGGCTCGTGATGCCATTCTGCAATACTCACACATCAGTGCATTGCTCACACATCAGCGAGGAAGCTTCCTCCTGCAGCAGATAGAAACAAATACAAAACCATCAGTTAGAAAATTTGCACAGAATTTGAGATCTAGGAAGACTACACCCTAAAAGGAATTTCTAAAAATATCTGTCCCCACAACACCTACAGAAGTCTATGAAAGGGAAGGCAGAAAGAGCATAAGATCCAAGCGGAATGCAGGGTACCAAGGAGTCAGGCACTTCACACAGATATGCATCATATGATGTCCTAGAGCTAAAAGGAGAAGTGGACACATACCCTCATCCCTAACCAAGGATCTATGTTCAATTTATAGGCACTTGCAAAAGACAATTTTGTATCCTCCAAGGGAGTCTCATTGGGCAAAGCACTAACTCAAAAGGGCATATAATATATAATATATAATATATAATATATAATATATAATATGTAATATATTGTATAATATATATCTCCATGCCAAACAGTAAATATTCAATGTAAAATGGACTCTGGTTTCCAGTTTTGTTTTTGTTTTCTTATATTTCTTTTTTACATATACATTTACATTATCACACATAAGTATAAAATATACTACATACAGCAAGAACAACAAAACAATCAGGAATTACATAAATGTTACATTTATAGTGTTTTGGCTATTTGTATTTGGAAATCTCGAAGAAAACATCTTTCCTATAATGATGAATCTAAAATTTGGAATGAAAATATCTATCATATCTTATCTCTATCGACTTAAAACATCTATCTAGAACTAAAATCATATTAACCCTTAACAAAGCTTAATTGCTAAGACTAAACGATCTGGTCTTCAACCCCATCTGGGACTTGAGAAGGAATAAAACTTAATTACCTGAGTAAATCAGAAGTGCATGCAGCTTTCAAAATGAAAAAAAAAAATGACAGTTTGTTGCCTGAACAGTCACCCAAAACTTTATATGACATTGGAGCATCATCCTCAGTCTTCTGGCCCTATATATCTGACAGACATATTTGTGAGGTAGGATCTATTGAAAGCTTGCTTAGCCTGCCTTGGCAGAGTTTTGCTGTCAACTTTGTCTGCATCCAAGCTTGCCCATTTGTAGTCAGAATTCTGTCTGTGGCAGACATGAGGACATTTTGCAAAGTGACTTGTTTGCCACATTTGAAGCCATCTCCATAAGGATATTCTTTGATGCTCATCATCTTCTTTGATGTAGGATGGGTGTTGCAAGGAGTTAATTGTTTTGTGTTAAAGATCTTTAATAATAAAAACATCTTTAAATGCCACATTCTATAGGTCTCTGAAGCTTTTGAAGACATTACCTAGATGTTTTATCTTATATATCTATAGAATCATATCTATCTGTTAAACCTAGGATGTATGTCAAACCTCTATATTTCTATACCCCCTTCTTTCTTTTCAATCCCATCTCCATACCTACAGAAGAAAGATAAAGGAAAAGAGAGACACCCATGAGCCCAACCTCATTTCCTCTCTGAATAAGACCAATAACTTATAAGCAACTCCCAATGAAAATAAGCATCTGTAACGGAGGAAAGTAAAACAAACCCAACCTGCCCTATGGGGAAATTGGAGTGTTATTCTCTTAAGGTTTCTTCTGGCTAACTTTGGGTGAATAATACCTTTTTAGGGCCCCAAATAAAATTGAGGGAAATTGTTAAACAAGCCAGGAATAGCAGTTGTGGTCCAGTTTCTAAATGTTGAGAAATTCCAAGATTAATATGCATCCTGGGTGAAACAGTCTGAAATGCTGGACTAATTAGGTTTGGAAGCTTTCTTTGAAGCTGAGCTGGGAGCTGTCTTGTTCTGATGAGCAATAGCAACAGAAGCCGTTGGGTCTGGAATGTGAAAGATGGAGGATGTCAGTGTCCAGCATTCTGGGAGGAATGAATCCTGTCAGGTCTAACCCAGCATCAGTGTTCTGTTATTTTGTTCTGAAAACATAATTTCTCACAAGCATTATACAGTCCAAAAATTATAAATGTATGAAGTATGTTGGGTAGACAGAACAATTAAGGCTGATTCTCTGCTCTTTGTATGAACAGGAGAAAGAGGTCTTTATGGAAACCCTCAGTGTGTGAACACGTGTCTCTTGTATTTCTTGTACTTTTTCCTTTGCCTCTTTTCTACTTAGGTTATTTTGTGATGATTCACTTTGTTCGCTTTTGAGCTATATTATTTTGTTTTATTTTCTGTGATTACAGAGATGCCTCTTTGTTTTCTAACCAAGGGTATGGATCCAAATGAAAATGGTGGTTATGTGGGAAGGAGAGGAGAGGCTGGGAGGAATGGTGGTAGTGAGAAAATGTGATCAGAATACGTTGAATGAAAAATATTTATTTAAAAAAATTAAATTTGAGCAAAAAGTTCATCTTTTTTATAATAAAGCCATTCACAGGAAAATATTGGCCCCAGTCTTAGATGAGATTAGACTTATAAACATAACTAATTGTGTTAAGACTCTAGGTATTTATGGAGACAGATTGCTTGTATTTTTGCTTTATGAAATATTTGAGTCTTTGGGAATACAAAAAGACAATCTTCTTGTGTTTAGAGATGTGTTTTGGTATCAATTTGACAAGGAGAAGATTTCTGATAGTCCAATTTCTTTCTCAATTAGACTGGATTAAAAATGCCAAACAACTAATAAATCATATCTCTGGATATGCGTCTGATAGCTTTTCTTCAGATCATTATACCATGATTGTCATCATCAAGCAAAGGATAAATTCCTATTTGAGAAAGTAATGTAATGGCATTATTGGAGGACTAAAAAGAAGACGGTGCATCTACTGGGATAAAATAAATCACTGCTCATCAGTAACTCAAAGCAGTCACATTTTAATATAAAAATTTTTTGAATTTCTTTAACTCTATCATGCCAAGACGCTTAGGTTTCTTACATGGGACAATCACCAAATATATGGTTTTAAATTTTCTGTCTCTTATTTCAGGAGTTTTTCTTGTATGTGGTAGCAATGGCTGGGTTTTCAAACTAGCCACATGTGATCTATACTTAATCAATCATCTTAACGACACTGCTTGTGCTGCTAAATTTATTTTAGCCTGTGTGAATTTTAGACATCCTACAAGCCAAATGTATGATCCATAGTCTATATGAGTTGTTAGTTACTATGTGGGATTAATATTTTTCTTCATGACTTAAACACCTTTTCTTTATTTTCTACAGACAAAATATTTACATCAACATTTCATAAACTGTATCAATTAAAATCAATCAAAATTAATATTATATTTTCAATGGTCTATCAAAAAAGTAATAAGTATACATGGAGAACCAGTCTATTATATAGTCAGTGGATCATCAACATAGAAATTCATGAAATAGAATTTCCACATACATCCTGTTTGATGTTTATAACAGCATCATTATTACATTTGTTAAACTTATTGAAGCTTCATAAAAATTTTGGGTATTTTTAGACGTCACTAGGAATTTCTCATGATCCACAAATAATTTATTCAAAGATTCTATCATATTTAATGAAAAGCATTATGTTTCACATATAGAAAGATATATGTGTATGTCTATGTATTTGTTCAAGGTTTATAAATATTATACTTTTATAATGTGGATGGTGGTCATTCAATAAAAATTAAGAAAAATATTGAGGAACTACTAAAACTATGATGAATATATTCAATATTCTGTGCCCTCATTTTAAATAAGAACAAAGCAATAGAATTTATATTAGTGCATGCTCGGATGAAAGATCTTTTCAGTTTAATTGTTAGCAATTGTAATTTTAATGAACCAAGCTATTTACTTTGCATCTGAATGTAAAAGTTAACCAGGAACACGATGTCTATGTCCCCTTGGCTTTACCTTTCATTTAACGTATCCGCTTCTCATCTCCTAAGTCACTGCCAACCTCAAATTCCAAGAAAAGAACTTATGCTTTTCTCATTTTCCTCATGGGATCTAGCAAAACGGTAGCTGCTAATGAGAAGTTATTTATACAGTATGATTTTTGTAGTAATTAAAATATCTCTCGGTTTAACATGCCCTTAAGTATATAGTATAATGGGTCAGTATTTTGCTTCTTTTGTCTCTATCTTCTCTCTTCTTCTTCCTCATTTTTATCTTTCCATCTCGCTTTACTCCCCTCCTAAATTAGTTTCTAGCATACACACTGCCTAAGTGATCAGTTAAGTTTTGGTAGGAAAGAAAGAAGTTTCTTCAGGGGCTGGCGTTTTTAGAACATGTAAGGATTATTGACCTCAAAATTCCATCCCAGGCAGCACTGAATGCCACAGACGTCCATAGGGAGAGACAGAAAGAACAGACACCCAGAGATCACAGGCCTGGGCGTCCATTCTTCTCCAGAAAATTACTAGATCCATTCGAAGCCTATCTCCTATAATTATTTTAAAACAGACATTTTTTCTGCTTCTGTTACATGGTACATAGTATATACATATGTATCTAGTATAAAAATATAGGAGGATGTTAAAGTTATGAGTTTTAGATACTTTAAATTAAAGACAGATTTTGAAGTTTCTCTATAACATTGCTGGTGGACTTGCTCTTTATGGTGTAAAATGTTAGCTAGGCATGGTGGCATACATCTTTAATCCTAGCATTCAGGGAAGCAAAGGCAAGCCTATCACCGTGAATTCAAGGCCAGCCTAGTCTACAAAGGGAGTCCAGAACTGCCAAGGCTACACAGTTGAACCCTGTCACCAAAAACAAAACAAAACAAAACAAAACAAAAAAAGGTGTAAAAATTTGAGGAAAAAGTTGGATACTTAATAATTGTGGATATATAATATAAGGCCATGATCTTACAGAAACCCAGATGATTATAAGCACAAGAGAAATCGAAATGAATTGCTCTGTTATATTCTCAACATTTTTATAACTTTTCTACCCTCATGCTTTATCCAAGTACAGATCATAGTGCAAGAAGAGCAGACACTGTTATACTCAATAGGGGAATACCCTGAGATTAAAACTAAAGAGCTGAAGTTCTTAGTCATAAACGACGTTTCTGTGCTTGTGAATCCCCACATCCTCACATGAACTGAAACCTCACATGGTTACATGTGGCCACGCCCCCCGACACACACACCTGTGAAATACAAAGTTTTTCATTAAATGCGATAGTATTCTTAAATAAATTATTTATGGACCTGAATCATTGCTAATGGCTTCTAAAAATACGGGGAAAAAAGGCTGCAATAATTTTAACAAATGTAAGTGGTAATAAACATCAAACAGGATGTGTATGGAAATTTTATTTCATAATTGTCTATACTGATGATATTAAATACTAAATAATGCTATGAATTGTATCTTTTTATCTGAGGACAGTGGGAAAAAAGATTTATATTATTTTATATGTTTATATTGTGGCTCCACTTTACTCTTTTAATTTTTACCAGATCCATTATTTGATGGCAATTTTGTATCTACATATTTAGAGCATGAGGTCTATCCCCAGGTCTATTTATCTCCATGCTTCCACTCTTACACTGTTCTCTCTCTTTAACTACTTCCGCTGTCTATTCTGCTTCCACGTCTGGGTGAGATTTATGCATCCTCTCTTGGGTCCCTCTTGTTCCTCATCTTCTTTGGGTCTGTGAATGGTGGTATGGTTATCTTGTATGTTATGGCTAAAATCCACTTTTACATGAATACATACCATGTGTGTCCCTAACCCTAACCGAAACCATGACCATAATCTTATCCCAAAACGTAACCCTAACTAGGACACTGTTAACGATACTTTGCTACGCTTCCAGATGGAGCCTACAGTATCTGTCCTCCGAGAGGCTCTACCCAGCAGCTGATGGAAACGGATACAGAAAACCAAAGCCAAACATTGTATGGAGCACAGAGTGTCTTGTGAAATACCGAGGGAATGTGTGTGTGGTGGGGAGGTGCGGACAGAATAATTCGGAGGGGACAGGAGCTCCATAACTAGACCAACAGAGCCATCTAACTTGGGCCTACGGGGGCCTGGGCGTACGGGAGCCTCTGGAAACTAAATCTCCAACCAGAGAACATGCAAGGACAGGACCCAGGCCTCCTACACGGATGTAACCAAGTAGCAGCTTGGTCCTGATATGGGTCTCCTAGTAAGAGGAATCAGGGCTGGTTCTGACATTGGCTTTTTTGTCTATTTTCTGACATTTCCCCCTGGTGGGGCTCTCCCACCCGGCCACAGAGGAAGAGGATGAGCTCAGTCCTGATGTGACTTGATACGCTGGCGTGGGCGCGGGGTAAATCCCTTTCTCTGAGCAGTAGGAGAGTGGAGACAGGGGAAACGAGACGTGAGGGAGGGGTCTGTGACTGGGGTGCAAAGTGAATAATTAATAAAGAACGTTTGAAATGAATGTGAACCTTTTATTACATATCTGCTACTTTTAGTCAACATATAGCATGCTTACGATAAATATCCAAATACAGAGATGTTATCAGTAAGTGGACTGATTGTATGTTCTATAATTTATCTTGTTATAGTCAACCCAGACCTAAGTATTAAGTAATCATATTGTCTTTATAGAACTACTTGGACTTGGGTATTTTACGCAGGAAACAGGAAACAGACTAACGCATATGCTACGTAATTTAAGCCAAATACTAGAAAAAGTGCAAATAGATTGAATGTTCATTTCAAAAATTATTAAAGGAAATGAGTCAATAATTAAACTCATTATCAGCCACAATTTGAAATCTGAATGTGCAATAATTACTTCATTAATAATATTTTAAATTTAAATTAGCTAGTTCAAACCTTTATTCTTTTTCTTGAAATGTGTATATGAAAATATTCCAATGATAACTTTTTATAAAATTTATTTTCTTGGTGTATCATATATCTTGCAACATGCTATTTCCATAAGTCTTTTTATCTTCAAGACCAAGAGCAAAACCATATTTCTCTTTGACTCTGTTATTTTGTTGATATTTAATTCAAAACAAAACCTGATTATATCCTAATGATGCAGAGAATCCCCCAGGATTTGGAGAGGAAAAGCTGACATAATATGACAGATGCTTGCTTTCAACTGTTACTTTCGGGAAACACCTTCTGAATGTGAAGTCAGTTTGTACTCAGGAAATTTATTACTGGGTAGAGTAAAAAGAAAATTAAGCAAATAACCTTTGAGAGACAGAGAAAGGCTTTGGCATATGAATAACAAATTACCGCTGTTTGACCTAGAAAGAATGAAAATAAGTATATGTTTTCTCAATTGCATATTTCTCTTTCTCAGACAATCAAACACTAAAACAAAAAGCAAAATTTACACTTAATGGAGAGCACACTGATATATTTTAGGAGGCCAAAGTGAAGAAGTGGTCTTGTCAGATATTTGTGCTGCTTTTGAAACACAATATTAACTTTATTAAATATGAATAGTTACAAGATAGAACAATTTCAGAGATAAGTACCAAATTTTAATAAAAATTCTCTGGTGTGCAGTATCATTCACATTAAACTGACATAAAGAAGTCATTAATGCAAAAATGAAGGAATCTTAGAAAATAAATGATTTATCATCATACAATAGAATCTTAGATTTCAAATAAATTAAATCACCCTGCATTGTGAAATTCAGATCAACATGCAGAGACAAAGGTATTAAACTACACTCTAAAATTAAAAAAAAAACTACACTCTATAATTTGACATACAAAACATCCATTTAAAAATAATGGAAAAAATGATAGAGTTCATGAGAGATAACCACTTATAGGCAGAAATGAGTTAGGAAATTTTTCTGCTTTTTGGATTATGAACTAAAGAAAATGCATGTCATATGGCAAGAGATTTTGGCGGTAAATAAAAGAATGTTATGCTATTAACTCAGGTTCTTTTTTTCTAGCCTTATAGCAAGAGATGACCATGTAACTCATACTGACAAAATGAGTGGTAATCATAATTATAAGGAAGACTTATATAAGGAAGATCTACGCACACAACTCACACATACATATGTACACAAAAACCCAATATTATGTATATATGTGTGTGTGTATGCCTCAGTTCAGTCTCAGGTTGCATATTAACTGAGCTATATTACATCAATCTATACCAGGTGTGGAGCAGACACAGGGACATAGCATAGCAGAGGTCAGGTGGGCTGTGTGTGTTTTGATAGAACCATCTTAACTACTATAAGACAAACCAGAAGCAAAGTGTCTTTATTATGAACACATAAAGGGAGTATCATATAATTTTTGTAGATTTTTATATGCAAGAATTTTCAGTCTGTAAACATACTGGAGCAGTATGTTACACTTGCTAGGGTTGTACACATTGGCTAGTTTGTATTCCAACCTTAGGAAAGACGTGCCATTCCTCTGAGCCTCACCCCAAGATGTGCAAGACAGTTTAGACTTTGCCATGCTCATAGGTCTAGGATTTTGGTTCTTGACATGGTCATGCCCATTTCAACAGTAAACACCACTCATGACTTTATCCACTTTACATTTCAACACATCATGAATAAGACAAGCGACCCTTGACACATTAGAAAAAAATAACACTAAGTTTTTTGGAAATGCTGAAAACATGACAATTTACTAGTACAAGTCAGGGAATTACAATACCACCTTACATCCTTACATACCTCATAGATTATTGTTTAGAATTAGGTGGACAAATCATGAATATGCATCATGAACATAAAAAAGAAGTTACACATTTTATAATTTTACATATATTTTCGTATTGATTAAACGGGAATCCACAGTAAAGGAATAAATAAATTATACTTCTTTTTAGTGTGGTGCAGGTATGTGTTCATGTTTGTCTATGCATTTGAACATGAATGTACTCTTCTACACATGGAGGCTAGATGTCTACTTCAGAAGTCTTCCTTTCAACCGAACCTGGGGTTCTTCAGATTTTCTAATCTACCAATGAGTTCCAAGAATGTACTTGCCTCTATACAGCCTCGAAGCACAGGGGTTTCAAATGTGTACCATATCTGCATTTACATGGATGCTGGGGTTTGAATGTTTGAATTCAACTGCTACAGATGGTAGTGGCATTCAGCAACTCTGCCGTCACTTCGTCCCGAAAACTAAACTTCTTCGCTTATGTATACAGAACATGTGTGTGCATTTTGTAATGTTCAGGCGTAATATGAGATACATATAACTATTTATACTAACTACCTTTCATGAAAAGAATAATATTGATAAGACAAGCCTTAATGTTATTAATGATAAATATATTGTACAAAGTTGAAAAATAAAGTCTGTAACACAAGATCAAATTATATTATTCTGACTGGAGGCTCATTTCATACATTAAAAATTATGTTCTGTGATGATAATGCAAAAGAAGTATCCAGTCTTGAGTCATGGTTATTTTTCATAATATTTAAATGAGTAATTAAAAACACTGTACAGGGATTTCATTTAAACTTAACCACAAAAAAAAAAAACCCTGGAAGACATAAATACATATGATTCCAAATAGCTGTTCAGTATTTTCATATTATCTGGGGTGGTCTTCATCCTAATCTGAACCAATAGTGAAGACAAATGTTATGTCATATATTCCCTTGTTATTTACCTTTGAAATCCTTGATTGAATTATCAAATTGTCTCTCAGACAAAACTGGTGCAAAGGGAAACATTATACATTTAAGTATAACATGTGTAAATTGAAGAGAATTACTTACCTTAATACCTTGGATATATTTTCATAAGATTTTATTTCCTTTCTTCTCATTAGGATTTTTAACATGAAGAAAGTTACTGTTAGCAGGAAAGATTTCACTGTTACTAGATTATAGGTACTACCGTGAAAAGCGACACTGGTGTGATTTGCTCTTCCTGTCATTTCTGACTACAATGACTACAATGATGAGTCATTGAGTTCTCAGTCGCAATAGTAAGGTTAATGGCTTGAGCTCTCAGAAACTGTCTTAGAACATCAGTAGGCGCAAAGGTGGAGCAAGGGCAAGTTTGTTGTCTGAAGTTGATATCTAAATTGCTCTGGATCCAGCACATCAGAGTGAGATTGGTGTGCCTCTATAGCTGTGATGGATCCCTAGAGACACTGGAAATGTATAGCAGAAATGTCAAAACGTTAGTGGCGGAGATGACTCAGTATTGACCACTTGTGAGCCTGGTGGTGATGATAATAGTAATTCTGGTATTATACAGACGCTAGGAATGAAGGAACTGTCCAACTTACAGTGGCTTAGAGGCAAGATAGAATAGGACAGACCATTTAGCATTCACTTTAAAAGACAGAAAATGTTTGTCTTCTAACTGCAGACAAAGAAATATACCAAGGACCATGAAATTCATCCCACAAGTCGCAAGCAGTTTCCAAGTTTCATGTTATCTGCCAATAAGTTCTTTGGATGTGGATTTCCCTATGAATGTGCCTTGTTCCATTCTATTTCCCTAGGAGCTTGGTAAATAAATTTATTGCTGATTAACTACAAATCTTCTAAATTATCTATATTTGACTAAGAACATGAGTGGGTGTCCTGGCAGAGCCGATTTTTTTTTTAATCTTGGTTCTATTCCTATTATAATTAATGCAACATAGACATTAAAACTTTTATGTAATCCTCAAGGGATGAAATAGTCCTGGAAAAAAGGAATTTTGATACTACAAAGTTCTTAATTAAAATAATAACTATTTGTTAATAAAATTCCAACACTAAAGTAAATAAAAACAAATATGACCAGTGTTTTTTGTCTAACCATCATCAGAGAAGATTCTTTATACAACAAATGGGCACAAATACAAAAATACACAGCCAGACTTTAAGCTTATAATTAGAGACTTTGGAACACTCAGCCCTATACAGGATGTCTCCATCAAATCACTTCCCTTAGGGTTCAGGAATTTTTCATGGAAGAAGAGGCAGAAATAGTATAAGAGGTGGGGTTGAATACATCAAGAAAACAAAGCACTCTATATCAAGATGAGACTTGCTAGCCTATGACCATAGTGTGGGGGAGGAGGTCCACTTTAGTCATAGACCTAGGGGAGGGGATTAAGGTGAAAGTGGGAGGGAAGGAGGAATGGGATGATACAAGTGATGGGATAACAACTGAGATGTAATCTGAATAAATTCATAAAAAACAAAGCACTTTATATCAACATGATGCAGCACATATGAAATCACAGAGACTAAAGCAGCAAGTACAGGGCCTTCCCAGGTCTGTACCTTGTCAGCTATGTATATGTTATGGCTACCAGTTTAGTGTTTTTATGGGATTCCTGAATGTGCAAACAAGTGGGTCTCTGATTCTGGAGTCTTTTCTTCAGCTCTTCTCTTTCTGTTAGCTTGTCTTGTACAACTCTGATGTAATAGTTATTGTTTTATCTAATTTTATTGTACTTTATTGTAATTTTATAATCATATAGAAATGTATAATGAGCATATAATATATATAAACAATAAATAAATATTCCTTCATACCATTTAGTGGAATTTTCAGTAAGTTTTTCAAGGATTTATGTTTTTAGTTTATAGATAGAGCAATGAATATATGTTATTAATTAATTTTATTAACTTACTAACACCTGAGAGAAACAGGTATTTTATTTTAGCTTGTGTATTATGATGATTCCACAAATAGAGGATTAGTGTCATTGCTTCGAGACCACGTTGAGGTCAATGATCATGGAAGAAGGATGTGGCGAAATACAATGCTTATCGTGTGGTAGCAAGGATTCAGAGGCATGGAAGGTCTGAGCATAATTTGAAAAACTGCCTGAGGAACCATGTCCTAGTTTCAACCATAATACTATGAAATGTATATTTCTCAGTGATCAATATATTAAATATTATTTATTTTATTTTTATGATTTATTCAGATTACATCCTCTCACTTCTATTTTCCTGTTCCCTCTTCCTCCCTCCTTCTCTTTATCCCTTTTCCTTAGACATCTGAGAGAAGGGGACTCCACCATATTTGTAATGTCATCAACACTTATATCTAGGCACATGAGGTATAATGAAAGACAGGATAGAAGAGTTATACCCATCAAAGGATAAAGATATTTGTAGGGAGATCCTGCCTTCTGTATATGATAGGGGAGACATATCCATGAAACCTAAAACAATATGCCTGACTGAATTGTGACAATTCTGTTTGACATGCTAATATGGACAGGGAGAATTTCACATTGTTCCATCCATAAACTAAGTGCTTCAGCCAATTATTGATTCCGAAAGAGGGGGAATTAGTCATTCCTATGGTGAGTCCCCTAATTGTTTGATTATTACATATGATTATATATATAATATTCCATATATGTCTGTACCATATATGTATGTAATACTATTTTATTTATAATTTTAATGTGTTGTATTTATATATTAATATTTATGTATAATACTTGAAGAAAAGAAACCATGAAGTTGAGAAGGAGTTGAGTGGTAGGAGACACCCAAGAGGAGTTATTGGGAGGAGAAGGAGGAAAAAATTATGTAAAAACAGTATACACATATGAAATCTAATAGTGAATTCAAAAAATAAAAATGTAGAATAATTCCCAAGCTGAATTGATCTGTACATGCCAACAATTTAAGGTGAATATTCAGTTAATATATAATACGTAAAATATTACAAATGTTTTTTTGGATACAGAATATGTAAAATATTATTACAACTATCAAATTTTTCTGAATTAATAATATATAAAGACATGTAAAAATGGACTGGTATATTCATCATATTAAAGGTGTTATCACACATAACAATTAGTTATTTTCTTATTATACACCTTACACAAAATTTCAAAAACACTTCAAAAAATCAAAAAGGAAAGCAACCATTTTAGTCAAATTTTATTATTATATGGACTTTGTAGAGGTAGAGGAGACATGATAAAAACACATTAGGCAAATTATTGTGTCTTTTTGTCTTATGGTTTTTTTCTCTAAGTACAGAATTGGGCAATTATCATTGTGCATATTTTTGTGAGTTCACAATGCTCACCTAAACAACTGACTTTTCTTTATTGTTGAGGAAAAGTTTTATATTCTGATAAATAATGTTGTATTTGGGCATGTATTTGTTACAATTCATTGACTTTTGTCTGTACAGAGTTTCATTTTCATGAATAATTTCTGGGCCCAAAATTTATAAAGTATATCCAAGGCAATGTGGTCGACATTTAAATGCTTACCAGGAATGTACAAGCTTTAAAATTCCATTTTAATACATCATAAAGAAAGCAGAAAAATACAAAGAAAAATGCACAGAAGTGTGTAATTTGGAGAAACATAATATGAGATTCTTTAGGAATTAGTAGATCTGGGACAAGAAGAAAAATGACTAAGATTTTTGTTCAGTGGTCATTCGTAGTGTTTCATGCAATAAACCAGCAATCAACCTAGGGGAGATAGTAAAATATCTGAGACCTCCACCTGTATCTTGTTTATATTGGCTCACTCATTCACCCAGTTTTTAACGCAACTTACTGATTTAGCTTTTTGAAAGAGGCCATCTTACAACAGAACCCTACACTGTTCATTCAGCAGTCTTCACAAAAATCCCATCCTCTGCCCCGTGACATTGTCACGAGGTAGAGAAAACGCAGGTCAGTTGTTCTTGTATTGAAAAACACATTTTAACTGGCTTAAATTGCAAACATTTTAAAACTAATTTTGTATAAGGTCTCCATAGACAATGACCCAAAAAGGTATTGATTGGCATTAAGTCAGTTGCACAACAAACATGGATGACGATTATGTTGGGCATGCTAAGATCTCTAATACACTCAGCATTTCTTCAAGGTAATCTGGAATTCTTAGACTGTCGGATATACTAAGAAAAAGATTCTGCAAGCCTTCATTTTATGATCAAATAATTTCTCTTTCGCTTTAGTGATGTGGAAGAAAAACACACAAAGAAACACGAATATTACATCTTCAAGAACACTGCTTGATTACTCACGAAATTAAATATAAGTTGGAAGGCTGCATGAAGAGACGAGGAGAGAACTTTCTAGTGTTAATTAGTATATTATGCACAAAGGGAGAGATACACATTTGGAAATGGAAAAGAGATCCAGAGAGTAAAAATAGTTACAGCCAACACATCCTCTGCATTTCCCTTATGTTGAGTGAAGCTGACTGTGGTGGTCTATTACTGTTCTTTAAATAAAATAACAAGTTGTTACTTGGGCAATTTATCATGCCATTTGTTAAAGCACTATATTTTTCTAAGAAAATTGGCTTGATGGATGAAGATGGGCCTTTCATACTCAGATGTTCACTTTTTGACAACTTTGAAGTATATTTTTATCATTTCATGTACTCTAAAGTTTAAGCTCTGTGGGAAACAATCTATAATAAGTCAGATTTGTTGAACCAGTCCTTCAAAGAGACTCAGAAATTTATCCCTCTAGGTATGCTAATTTTTGATGATGTAATGTCAGTTACTGTTAAATACAAATAAAAATAGGTATAAAGCACATTAGGACAGATGAATCTATGTTTTTTTTTCCCTCACTCTATTCTTTATAGCATTACTAATGTGAAGGGCAATCCCCAGAAAATCCATCTAATCAGTTTATGCAGTTCAGTGTCATCTGTTAAATTTAATTCCAAAATACAAAACCAATTCCTCCTGTGGAAAATGCTACCTGAGACTTCTTTGATGACCAGTGTTCCAAAAGTGATGTTTCATGTTTAACTTGAACTTTGTATGACTCTATTGACTGCAAATAGTTAAAGATTTAAGTGGAGGTGAGGAAATTACGTAATTGGTGTTCATTTAAAATCTAGGTTTGCTACCTC
Organism: Acomys minous; assembly: GCF_964271855.1. NCBI lineage: Eukaryota > Metazoa > Chordata > Mammalia > Rodentia > Muridae > Acomys > Acomys minous. The sequence goes on along the minus strand of NC_140493.1, from coordinate 29,314,569 downwards.
TTTGAGTTGTTCCTTTACTTTCAGAATTGTTCCTAAGCTCATACTCTATACTTTGATGCTGAAAAGCCATCCTTAATCTGTTTCACCACCTGGATTATGTACTGTTGAGCATATGAGAGCAGTGAATGGTCACACTGCACTAATCTTCCAGAGAACAGGTGTCTCCCTGGTGTCGGCCTTACTCTTAAGCTAAGGACTCACAGGTTATTTTTTCTGTGTGATATACTTGTGAGATTTTACACACACTGTGATTGGCTTGAGTTGCTCTATTTTAATGGTCTTGAAGAGGTGATATTGGCTCAGAGGTTTTTCATACTACTTTTCTGGTCCTGAGATACTATCTGTTATATCTTTTAAGAGTGAGAATTATTATTTTTATTTTTAATTGTATTTTGTAGTGGCATTTGATTGATCAAGTTCACTGACTTGTGCAACTCTGGTCAGTAAATATATACTCCAAATACATAAACATATATGCCAAATACATAACAAATTCTGGTGGTTTTTTTTTTATAACTAAACAACTTTCAATATGCTGTATTTTATTTCTTTTCAGATGTCACGTCCTACGGCGGCCCAACTATAATTTTCTGTTTCATATTTTCACAAGGTGAATATATCATCCTTTATTTTAGCTTTAATAATAGTTATTCTATCCCCAAGCCAAGTTTCTATAATTTTTTAAAGTTACATTTCTACCCAAATATATTTGTGCTTCTATAACAATCTTCATAGCCTTCATGAATTATAAAGATATGAAGAGACAGAAATTTGCTTTTCTTGGGAGTCAGAAGCCCAAGATAAAGATAATGGCAATTTCAATTTCTTGTCATAGTCTGTTCTTTCTGTTTCCAGATGAAATCTTCAGTATTATGCTTTCCACAGAAAAGAAGCTGTGTCCTCTCATCCTGGCCTTGGAGCCAGCATTCTAACACATGCTGTAGGAAGCCTCCCTATCAAATTGCAGTCCCATTCAAAGGTAGATTAATCCCCCACAATTTATGAGCTCTCACTATCCCATCTCCTGAGTATCTTGCATTAAGTGTTATATTTTTAAATATAAATTTTTAAAGACACATTGAAGAACTAATTATTGAAATAATAGCTGATATATAATTTTATATTATTTATAATATATTTGCAGATACAAGTATCACCACAGCAAAGTTAATAAACAAACATAAAATATCCGGTAAAATGGTATTGGCTTTCCTATGTCCGTTTTCCTCACTTTGTGAACTCCTGTCATTGGCAATCACTGATCTGTTTTTGAAAACTGGGGAAGAATTTACATTTTATGGAATTTTATGGAATATTAACTATACAAAAATATGTATTTTTCTTATGGCTCTTTTTACTTAAAATACTTACTTACGACTAAATAATGTATCCATGCATATCAATTTCTTTTCTTGTGTCCCCAAATATTTTGTTTTATAAATATACCATTATTAATTTAATTTATTTATTCATTCAGTCACTCATTTACTTATTTATTTACCCTGTGAATATTCATATATAGATATAGATATAGATATGGGTAGCACATATATATATATATACATGGATATAAACAGTTTGATAAAATTTATATTGGCGATAGAAATGCTGCTATGTGTGGGAAACAAGTACCTCACTATGTGATGATTGAGCTACATAATATTGTACATTGAATATTGGAGGAAAACAAATATATTCCAAAATAAATGGGACACTTTCAGATGCATTACTTTATCCACTGTACATCCTTGCCAACATGTCTATTTTTTACTTAACCGGTGGTAATATCATAAGATTAGAAATGAAGAAACACAGATGTTTTGATTTACAAACAATGCATCCGTACAATACTCAATATATTCTCTCTATGACTTGTGTAAAAAGTGAAGATATTTCCTACTATTGTTGTTTGCTATCCTATACCCTGAACTGTTTGTTTCTCCTAGGTTTCATTTCTTCTCTGTACCTCTATCTCTGTCTTAAGTGGTTTTACATTTCTGGCATGGAAATGAAACATACACAGATATGTATTTATTAAAATGAACATATTTAAGAATTTTATAACAATAAATTTTAAGTTTTGAGAGGTTGCTGTTCTGCAGAGAACTGAAGTTCAGTTCCTAGTACTGGGTCAAGCTGCTTAAAAATACCTGAACCTCAAGCCTGTGGTTATGTAACTCACTTTTCTAGCCTCCCCAAGAGGAGGGAGGGAGGATTGGGAGGATACAAGGGAGGGGATAACCATTGAGATGTAATATGAATAATTAATAAAATTAAATTTAAAAAAGAAAAGAAATTCAAGGCCACACTAATGTATTCTGTTTTATCACTCTGTTCAAATAATATTATGATAGACTATATGACCGTTATAAGTCATATCACTATCATAAGACTACTTTAAGAAAATAAACATTAAGATGCTTTGATTTTGCATTGAAATTTATTATTAGTGATTGTATACATATGTGACAAACTATGTAGGTGGCAGTCAAAGGACAAATTGGGGGTGCCAGTTTTCTCTGCTGGCCTTGAAATGTAAGATCTTTTCTGTTCCTCCTGATATAAAATATTTCTTCGGTTACTCAAACCAAGACCTTTCTTACAAAGTGATTGCACTGGTTTGTTTTCTACTTCAATGTAATTTTTTTCAGAAGACTCTAATGACTTTATATTTTAAACAAGTCCTAAATCCACTTCATTTCTCATATCTAGATATAAAGGAAATGACTATTGCTAGTTTGTTTTGCTGTACCAATTTTCGATCACAATTTCTCTCTTCTTAGATATTTTCTTGCTTTATAATGTCAAGCATGGAAAAAACTGGGTTGCTTATATATTTAAGTCATGCTTTATCGTTCATAAAATACCTGAATCCTTTGATTGATTATCACCTCAAAACTGTCATTTCAGTTTTCTGTTACTCTCATATCACAGGTGTAAACCTCAATGCACAAAATGTACCTAGTAAATATTTTATTTTAATTTTACAGACTATGAATTTACTCCAGAGATATCTGTCTGTTCAAACACCCAAACAAGCCTTCATTTCTTGTTTACTTGGAGCAATGTTTATTGTTTATTTCCTGTCTTTTCAGGTTATTTTTGAGGCAGGATCACAATACTGGTTAGCCTGGGACTTGTTAGGTAGTCCAAGCTGGTCTTAAATGCAGAGATATCTGCCTCCCTCTGCCTTTCAAGTGACAGGATTATAAGTATATGACATCAAACCTGGCTTTATTATTATTGTTGTTGTTATTGCTGCTGCTGCTACTGTTATTGACAATGCTACTATGGGAACAAGAATGGGCTAAATGTTTTATACCTTACTATGTACCCGTTGTTGCTTCAATTCAGGACCTTCCTGTTTCTACCTCACAAGTGTTCTGTCCACCTTTTCCAAATACAATTTTTAACTGCTTTGATATGAACCGAAAGGCGCAGGTAGATGATAAATGGTCTGCTTAATCAGGCCTTTGGACATTTCTCAAATAAAGCCCTTGTCTACAGTTAGGTAGGCTAGAAGGCAATCCCATGGTAGTTTCTTAGGAGGTTCAATCACTGCTCAATAGTCACATCTCCACTGCTAACTTAGTCTGAAATATGGAGTATACAAATTCAAAGACGGAGGTATAAAAATTTTTTAAGTGGGAATATTTTGTCTTTCTTGACTAAATTCATGTAATTACTGAGAAACGGGTTATATTATTATAATAATTACTTTTACAACATATTAATTTGGAATTATACGTGAAAAATTTGCACTCTCTTTGAAATTTTAGAGACTTTGATTTTAACAGTTTTAAATACTGCTACTACCATAACCCTCTTTGATTTTAATGTGTTTCATGTAATCTCAACAAAGTCTTCTAAAACTACTAAAACACCAACAACTCATTAACAGCCTTATAAATTACATAGTACTAAAGTCAAACTTTAAATTTACTTTGTCTAACTCAGCTTCTGATTAGGTAAACTGGAAGCATTTGCTTCAAATGGCAAAAGAAAGAAAAAAGCATGCTACTGTTATATATTCATTTGACTGCAAGGATGGTGAGTATTGCATTCTGGAACATTCGGTGTCCTCTGTCCAGACCAGAACGTCATGGGCTCTAGTATTTGTTTGCCTGCCTCCCAGTTTTTCTTCTACTACCCATTACAAATTTGTATAATCCGATAGTAACCCTTGTCACTGAATAGTGACTAATACTTGCGTTTAGGTAACAGTAATTCTCAAGTTATTATATAGAAAGCGGTTCCTTTCATTAGTTCTCACTGTCATTAAGGAAAAATGTCTTATTCATCTATGCCTTATTTGATTTGTGACTTTCCCCCCCCCCATGGGGAAATTGTATGCTAATTAGATATTATACTTGCAGGAAATAAGGGGTAGACGGTTGTTATCTTCCCTCCTTCGAGTGCGAAGATGAGTTCAAGAAGTGTGAAATGTTTATGAACGGAACAGGTACGCAAAGGAAAGGCTGAAATCGAGGAAAGAATAACAAATGGGATTTGTTCCAGGAGCCCGTTGGAACATCATGAGATCCAGATGGATCTGGCTTTTCTCGGAATGGTCCTAACAGTAGTATGATGGGTGACTAAGATATAGGATAAAAACTTTGAGTAATAACATTAAAGACAATTTTTTAGCAACTCTTCTTTTATAAAATTTGATTTTAGAATAAGAAGAAGAGTTTAGAGCCGGGATTGGTGGTGCACGCCTTTAATCCCAGCACTTGGGAGCAGAGGCAGGCAGATCTCTATGAATTAGTTCATGGCCTGACTGGTTTACAAAGTGAGTCCAAGGCTGCCAAAAAAAAAAAACTTTATAATTTACCTCTGCCAAAATATGTCCTGTCATAAGAAATCAGTACTTTAAAAATTACTTTCTACTTGACCAAGTGCAGACACTGTTCTATAATAGCAGTCAATTGAGAAATTATATTTAAACTTTCCTTAGCTGTCAGGTATAGCTCACAATGAATGCCAGGCTTCTATTGTCTTCTGCTAGATTAAGGTAGTAATTTAAACAAACACTTGCCTAATCCCAATGTCTATTCATCTCAATGGACTTCTATACAGTTAAATAGCAAGTCGGATGCCATGGAATTTCACTTGGCTTTATATTTTCACCATTGCATAGATACGACTTAAAAGAGAAAAATAAATAAATAAAAACAAATTCTATGATAAAACTTAAGCTAGAAAAATAATTAGTTTCACATCTTCTGTCATGTCTCCATGTTTGTGTTTCACATGCTAAAAGGTTCAAGTATGCTCAGCAATTGCTATAAACACAGGGCTAATTCTGAAATCATGGATTCCGTTTCTGTTCTAAGTTCATAGTAAAACTCCTATTCTTCCTCTTCCTCTGAGTTGGAATTGATCTGGACTCATGTTGATGACTAAGGTGACAGTTGTCAGTCAGTTTAATATTCTCTCTTGTTACCAGAAACATATTACATTTGTTTTGTCACTAATTAGGATATCAAGAGAGCCTGAAAAGATATCTAAATTGCTATGCTAGATTAGCAGAAAGTAGACTAACTTTGTCATTAATATAAAGAGCTTCAAAGTACCTTTACGTGATTACAAGTTTTATTAAACTGCAGAATTAAGGGTACAAATCCATAGCACATATCATGAGTCAGAAGAGAAAGAGAAATCACTGAGATTTCAAAAGGGAAAACAGCCTCTATTTTGGAAGTCGGCTAGGAGCCTCTTACCAAATAAAAGCAAGAATTTCATCAGCTGCTTACGTCTCTTCCCACTCTCAGCTTTAAATTTTCAGCATTCCAGAAATCTCACTAAAAATTGTATTTGCAGGAAGAGATGCAGTGTACCTTTCTGGAGCCTTACTGGTTCCTGATCTTATTTCATTAGATTATAACTCAACCCAAAGCTACATTTCCTATAATCTGATTTGTAAAAGAAAGAAAGAGTAGAAACAAAGGTAATCTTTGAAGATGTAGCTCATGAGTCATCAAAACTGTATGTCTGAGACATTAAATTTGACTGCACTTAAGGAACTCATACTCATGCCTCATGCGGGCTATTGATAAAAGTATTTTTACATTGAAGTCAGGAATACCAGCAGGGCTAGAGGTGAAATCACTAAAAGTTAGGTGACAGTATAGGCCTTTGTCTCTGCCCTTTCAATGGCTAAATATGAAAGACACGCATCTACTTCGGTCTCTTTTACAGCATTTAGAAAATTTCAAATAGCTGTGATGAAATAACACAAAAAACAGAAATAATTGTTAGATGGATCTATACAGAAAAGGGGTTTAACAGTTCACAAATTATTAATTTTATACCACTTAGGAAAATATACATTTATTCTTGAAAAGTTTCAAAACTTGGGGGCCGTCTTAAGCCTACACGCATTTGTTTCCATAAATGAAAGTATTTATTTATGCTAACTAAACGTACATATAATACTTATGCTGTACTCAGTGTTACTATGCAGCCAAAGGCTGACCTTAGATTGATGATTCTTCTGAATGCTGGAATTGCGAGCTCATGACACCATGTCCAGATTCATCTTTGTTTTTGTTTTTGTTTTTTGTTTTTTGTTTTTTTCCTTCTAAAATTTCACTGTATAGCTATAGGCAAGACTGAGATAGCTGTGTGATTATCTTGCCTCAGTGCTCACTGCTCTTTGACTAAGCATATATACCTCCTCATCTGGCTTCTATTTCTATTTAGTTCTGGAATATATTATAGTTTAACCTCAAAGTTATATAAAACAAGTGATGAGAACCGTAAAGTTTTACTTTTGAGGCCATCTTCAATTTAACTTACTTATTTAAATGCAGCTTCTTGTGAGCCACACCATTTTTCGACTACGAATTTTAAAATAAGGCCTATTTTATACTATAAGGATGATGAAAAATTTTCTAATATTCATCAGAAGACACTAAAATGATGATAGAATATTGAAGTTTAAAACTATTGAGCTAACTTCCCTTCTATAATAAAGTTTATAAAAAGAAACAAATTTCTTTACAAAAGAAATTCACATTTTACTTTTTAAACAATTGTATGTGTGACTGACTGCTTTCACATGTGTAGGTGCACCAGTACATGCCTCGTGCTCATCAAGGTCGAAAGTGGGCATCAGATCTTCTGGAACTTGAGTTATGAATCACCATGTGGGCTTTGGGAACTGAGCCATTATCCTCTACAATACAAATATTATTAATCATTGATCAAACTCTCCCACTCACAGCTCTATGATGTTTGTAGCCACATGCTAGATTGTATTATAGGCATTAATGATAAAAATATAGAAATAGAATAGACTTACATGGTAATGAACTTTAAAAAGTAATGAGAATGATGAGAAATTTGAATTGTAAGCTGATGATAGTGACATTGTGAAGGTACGTGTTTAATTGGTTTCCTCCTGTAGGGGGCAGCACCCTTTATTAAATCAGTAGTGATAAAAATTTCTTCTTCACTCAGTATGGGATTCTGCAGTAAACATCCAGGTACATGCAAACTGAAATGGAGGCAGCTATTCTTGTCTTCCATAAATTAACATAATGCTCATTTCTCTTCCCTCCTTATTCCAAGTTTTTTTTAAATATGTGAGGACTTCTAAACAGGGCTTGTGGATGGGAGGATGAATAGACATATCATAAAGTATCAATACAATTTAAAATGTATTGGCTATGTTAAATAAAACTCAGCCTTTAGTATCACTTGAGGTTTAGATTAATATCATTGAATAAAACTCAACCAACCACCAACACAAGATAATACCATGTGTTCAAAAGGAACTACTTGCATTGATTTGCTAATGATAAACTAAACAAGTCATTGTGTTTGTAAATGTATTTGAGCTTAGTTTGCAAATTAACTGATTGAGTCACTCCTACAATCGTATAGTTTGCATTGCATATATGAAAAGTGTAGTCATTGTTGCTTGTGTCATTGCTCAAGAAAAAAAAATCATACTAAATCTCATTGTACTCTTTATATCTATCAGTCTGCTTCTATCATACCTGACAAGTTGAAGAAATGTATAGAGATGAGACACTATATTATTAAAAGTTGAATTCTCCTATGATTAATGTGTGGGAATCGATGTGTGGTTTAATCTTTATTAATATTTCTTTTACAAGTGTAAGTGCCCTTGTATTTTGGGCAGAGATGTTCAGAACTCTGAGGTCTCTTTAACTAATCCTTTGATAGGTATGAAGTGCCTTTCCTCAACTCTTTTGATTAATTTTGATTGAAAATCTCTATTATTAGATATTAGGATGGCTACTACAGCCTGCTGTTTGAGCTCATTTGCTTGGAAGACCTTCTTTGAGCCAAATAACTTCTGTAGGAGCCCTGCTTATCCTCTTGGCTTTAATAGATTTTTTCTAATTTTTAAAATTAAAATTATATTTATTTTTCATAGAATATTTTATAGATTATGGTTTTCCATCCTCTGCCTCAATCCAGACCACCTTGACCTCTCCTCCTCTCCAAATCCTAACTACTTTATTGTTTTGAATACTTCTTTCGTTATTTTTTTGTATATATAAGTTTGACATTAATTTTTTAAAATGGGGTGGCAATCAGAGGAAGGACAGCAGGTTACCAAGAAGAGACTTGATACCCTATGATCATATAGACGGGGAGGTAATCCCCCTCAGGAACAGTCATAGGGGTGGGGAATAAGGGGAAATTGGGAGGCAGGGAAGAATGGGAGGATACAAGGGATGGGATAACCATTGAGATGTAACAAGAATAAATTAATAAAGGAGGAAAAAAAAAGAAAAATAATAAAAAAAATTTTTTTTAAAATGGACTGAGAATTTTTTTGCATTTATGATGACAATTACCACTCTATTTGAAGTAAGATCTCTTTGCTTCTCTTTGGAACATAAATGTTTCCCTATAGACTGGTACATGCTACATATGAAATAAGAGAAAGGACCAGGAATGTAAAAAAAAATATGTTACATTTTTTAAAATTACTGATTAATACCATTGTATAGCATGATTATTTTGAATTCACCATCATGATTAATCTGTAATGGAACTTGAAGTCTTTTCATATCATTTATACTCTAAATTCCTATTTTCTTTTCTTACCTTTCTTTCATTCTTTTTACCCCACTTTGGCAGAGTTTCTCTGTGTAGATTTGACTGCCCTTGATTCACTTTGTAGACCAAATTTGCCTTGAATTCATAGAGATCGGCCTGCCTCTTTATATGAAGTGCTGGGATTAAAAGCATGCGCCAACACATCTGGTCCCCTAAATTCCTACTCTCAATCTCTGAGAAAAACCATAAATGAACTGCCCTTATTGATAATGAGATGGGACTCCTCTGGATAAGGTTAAAGTCTGACACCTCTGGATAGCCATTTGCACTCATTCTATGATGGAGTACTACATTTTCTCAGAGAAGTTCCCACTCTACCTGATCTGATAACCCCAGTTCTTGTAAGGAAGTTTGCAGGATCTACCCTCTTCTGATAAACAACTTGTTCAGCAAGCAAAAGGGAATTCCTCAAAGTACCCCACTCCCAGCAAATCACCTTGAATCATATTTAAAAGTTATTCCTTCACCCATAGGATACTTAAATACATTTTTCCCCTTGTGGTAGGACCCATGGTACTCCATGTAATCCACTTATGTGGATTAAGTATCCTGATGATATAACTCAGTTCCAGATCATTGCCTAGTATGCCCAAGTGATAAATACCTTCTAAAATTTATCATTGTATATACAGATTAGCCCAATTCTTACACCCATCAAACAAACTTTTCTTTGTCCCATACAGAGGACATTGCAGAATTCCTTTTCTTTTTAACTGACAGAGACAAATGTTTTGGCAGATACAGTAGATGATCAATAGAAAATCATTCTGAGGTATACTTTCCCACATTTTTTTGTGTAATATCTTCTTGAAGATATACTAATATATTTTATATGATATTTTTGGCTTCTGATATTTGGCCATGAATATATTTCGATTATAGAATGAATGAAAATACTCTCAGGTTTTTTTAAAATTTTCTATAAATACATTTTAAATAATATATCTGAGATTGTATTAAAATTACACTTCTCTTCCTCCACTAACATTCTTATATGCCATTCCCCACTCTGCTTCAAATTCATGGTCTATTTTTTGTTAATTGTTATGACATTCAATAGGAGTGCGTTCACACACACACACACACACACACACACACACACACACACACACACACACACACACCAGACACACTGATTAGATTACAATCTCACACATTGAAATGGCAAGGCATCTTACCCTCCAATATTAGACAATTTTAACTGTGTTTATTTTGAAAATCTCAATAGACATGTATCGTTTTGTGAATTAATTCGTATGCTTACACAATAATTTCATAACTACCATAGAATCACAGAAAATGTAATACATGCATGTTTCTGTGTCATAATTTAATACTTTGTATGATTCATTTTCTCTATTTTTTCCTTTGCATATACATGACATTTTTTATTAAAAGCTTGTCAATTTTTTTACTGCAGACATTTTGAGAGCAATTATTTTTACTCTGTGGAGACATTTGTGGAAAACTGCCTTCCTAAAGGTTATTGAATATTTAAATAAGAGATGAATGACATTATGTTTACTTAGTTCTTCACGTGTTTTAAGCAATGTGTTGAAATTCTCAGTGTAAGAAACACTTGTTAAGTTGTCTTTAATTCCTAAGGAAGCTTTGTGTGTTTCAGACAGGAATATTACTAAAATAAATAAATATTTTATACATCAAAGTGTTTTGTACTTTCCAATTTGAGGGGTCGGGATTTCTAATATGATCTAACTCATTTTTATGTTATTGACTTCTAGGTAGATTATAACCTACCACACCATAAAGAATCATGATTTGGAAGGGGAAATAAGCAGCAAATGTTTCTGTCCATTAGGTTATTTTATGTCATTATTTCTAAGTTATTTCATAAAGATATTTTGAAATGGGGTCATGGCTATAATGTTATCATTTTGTTACATGTTTTATCAAAAACATTTAATGGATTATTTCCTCAAAAGTTGATACTGTAAAATTTTCATGCAAAAAAGCTTTCATCACAATTATTTAGGGCTACAAAGCTTTTTTATTAATATAGTTCATGTTTTCACAAATAGTAGCTATCTGAAAAGGATGTGTTTATTTCCTTGATCGCTTAGTCTCAATTTGTTGATTTAAAATATAATTTTTGTTCAAAAGATAATATAAAGATTACAGTTACATTAAACATAGTAGAAGACCTGAGAATTATTACCAATTAAATATAATAATTCATATTCACAGGTCTTTCAAAATATACATGGGTTCATGTAAAATGTTAGTATGATATTATTTTATTGTATTATTCATGATGAAACTAAGAAAAATATGAAAGTGAGTGTTTATACAATGAAGTATAAATGTAAACTGAAATTCCAAAGCCAAAATGTTTCTCTTTCCACCACTAAATTTTCTAAAATGTCTTAACACTTCAAAGGATTGGTTTGGTGTCTATTATTATAGGATTACCTATCATGAAATTTACAGACATTGATGATAGTGCAAAAATATAAATTATTTAATTTCTTATATGTTTCATTTGATTGTAATAAGATGTTTCACAGATGGGGATAAAAATGTATAAGTGATTCATTATGGAAAATTGAATGAAATACTTAATGAATAAAGTGTGGTGGGACAAATTTCTTCATAAATATCCTGCTGACAACGGAGTACTGACCACTCTCAAGGCTTACAGAAAGTCATTCCCCTCACACAGAACGGATTTCTTAGCACACAATTAGCCAGGTTAGGCTTCAAGAAATGTCACTTATTACCATGTTTATGTCATCACTATGCTCATAAAGAAATAGACTGCTTCTCTTCATATGTCCTGATATGATTCATATTAAAACCACATCTTCCCATATCCTTAAACAGTTGTATCCTTGATGATCCTGTGCTCTGTCACTTAATATTGTCATTTTAATATCTCTTCCCAACATTAATTACTGTTATGTCCATGGAATGTCAATAAAGTTCTTATAGAGAAAAAGGTTTCAGGTACAATAACCATCAACATCCCTATGTAGGTAGAATTCTTATCTCATTTTATTGAAAGTACTGGTCTTACAGAAGAGTTCTCAAATATCTTACATGAAATGTGCGTAGTGTTAATTTAAATAATTCTATTAAAATATAATTTAAAAATGATTACACACAAATCTTGTAAAGTATATGATAAATACGAGATTATAATTTCATTTAAATTAAATTATATTGGACCTATTTACAAGTGACAAGAAGAAATTAAAATGAACACATAATAATTAGTGACATAATTGAAGATTTTTTATATATTATTTACAAAAAAACTTGTTTCTATTTTCATGTGTCTGTGTCTTCATATGTTTGTAGAGATGTGATAGCTAAATGTAAGAACAGTATATTTAAAAATAAATGGCTAAATACACACAATAAGAGGCACAGTGGTGAAACATGAAGGCTGCAGGAGAGAAAGTTTTGAAAATACAGGTCCTAACTGTATTTTGTGATTTGTTACTGTAGGAACTATGACAACTAGGAACACAGCTTCATAATGTAACTAGGACAAGTAAATGCTTCCTTGTAACATTTTTGTGAATCTTGATGTAATTTAAACTTATGGTTGGAAATAATTACAAACGTGTTTATTATTAAGTCACCATTGGCTTATTCTTGGTTTGGCCATTCACAGACATTGTGCATATAAAATAAATCAAAATTATCTACAATAGTTTTCAGAGTCTTACTTAGAATTTTTAAATCAAAGGTCTGCCAATGACATAAAAATTGATCAAACATATAGTTTCTATCATTCAACAGAAGATTTGAAAATAACCAGTTGTCATCACAGATTTAGATCTTGTTAACAAATTCTCAAGCAGTTGAAAACCTTCTCACTTTGATTCGGTCACTTCCACCTAACTCCTTTCTATTTTTTGAAAAATTTTCAATGTATTTCCTATTTGCCAATGAAAATAACTTCCCAGGCCCAGCACCCTGCCACACATGAGAGGGAAAGGGAACATTGTTTGTCCCAAAATTCAGCTCTTTACTCTTCATATAGTTAACATTTGGGATATGCGCAAATCCCATTATGAATCTACCTAAATGATTGGCTAGATTTTAATTTAATAGGTTAACAGATGATATTGATATGTTTCCTAGAATCTGATATGAGTAATAGATACTTCGGAAATCACAAATTCTAAAATTTAGAAATTATGTTCTATAAAATGTACCAAGGCCAAAATATTTTTTTTAGGCATTGATTACTTTCTTGACATAAAGTAAGAATATAATTTTACCTTTAATTCTTCAGGATAGCACATTGTTTTTCAAAGAAAAGACTCTAAATTCAGATTCTATTTTATGCTTGCTATATAAGATACTTAAGGCAAGAAAACCTTGACCACATAAGTACAGAAAGATTACAATGGTTGGTATCTCTGAATATATTGATTCACTTGTCCTTTCAATTCTAAGACATTGATAACAACATTCATTGCCATCCGTCTGTTTCAAACAGTATTCACCATGTGATATATTTCAAAACAAATTTTTGTTCAAGAAAGTGAACAACAACCTTCAATTTTACCAGAAAAAAAAATGAAAGAGCTTCGAACATACAGATTTGAAAATAGGCATGTGTTGATGTAGGTTCATTGGTAAAATTCAATATAAAGTGAAACATGGAAAATTGAGTAAATATGACTATACTTAATAGTAAAATGTCTTATAAAAAGGATATGCTAGACTTTATACAATTATTTGTATTGTTATTATGACTGTCAATTGCATTTGAAAAATGGATCTTAAAAACTGGCACATTGTAGCTTAGCTATTGTAAACCAATTTAATCATCAATTTTGTGCAACATTAATGTGTAGTGCTTAATGCTAATCATCAGTCAATAACTGAAAACATTAAAATATAAATTAGTTTATATTATATAATATTTATTACAGTTTAATTAATACAAAATCACAGCTCATATCAGGTAATGTTCAATCTTAAATTTAATCAGTAATCAAAATCATTTTCTTTTCATTTGAATTGCCATAGGTATAAAAATGACATATCAATAAAAGTTTCTATGTGATATTTTAAAATAATCAAACAAAATTAAAAAGAAATAATCTAAACAAAAACTACTATGGGATCTCTCCAAATCTTTTTGAAGCCACTTAGTAGTATGGATTTTCCTTTTAGCATTGCTTTAGTTGTGTTCCATAAGTTTAAGAATTTTTACCTTTATTTTCATTGCATTTTAGAAAGTCTCTAATTTTTTTATTCCTTCCCTTACTTACTGGTCATTTAGCAGGGAATTGTTCAGTTCCGTGAGTGTGTAGGCTTTTTTATATTTCTATTGTTTTTTAATCCAGTTTTAATCAATGGTAATCTGAAAAAGTACAACAGATTAATTCAATTTTCTTGTATCAGTTCAGGTTTTCTTTGTGAAAAATTTAATGTAGATTTTGGAGAAAGTTCCATGCTATGTTCAGAAAAAGGTAATTCTTTTGTGTTTCAATGAAAAGTTCTGTAAATATCTATTAGTTCCATTTGATTGATGGCATCTGTGAGATTCATTACATTTTTGTTTCTTTTCTGTTTCAATGATCTGTCCATTGGTGGGAATGGGTGTTGAAATTTCACACTATTACTGTCTGGGGAACAATGTGTGATTTAAGCTTTAATAATAGTTCTTTTACAAATGTGTGTGTCCTTGTATTTGGGTCCCCTATGTTTAGAATTGAGATATCCTCCTAGTGGATTTTTCCTTTGATGAGAATGACGTCTCCTTCCCTATTTCTTTTTATTAGTTTTGCTTAAAAGTCTATTTTATTAGATATCAAGATGCCTACTTCAGATTGCTTCTTGGAACCATTTGCTTGGAAAACTTTTTTTTATCCCTTTACTCTGAGGGAATGTCTATTTTTCTTGCACAGATGTGTTTCTTGTATGTAGTAGAAGTAGGGTCCTGTCTACCTATAATTCTGTTAGTTTCTCCTCTTTTTTTTTTTAATTGGAATGTTGAGCCTAACAGCTCTCCTGAAAGCTTTAGAAAAAGAAAGAAGAAAACAAACACAACATGAGTAGATGGAAGAAAATAACCAAACACATGGCTGAAATCAATAAATTATATACAAAGAGAACAATTCAAAGAATCAATGAAACCAAGAGCTTGTTCTTTCAGAAAATCAACAAGATAGAAAAAACCTTAGGCAAATTAACTTAAAGGTAGAAAGACAATATCTAAATCAACAAAATTAGAAATGAAAAAGCAGACAAAGACAGACACTGTGGAAATTCAAAGAATCATTAGGCTCATACTCCACGAAATTGCAAAATATAAAAGAGATAGACAAATACCATGATAGGTACCACTCACCAAAGCCAATGTCAACAAGTTAAATAGTCCTATAAACCCTAAGGAAATAAAAGCCATTATTAAAATCTCTCATTAAAAAAAAAAAGCCTAGGGCCATATGGTTTCAGTCAGAATTCTACCAGACTTTCAAAGAAGTGCTAATACCAATACTCCAAAAACTATGCACAAAATGAAAACAAGGAGCATTGCCACATTCACTCTATGAGATCACAGTCATTCTGATACCTAACCCACACAAACATCCAAAAGAGAAAGAGGACTTTGGACCAATTTCCTTTATGAAGATTGAAGTCAAAGTACTAAACAAAATATTCACAAACTGAATCCAAGAACACACCTAAAATACCACCCAACATAATCACATATGGATCCTCTCAGGCATGGATGGGTGGTTGAATATATGAAAACATAACAGTGTAATCCTCCATATCAACAAACTGAAAGTAAACAAAACAAAACTATTAAAAACATACACACAATTGTCTCATTAGATAGCAAAAAAACATTTGACAAAATCCAACACCCTTTACTGTTTAATGTTGTGGAAATATCAGGAACACAAGGCAAATACCTAAACATGAGAAAGACAATTACAGCAAACCTATACCTGACATCAAATGAAGTAGAGGGAAACTTAAAGCAATCCCACTGAAATCAGAAACAGGACAAGGCTGCTCACTCTCAACTTATCCCTTCAATATAGTACCTGAAATCCTAACCAGAGAAATAACACAAAATATCAAGGGAATACAAATTGTAAAGGAAGAAGTCAAAGTATTCCTATCTATAGATATATGATACTATACTTACATGACCCCAAAAATTCTACCAAAGAACTCTTATAGCCGATAAACACCTTCAGCACAGGAGTAAGATGCAAAATTAATTTAAAAAAAAAAATCAATAGCCATCCTGTACACAAATGACAGTTGTTCTGAGAAAGAAATTTGGGGAACTATACCCTTCACAATAGCCACAATTAATACATAGTATCTTGGTACAACTCCAAAAAGCAAGTTTGAAACCAGTAAGACAAGCACTGCAAGTCTCTGAAGAAAGAAATTGGAAAAGATATCAGAAGAAAGAAAGATGCCCCATGCTCATAAGTAGGAGTACACAGTAAAAATGGTCATCTTACCAAAAGCAATCTACAGATTCAATGCAATTCTCATCAAAACGCCAAAGTAATTCTTTACAGACCTTGAAAGAACAATTCTCAACTTCATATGGAAAAACACAGAATAGATAAAACAATGTTATACTACATAAGAACTTCTGGAGATATCTCCACTCCTGATTTCAAGATATACTACAGAACAGTAGTAATAAAAACCACATAGCTCTGGCCTAGAAAAGACCAGTTGGTCCATGAAATTAAATTTAAGACCCCAAAATAAACCCACATACCTATGGACACTCAACATGTCACAACAAAGCCAAAATCACACAATGGAAAAAGGAAAGCACCTTTAACAAACGATGATGGTGTAATTGGATGTCTACATGTAGAAAAATGCAAGTCCATCCATATTTATCACCCTGCACAAAACTCAAGTCCAACTATATCAAAGACTTTAACCAAAAAACCAGATACACTAAATCTATTAGAAGAGAAAGTAAGGAAGAGCCATGAACTCATTGGTATAGCAGACAACTTCCTGAACTGGGACACCAAAAGCTCAGGCTGTGTTTTTCCTCTGGAAATAGACTTGTGAGAGAACAGGTGATGTTTTTACACTTAAAGAGGAACTGCCACTTGAGGGGGCATGGTCTTTTCCAACTGTTAAACATACTACTATGGACTGTGAGAGGATATGTATATATTATAATTCACAGACCAAAAAAGATAACAAGGAGGACCCAAGTGAGGAGACTTCAGTCTCACTCGGAAGGGGGGAATAGAATAGATAGAGGAAGCGTTTGAGGAGAGGGACCAAGGTAGTAGAGGAAGCAGGCAGAGAAGTAAGGGTGAGGATCAGACCTGGGGAGAACAGGGCAGGAGCACAGAAGGCCTGCAGAGAAAAGAGAAACTGTGGGTGCTGGCATCTGCATGACAAGCTGGAGACCTAAGTCAGAATAGGTTTCCGGGAGGATATGAGGGGTATTCTAGGCGAGACCCCCCTAGCAGCAGTGCCTTAGAGACTGAAGAGGACACCCTCTAACTAGACCAGACTCATAGTAGACAGAGAAACGCACCAACCTATCCACAAACATTTTTATGAAAAGCTAACCCTGCCTACAAGACACACAGGGATAAAATCAAAGCAAGAATAGAGATCGAGAAAATGTCTAACCAATGTCTGGCCCAACCCTAGACCCACTCATGTAAAAGAGCCAACCCCGGTTGCCTGCTTTTTTGATTATTCCTCTATAGCAGGGGTGCCTGGCCAGGCTACAGGGGGAAAGGACAAGGAAGAGCTCATTCCTGGTGTGACTTGATGAGCTGGGGCGAGTCGTTAGGGAAGTGCACCCCTTTTCTGAGGAGTAAAGCATGGGTGATGAAAGATGAAGGGATGTTTGGCCCAGAAGAGGAGGGAGGGTGCTACAATGAGGTTGTAAAGTGAATATATAAATACATTAATTAAAAATAAGATAAAAAACTATTCACAGTATTCAATAATGCTCTCACTATTACCACCACAAAACTAAATTAAACCTAAGTTTAAAGAATAAAAAGTTTAAGTTTTATGAGATCAAACAAGAGGCTATAAGTCTTTTTGTAGAATTTGGAATATGCTAGGAAAATATGTATTCCATATTATTTATCTTTAGTGTCATCACCACCATTTAAAAATCATCCAGATATACTCATGTTAATAATAAATAAAATTTAAATATTATATTTATATCATTTAATGAAAAAACAATTTAGATAAATTTATAATGAAAATTAAAGGCAATGTTCTCTTAATACATATAGTAGTATAACTATCAAATATATATCTAGGGAATATATTCTTCTGTATATGTACTAATTAAGCTATTTGAATATATGAATGATATATAAATGTATATTAGAAACCAAATTACAGTATTACTAACTCAATAAGAATGGAACTGGATATAAAATACATAATTCTATCAGAGCAAAATAATTAAGCCATTCCTTTTATGTAGTAAAGGGACCATCAAAACAGAAAAAAAATGATAATGCGATATGACTGTTAAGTTTTCTCAGAGAACATATGCAACCATGTATACATACAGCAATTCAAAAATTTTATTGTAGAAATAAAAAAGATTTTTTGAAACATAATGTAACTGCATCTCAAAATATTATTTAGGGTGTGTGTAAGACATGCTATTATTCTGTAGAGCAGCCTGGCCTTGAAGTTATATTTAATTTACTGTCTTCTTTCCTTGCCTTATCTAGTTCTGTCATTGCATGCATGAATCATAGATGGTTAAATGCATTGCAAATAAAATGCTACAGTTCTATTTCTTATAAAAATACATAAGAGATTTTCTACATTATGTAGTCAAAGGGGAAACATAACAATGTCTAGACTTGCATCATTTCATCATCCAAATAAGTGCTTTTCAAATTTGTATAAAAGTGTGACCCTTATTGAAAAGACAGGAAGTAGAATAAAATCAGATAATTTTATAGTTTATAAGAAAAGTAGAAGTCAGTAATGAGTAAGAGAAAGTGAGCTATTCTATAAGGGTGAGTTTGTGTTTAAATGAATAGAGCCAAAATAATTGAAAGGAGGTATTAACTTTCTGGACAAGAAATATACAGGCAATAGGAACCACATATTTTAATTAAAGTACAATACTCATTTTAATATTTATTTTTGCAAACAAATTTTTATACAAGACATTAAAAATAGATTGAACTGTGTTTTCAATGGTTTGGAAGTCTGTAGTCTTGTGCTCTAGCAGTTCATGAGAAATTATAGGAAGATAGCAGCATGTTATTTGTGACTTAAAATTATACAATTTTGAATTATAATGGTAAATAAAAGGAAAGTAAAAAAATCAATCAAAGAGCAAAGAGTTCCTATAAAAGCATGTATAATGTGTTTATAGAAAGTGCTTATTTTAAGAAAAATGCTAGTTACTTGCTTTAGATGAATTATTCTTGGTCAATAGAAACATCTATATAAGCAAATACAGATGTCATTATTTTTAATTAATATATAAATAAAATTTAATCTATAAGTTGCTAAATTCATACAATAATCCTTCCTGAACTCACATGAAGTGCAGCATAACTTTTGTTGTAGTGTTATTTTTCCTTTCAGTAGTTCTTTAATTACTAATCCATCTGTTTTGAATCTCTCAAGTTTAGGCATTGCCACTTTATAAAGTAGAACAAATGAGTTTTTCAAAAACACTAAATGAGCAGCAGTGATGAATTATTAAAGATAATATGTTTCCTGAAGAAACATTTCTATGTAAATATATTATGCCAAGAATAGTACAATAATTGCATTGATCATGTAATTGTCAACTGTTTGCTTCCATTTTAAAGTCCAAATAAAATTATTTTATTCACTCTATTATTTAGCTCTAACTTTCTTTCTTTAGTTTTTGTCTGGATAACCTGTCTGTTGGTGAGAATAGGGTCTTGAACTCACCTTCAGTCTCTGTGTTGGTCTTATTTTGTGACTTGACATCAAGTAGTAATTATTTTATGAAATTTGCTGCAGCTATGTTTAGTCCATATACATTTAGATTTGTATATACTCTTAATGGATTGTTCCCCCGATGAGGAGGAGATTTTTTTTGTTTTAATTTCTTCTGACTAGGTTTTTATACATATGTTTTGACAGATATTAAAATGGATACTCAATTTTATTATTTAGTTTCTTTGCTTGGAATATCTTCTTCCTGCCTTTTACCCTACTGTGACATCTATTGTTGATAAGTGTATATATTGGACGAAACAAAAGATGGTCCTGGTTTTTAATCCAGTCTGATATTCTCTGTCTTTTTACTAGGTACATGACAGCATTAAGATTCAGTGATACTGAATGTAATTCTTCTTGTAATTTAATTTACAATTGAATTGAATGTA
Source organism: Acomys minous (assembly GCF_964271855.1). Classification (NCBI taxonomy): domain Eukaryota; kingdom Metazoa; phylum Chordata; class Mammalia; order Rodentia; family Muridae; genus Acomys; species Acomys minous. Next base: position 29,294,110 of record NC_140493.1, on the reverse strand, counting down.
ATTCCTATAATTAATTCTATATTTATGTATTCCCTGTGGCTTCCTGTGTATTTGTCTTTCTCTGAAGTGATCAGTATTCCTTTCAACAGTTTTTGCAAAACTATAGTGTGAAAAACAGACATTTCAATTGCAGAGGAGATATAATTTTATATAAAATATTCTTTATATATTATTGTTTTTATTTCTTTCTTGCAATACAGTTATCTAATCCACCATCTTGTTGTTTCACTTGAAAGAATAAGCAAAAAGAAGTTTATCACCTTATAAATTATGTGAGAAAATGAGTATTTCCCTGATTTTCTATATTTATATTTTTTCCTTTTTAAATTGGGCCTTTAATGTATTTCACAAAATGTGATTAATTATCTTGACATTTTATTTATTGCACCTGTGAAAGATATTTTCTGAAAAATCCCAGTTTATTGTTGTATTTCTGTTGGATGCTGTGATATACAGCATTTCCCTGTGACCCATGGCTAAACATATTTTCTTGATAATTTCTAGATGTTTGTTACATGTATTATGCAATGGCCTTAGGACCTTGTCTTACTTCAGTATAATTCCAATTTCATACCTTAAAACTAAGATATCTCTTAAAATAATTATACTAAGAAAATAATTCCTCCTGAAAATGACAAGTGAACCAGTAAATGGCAAATGGATAAATTGAAACAAAACCTAAATTATAACTACAGTCAATCTAATTGACAGCTAGAAAAATTAAAACTCATTCCTGGAACTATCTGAGAAGGTTTCATGCATCTCAAAAGACTCTTGGCAGGGCAGCCTTGACAGGCCATAGAGGAAGAGGATGGAGGCAGTGCAGATGAGACTTGATAGGCTGAGGTCAGATAATAAGGATGGAGGGCTCTCCCTTTCTGAGGACTGGGTGGGGGGCATGAGGGAAAGAGGGTAGGACCAGAATGCAACTAGAGAGGAGTCTACAATCAGGATGTTAAATGAACAAATTAAGAACAAAAATTTAAAAAGGTTTCTGCTTGGTGCACAGATAAAGTACTTGACATGGACCATCAATGTGGTTGGTTCTAGCTAGCATTTGGCACTCATATACGTATAGGTTTGACATGTCCTTGGGTAAAGATTATTACAGGTGACATATTTAGTGAGAGTAATGAACAATCTTCAGGTTACAAGGCTAAAGGTTCTTTTTGAACTTTGTAAAAATGTTTCCCATCGATGTAATGAAAACTATTGCAAAATCGGTCTTCAGCAGCACACACACTAAAACTGGAATGATACGGAGATTATTAGCCTGGCCCCTGCACAAGGATGAAATGCAAAAATGGAAGTTATTAACTTGGCACAGCTGAGTCCTTTCCCTCTCATTCAGATATATTCATATTCTACACATCATTCAGTCTGTAAAATAAAAATTGTAGCATGATAAGGAATATTTAGTACCATAGAGTTAATACTTAAGAAGCATTTATTACCTTACTCCTATGTTTATGTTAATTAATATTAATTAGATTTATATTTCATGATACACTCCAGATTTACCAATGTTCCAAGATCAATTTCTGTGCTTACATAGTTCTCTAAAAAAAAAAATAGAACCTAGAAAGATAAAACACCCACCTTTTAAAACTTTTATAGTCAACTATAGTGTATTTCACTGAGCTTGTAAAAAGGTCATTTTCTGAGAGATCTGACTTACAGTTGCATTTATACTGTAGAATTTGATGTATAGTATCTCTTTTTGACTCATGGCAGAAGGATATTGCACTTCAAAGAATTATTCCCAAAGTTTATTTCAATACTTTCACTGTTCTTGTCAGCACTTTAAAATGATACTCAGTATGTATGTCAAATATTAATATGTTCTCTGTTCTTCACATTATACTGAAGGTTCTAGTCAGTGAAATAATTAGTTTGTGAATAAAAACAGCTTTGGCATTCATTAGGAGCCAGAAACAAAATTGTATTTACTTATAGGCTAAATGAATGTCTCTGTCGAGATTTAGCTAGAATTTACAGTCATAATAGAATTAATATATATTATAATTTTCTGGGTAAGAATATAATTTATTAAAAACATCTCATGAAATGACACCATGGAACATTTTTGCTGAACTATGTAATGTTTAATTCTTTCATTATTTCATGGTATTTTATTTTACTTATACATTTATAGTATTACACATATATACAATAAACTTCATACATCAAGAAGCAGTATGAAACAATTAGGAATGACATAAATGTTCCATTCATAGTGTTTTACCTATTTGTATTTGACAGCCTTGGAGAAAACATCTTTCCTATCTTAGTGAGTCTACAACTCTGAATGTAAACCAATTATCTATGATATGTCTTCTCTATCAACCTAAAAACTTTAAAATACATATTTTAAGTAATTATTCAGCATTGACATGAAACAAAAATGAGGTCTGGGAAATTGGCTCCTCAACTGACCACTTAGTCTTCCATAGTCTGATCTGGGTCTCAGCACCACCAGGCATCTAACTCTGGAGGATTTGCCTTTCTCTTCTGGCTAACACTGTCATCACTCTCACTTGCATACATCCACACAGTCATAACTCCTAAATATACAAATAGGCAAAATATATTTTGTTTCTCTGTGTGATTTACCTTTTGTGAGGAATTGATTTGAAAGCAGAACTTTTTTTACACTAAAATCTAAAGGTAAGGATGAGCTGGAAAAGATGGCCAAAATGTGTACATTTCATGTTAATAGAACAATATGTACACAACAAATGTCGCCTAACCTCATAGAACTATAAAATATTAAGACACCTATTAAAAACAATACCTTCCATATATCTGGTAACAATGCATATACCTGTTCATTATGACTTTAATCTGAAATATCCCGAAGAGGTCCATGAATTTTCTCCAGATATGGATACTGCTTTGGGAGGTTGTAGAAACTAGTTAGAGAAATTGCCTGTATGTAGCATGAGGACAGAGGGTCATAGTCTAGACTCACTTCTGGTTGGCTGTGTTCTTCCAAACTGTCTTTGCCATGGTTTATTACCAGTCTCCTCATTCTGCCTCTCATGCCTGGGAGCCAGTCTTTCAATATGCCTTTCCATCCTATTGGGCTATATCCTTAGAATTATGAGTCAGAATAAATGCATTATTTCTTAATTTTTTTAGCTTCCATCATAGTGTTTTAAAAAGTTAATGATAAATAATGCATTTAAGTTTTTTAAATATTGCGAAATATCTTTGACCGAAATAGAAATCAAGCAGGTATTATTGTATGCCAGTTTCATCTAAGAGTGAAGTATTCCATCCTGCATGGAGGCTCCTTAAACCTGTATGAAAGAAAAAAAAAACCTCAAAATATCTCCGGAAGTCTCTAAAACTGACCAGTTTCACTAGTACCCTCTGTCCTAATAGTAAACAATAAAGGCTGTTTAGGATCACTCTCAGTGAAGCTAAGCTGAAAGGAGACTCTGAAAATTAGCTGAGCTGCCTGCAAGAGACTTAGACCAATGGTGTCAATTGGGAAAGGACACTCTCCAATTTATTGAGATGCCTGGGGCCTGTGTAGTGTGTATCAGAGTCCCGGCTTTTGTAAACAATCACCCTTGTTGGAGTGGGCTTTGGTGATGCACCTGTCTTTGGGTCAAGTTTGCTCCTATAAGTAACCCTTCATCCAAATTCCTTAACCCAGACCCAGAAACACGTGAAGGGTATATATAAGCAGATATTTGCCACATAATACAAGATAACCACACTACAACACACAGACGAAACATGCTAAATAACAAGGAGGACTCTAGAGAGAATGCTTAATTAATTATCATTCAGAAGGACAAATAGAAAGACACCAGAAGCAGTTGAGAAAGAACATGACAGGAGCCCACCATAGCGGTCTTCTGATAGACTTCACCCAGCAGGGGATCCAAGTAGATGCTGAGACTCACAGCCAAACATCTGGGTGGAGCAAAGGGAGTCTTATGGAAGAATTTGGTAACAGAAGGAGATGGAGGTATCAGGAGCTCCACCAATGGAGCCAAATCCGGGTCATGGAGGGTGGTGTTACAAAGACTGATTCAACAACCAAGCACCATGCATGGTGAGGGCCAGGACCCTCTGCTTAGATGTAGTAGACAGGCAGTCCTCTTGTGGGTCCCATAATATGGGGAGCAGGAACTACTTCTGATCTGGAATGTGTTCCCACATATAGAGCACTTCTTCCTAGCAGAGCAGCATTGTCAGACCAAAGAGGAACAGGATACAGGCAGTCTAGATGAAATGTACTGGGCTGAGGTCAAATGTTAGGGGAGGAGAGTTTCCCCCTTTGGGAGGACTAGGGGAGGGAGAAGAAGGAGTTTGAGGGAGGAGCTACAATTGGCATGCAAAGTGAACAAATTAAAACAAGGAAACTTAAGAATCTATCATAGAGGATATTTAATATTTGGATAGGACAGTTTTTGCTATAGTGTAAAAACAGAAACAAACCAAACCAAACCAAACCAAAACAAAACAAAACAATAATCCCAAAAGTTCTTGATTCACCAAGTTGGATTTTGCTGGTATCCACACTTTGATCTCTTTTTGGTTCCCTAGGTTTCATAACTGGGGTGAGTAAATGACTGTGTAACATCTCCCCAGGAAAAGTCTTGTCACACAACAGGTATTCATAAGAGAGGAAAGAGAAACGTTATAATTATGTCATTTTTAAATGGCACCCTCTTAAGCAGTTGGTAGTATAACAAGATTAGATCACCAGGTGTGCTGTTATTGTTGAATATCAACTTGATGAGCTCTAGAAAAACTAGGTCACCACCCCCTGTTATGTCAGTGAGAGGGTTTCTGGTTTTAAGTTAATTTAGATGACAAGAGCTATCCTATTTGTGGAAAACACAAATCCCTGGGCTGCTTACCCAGACAGAATAATATTAAGAATGGAGGAAGAGCACCAGCATTCTTGCTTTCTGCTTTCTAGCTATCATCTTAATGTGCCCAACTGTCTCACGCTCGTATGCCATGCCTTCCCTGCCATGAGGTACTGTATCCTGAACTGTCAATAATATAAAGCTCTCTTTTGTTAAATTGTTTTTCTCAGGCAAGTAGTCATAGCAATGAGAACAATAACTAATACAATAGGAAGTTAAAGAGTAGTGTAATTTCATCGATTATAAATAGCCCAAATTTATAGACTGTAGTTAGACCAGTGATAAAAGGAGAGGTACTAGTATGCATGTTTATAAATCTATACTGAAATACTGAAAGTCATAAACAAATACTTAAACATTTTTAAGGTAAAGATAATTCATATTAATGGAAGTTTATGTGAAGTAAATATAATAACTAAAGAAGCCCTCAAAGAAGCCCAATATTGGATATATTAAAAGGTCAATAAAATAAATGAAATATTAAATACACTAACTAAGAAACAAGATGTATTAAGAGGAATATGAGTTGAATAGTAGAGAATGGGAGAATAATAAGTAGTGTGTAAGTTAAAATACATTTATGATGTAAAAATTGTGTAAAGAGGCTACTTATATCAATGTATAATGAAACATAAGTGAACATGAATAATGACATTAATTTTTATGCTAACTTTAAAAAATAACTTATAAGAGAAAATATGATAACCAGTGTTTTTATAGCTAATAGCTAATATGCTAACAGATGTACAGTTTATACCACAAACATAGTGAAAGCTGAAATGGGTTGAGTTTTGTGTCATCACATTACGCAGGAGACTGAGGGAGGAGTTATCCCACACATGAGATCCTGTGTTAAAACTATAACAAACAAAACAACTGAACAAGTATAAACATTTTATACTAGTGAACTTGGCAATCTGGACAAAAATGATGCCTTATGAATATATGAAGCATCAAAATTAACTCTGGAAACAAAAATATCTGAATGGAACTCTTCTAAGAGATTTTGTAAGCATAAAATTACCTTAATAACAAAGATAGAAAGGTACATCTCAAAATGAATAATACAGACCAATATTTCTTACAAATATAGACTCATAAATCAATACTACTTAATCTGATAAAAAAAAAACTCTGAAAATTCATCAAAATTACTAGAAATCATGATTGATCACAATATTTCACATGTGTATCAGGAAGGTTATTATATTGAACTCTTCAAATATGCTTATACACTTGAGGAAAGTATTGATTAATCCCACAAACATAGAAATGAAGTAGCAAAGTAAAATGGCTCATTATAAGATGTTTTATTTTTCCTTTTAACCAATGAGGCCTATGCCAGGAGAAGGAGCCCATGCCTGACACTGCCTGGATGTCCAAGAACTGGAAGCTCGAGAGAACAGAGACACAGGATAGCAACCGACCCAACTGGCCAAAAAAAGTCAATGAGATGATTCCTAATGATATTCTACCATACTCATGGCGAGGGAAATTTAAACAAATAAAATTAACTATACTCAGAGCCAACCTAAATATGCATACTCCAAGTAATTCAAAATACATTTCCAAATTTGCAGTAGAAATCTAATAGTTTTAGTTATCATAGTTGGGTGGTACAAAGTCAGTACACATATCAGATCTATTTGTAGAAAAACTTGAATAATTCAAAAAAGTTGAGAAATAATTTAATTTATTATAGCACACAAAACATTTTACATGAGGATCTTTTTGAGCAGCCATAGCCTATAAAATTTTCCTGAAATCTCTTAGAGAACTTGAAGATGACTCTGGGCAGGCAAGTCTTTTAGCCTGGAATGAGATTGCCTAACCATGCCCAGTGCTGAAGATCATGATCATGATAATAGCCTCCTGACATGTGAGAAGCATCATAGATTAGCTAGGAAGTGTAGCTACAATAATAACTTAATAGTATAAAATTGAAAAGAACAAATATTAAATCAAACAGTTATCATTTAGGATGATACCTTCATATTAGGGCCCACTAAACCCTGTGCCCACCAAAATAAAATACTAAAACGAATCATGATATTAGCAGGCAAGGTGAGTAGTCCCACATAATAAAACATTAATGTATTTAACTACTGTATTTTTACTTCTAAATAAACACTCTCTGACTTAAGACGTTAATTCAATTCAATATGACATAAACAATTATAAAACACTCTAAAAAGGAATTTGAAAAAATAAATATCAACAGATGTATAAATTATAACACCTTTCTGAGTGATAGTACAGAGAATTTGAATCATAATATTTGTATATATAGCTTTGATTTAGGTAGGTTGGTGTTATCTTATGCTCTTCGCTACACTTCCTTTCTTTGCCCTTCTGTATCACTATTGAATCATTAAATTTTCAATCTTGTTGTTAAATAAGGTATTCAGAACCATAATTTTTAAGAGGCTAATGATGTATGGACTGCTTATATTTTTTCTATTCTTTCTCATGGATAGCACAAAATCTGCACTTTTAAAAATGTGTGTTTTGTCTACTTAATTATTTTAATAATATGTGCCTCTATAGAACATAAGTATATGATGCATCATCCAGAAGGAGCAAAATTACAGAAGTCTTGGAAAATAATATAATTTCTAAATGTCAATTTATTTAATATAATTGTATTAATGCTAATCAGCCTTTAAACACATATCACTGTACCGGTATTACTTCAAGGAACAACCTCAAACAAGCTTAAAAATGAAACGTGTTAATTCACTCTTGCCACCAAGCATCTACAGTGAATGATTCTGAATAAAATTTAGATAGCTAAGCATCCACAGTACTTATATTACTGGGTGTGTTTTAGGTATATAATGTCTGTTCATTATCTGGATCATTACCATATCCAATATTAAGAAAATAAATTTTCTGAACCTAATAATGCCAACAAGGCAGATGTTGAAAGTCCTTAGGGCTCTCCACACAAAAGCAATTCTTTCTTTTTGAGTGTAGAGATCCTTCTAACTATCTGCTTAAAGACAAAATATAAGATGAGATAGATACAAAAATATGTGTACACGCATCCTCACATAAGATTTACACATGTGAAAGCTACGAATTCAGAATTGGTGACATGGTGACGGTAGCAGGAGATATAAAAAGTTACGCATTTTATAGAAATTTGCCGTGGTATTCAGACTTCCTTTTTCAAATCTTATCTTCTGAAAATGTTGAAACATTTTTTTCCTGTTACACCCATGTAATTTTCAACCATTTATCTTCCTTTTTTTATGTAAAGCTTATCCTGCCATTAGGATCAATTGGGATTAGAGACTTATCCTATGGCTAACTGTCAGTGCAAAAAAGACCAAGAGTGGGGTGACCTCACATATTCAGAGAAGCACTGGAGGGTAAAACAGCAGGTGCTCTTCCTCTTTCAGGTTTCTCCATAGGCTATGGCTCCAGCATTCAAAGGCGCAGTATTTATCTCTATAGCAAAGCCACATTCTCAAAGCTAGCTTCTTGGAGTGTACCATCACAAAGAAATAGTGATCAATATTTTCTATAACGGCGAACGTGGCTAGTTTGGTTTTATCAGAAAGACATAATGATATTAATATGAATGCAACCCTAAAAGATTTATAAGAAGGTGTGGAACAATATTAGTTTATCCAACAAATAATTATTTACTTTTTTTTTTTAATTTATTGGGTTGTTTTTCTTCAAACAAGCGGTTTGAGAATATATTTCTTTACACCGATGCTAACTTTTTAAATCTGACCTTTTTATGTTATATGTTGATTTTATAATGAAATTAGAATAGATGATTCATTTAATACTACTTTGAATAACAGATATAATGAAGTAGAAAAGTGGATAAAAATCATAGTAAGAAGACTCAATGAACTCTCTTAAGTATGTGCTAGTATGTATTAGACATACACGTTATCCTTTATTATGGAAAAACACAGGACCACAGCCTATCAGGTCTCACCCTGGTAGCCTGCTTCCCCTTCCTCTGTGTGCTGCTGGGCCTCTCCACCAGCTAATGCTTTAGAAGAATAGATTTTTACTATAATTCTTTCTACCCTATGCCTTCTTAACATGAAGAAATACGATAGGTCTCATAGGAATTACTCTACAAAGGATGTTGTTTTAGAAAGTTTGAGAATTTTATATATACCAGTCCTGTAGTTTTTTTTTTCCTGAGCAGACAGAAAGTCTTACTATATAGCCCAGGCTTTTCCTTCATCATGTGATCCTCCTGACTCAGAGTGCCAAGTGCTAGGTTAAAGCTGTGCTGGAGTGGTTATGACTCCTGCCTCCTACGAGATAAACAATCATATGGGAATATACAATATTTTAGCCCGAATTAATTGACCGCATCCAGAGTAGCCTTTCATGACCTACAAATATATGATTACTTATCATCAATTCAAAAATAAAGTCCTTCTACCACAGTTCAGAATCATCACTTTATGCATTACCATATATATATATATATATTTCCAATTCTACAGTTCTCTGACTAAGAGTAAACAAATATCCTATACTTATTAATGAGTGCGAGAGTATTTTTATTTGGTAAGATTCGTACGCAATGAGTGGTAATCTAGAGACCACATTTTGATATTCTGATTATATACTCAGTGGGATTTTCGCTGTATTATATGATAATTAAAATGAAATAATATTAGAATGGGGTTAACTATTTAATTATGCCCCCCAAACTACAACGACGAATGGTTTTATTTCTAATAAAATGAAGATGTAATACTATAGAAGAGACGACCAGCCATTAATCCTTTACAGTTAGTAGTCACATTCTTCAGGATATGCGTATACATTGGCTTTATTTTTCAAAGTGACTTGGACACCGTTTGAGTTAGATTTACAACATAGAATAAGTTTCAATTAGTATTGCAGCACTTTTGAGTTTGCCATCCAAAATTTCCCCACCTCCTTTCTTCGAATTTCTTCTAGAAATTTAGAAGTCAAAATCGTACTGTTTTGCTCTCCTGGAAAGAAAACGCACAGCCAGAACCTGAGGGAGATGTTTCAAAAATAAGTGATATATTCTTATAAAAGAGGACACTGCTTGAAAAGTCCAGGGAAAAGCCCATGAGACTGCAGGGTTCCTCCAAGAAGCTATGTGTGCACACAGAACTGAAAACACCACCCTGCAAACCTTGCAAAAGGTGTGGGAAAAGCAGCAAGCACAGTTTGAATGTTATTGAAGCATAAAATCAACATTAGCAGTAAGAAATGCTCTAGATGTCTTTTTATATCAGAAAAATAAATTCTATGTTTGTAGTATACTTAGTTTATTTTTCAAAGTCTTAGTACCTTTACTTGTTCTTAGAACGCATCAGTAAGTAACAGTAGGTTCAGCATATTTTTTGAAGAAATCACTTGTCATAAACTATTAAGATGAATAAAACTGATGTCACCATTTTTATTTATACAATGAATTTTAAACTTACAAAACATTGTGTGTGTTCGTTTAAAATTGCACTCATACTGCATCTCTATTAACTTAATCTCCATTCAGTAATTTAGACCCAACAAGATAGGAAAGATGGTTACTTCAAGTTTGCCAAATACAAGTGGCCAAATCACTATGACTGTAACATTTGTATAATTCCTGATTGCCTCGTAGTTCTTCCTGATGTATGTGGTTTATTTTATGTGTATGTGTATAGTATGTGTATAGTATGTGTAATACTATAAATATATGTGTTAAAAATGAAACAAAATAGATTTTTTTAAATTTTCATCTATATATACAATGTATTTGATCACTTTCATTACTCCAAACTCCTTCTAACTATAACTTTTCAATAATTTCTCTCATGATCAATTTTTGTAACTTTATAAATTTATTTAAAAAATTTAAACTCGGTGAGTACTATTAGTTGTATCCTTTCACACATAGGTGTGGAACCATCTATTCAAGAATGATAGAACTTCAAGAACACACCACCAAACAAACTGCATCTTCTATACCTGGCCTCTTAGGGTTGGAGGTTTGGTTTGCTTGTCTGTACTTTACATTTTACTTAGACATATTGATGTGTTATAATTTAAATTTCCCTCTTTAATTTCTGTAGATAAAACAAAAACAAAACAAAGACCTGGCTAGCTAACATCTCTAATACTGGGATGGGATGCACAATAAATCCTTGAGAAGTTAATCTACTCCTTCCCAAGATAATTCCTACTATCCCTGAAGGTAAAGGACCATAAATACCAGTGGTTATTTTGTAATATTCAACCTGTGGGGATTGTATAAGAGATTTATCTGAGTCCAGATCCAAAGCTGTGCTGCCTTCAATAGCATGCATTAAATTATGTAAACCTAGTATTCATTTTCCTGCAAGTTGTTACCTCCAGGATAACCAAAGAAAGACTTCTCATATTGTTTGCTGTCGGGCCTCCAGATAACAGGCCTCTCCTTTTGTTTCATGGATGGCAAGAGATTACCTTGTACATCTCTCTTAGATTGACAATCCCTAGCCCAATGTTTTCCCTTACAACAGTGGCTAGAATACCCTGGAAGTCTTAGCATATCATTACCATCATGGCCAAAAGCTCCTGGTACCCTTCTATGACTACCATTTACTCCAAAGTTAGGGCACCTGTGATTTTGAGGTCTGGAAGTTTTAACCTTACAGTTTCTTTGTAAATGGACTAATTAATCACAATTAGAGCACTAGATGTTTTGATATACGAGACCTCTACCTATAGCTTGTCCTATAATGTTGTTTTGATGTTCCTGAGAGCTAATATTAACTGTCTTTCTTAACCCATTCATCTAATGAGGATCCTCATGCTTTTAATGGTCTAATTGCTCTCTTACATTCAGTATTTGCATTCTCATATGCCATGATCAGTTTCAATGCCTGTCTGGTCTCAGGGTCTAGTATGGCTCTATCTAGAGCTGAACACTATCTCTGTAAGAATTCTGCAAAGGCTTCACCAGGGCCTTGAAATACCTTAGTAAATGAAGTGGTTGTTTTACCAGGATCCCCAACCATGTCCCAAGATCTTAAGGCTGCAACATGACATTGTTCAAGAGCTTCGGGTTTGTTCTCTTGAGGCAGCATAATGTCCCCCACCAAACAATTGATCTTTAATGACATTTATCCCTCTTACTATATTTTGTTGTTCTATTCTTATGGCTCTGTTTCTCCACCACGATAACCACTGTAACTGTGGAGCAGCTTCTAACACAGCTGACACCAATCCCTTTCAATCTTGGGGAATAAGTCCATGCTGTGTAGCCCCGTTGCTTAACATTTGTTGAACAAAATATCAATTTACTCCATACCGCACAATAGCCTCTTTAAAATGCTTTAAATCTAGCATATCTACTGGACTCCATGCCATCTTATCATAAGCAGCACCACCATCACTAGCAGGGATATATTGCACAAAGATTGGAAAAGCTGATGGTGTCTGTGGAGCCCTAGAGAGTTCCTCTATTTCAGTATTTTTCTCCCAAGCCCTTTTGGCCTGTCTGCTTTCACTTTCTTCTCGAATCTTTACAACCTCCCCAGGTTCCTGTTTTTCTCTGCTCCCTTCCACATGCTGTTGCTCTGGACACCTTGCTCCTGGAGCAGGGCAGGGCAGCAATTGTTCGAACCACTGGCCCTCAGTTACCATGGGTTTTACCAATGGCACTTTTTGCTTTTCAAATGCTTCAACTGCTAACTGTAAATTCTCTAGTTGTACAGCCAACTCTGCAATCCTTTCCAGACTGATAAAATTTACTGACACTACCTGTTTTCGTATCTTATCGATGTTTCTTTCAATCTTTTAAAAAAAATGTAGTACAGTAAAAAGACAAAGGAAAAAAAAGACAAAGAAAAAAACAAACAGAAAAAATTCGTCTGCTTTGCAACAGCAGCTGCGATTCTGCTGACACTCTGAAACAGCATCTCTTTATCTTCAAATCTATATCTTCCTCCACAACATTGGAAGTTAAATTACCCATCATGCCCGAAACATGTTGGGTGCCACCTTTAGGCTTTACCTTTTCCAAACCTACTTTATTTGGAGTTCCTTAATGATTATACTTCCCTTCCAACCCACCTACCCTAGACAGGAGAGAAAACAGGGTAATAGGAACAGGAGAAATAGACCTTTCTGGACTCAGTTCCTGGGAGAGATTCCCATGGCATAGTCAGCAGGATTTCAGCAGACCAGCAACTCAACCAAAGTTGCTGATGGAACCTATAAATGAAATAACAGAGAAGGATCCTGAACTGGGGAATAGAGAAAGAGTAGGGAAAGATAACAATAGAGAAGGAGGAGGAATATGGTTTAAATGATACATTTGTTTGATAAAACCTCAAGGAACCATACTATATGTTTGTGAGTACCAATAGTAATATAAAAGACACACATATATGTAATAAAGTGTGTGAGTGAGTGTGTGAGTGAGTGAGTGTGTGTGTGTGTGTGTGTGTGTGTGTGTGTGTGTGTGTGTATTAAAGGTATTTAAGGCATTTGGACTGATAGTGCTACCCACAATACCCATAGACTGACAAAATTTCTAGGATTCAGTCATATTAAATGTCCTTTTGAATTTTATTTTGGTCAGGGTAGTACAATTGACTCCCAGAACAATATGCACAATTGATGTAGCCCTTAATTTCCTCTCAAAAGTGTAAGATAAGCCCCCATTGTTGGAAAATCCACATGCTTAGAACACAACTACGATGATTCAAGCTGAATCTCACATGAAACAATTTTTCTTGCTGTCTTGACTCCATGGTACCAAAGACCTATGTAAACTGCTAAGGAGGGGAAGCAATTAACTAGTTATACCCAGCTGTAACATCATGGAACCAAGAAAATGAGCATTGGCTGAAATTTATTTCTCTTCATTTTACAGCACTACTTACAATGTTTGTTCTACAAAATTTAAGCAAAGCAAAATTCATTTTTAGCTATTGTCAGTGGGGAAGCCAATTTCAGTTTGGCAATCAACTGACACTTTAAGCACAGTCGTGGGCTACTAGAAAAGTTAACATGTGGAGAAATCTGCCTTTGATAATAAATGCCTATTGTAGTTTTGTAATTTGTTCCCAGTGAGTCAATTTTTTGAAGACCATTTCTTCCTTCTTGTGTACTTCTGTTCCTAGTTTCTTCTTTCCTGACTTACTTTCTTTTCTTCTAGTCTGCCTTCCTTGATTCATCCATTTCCCTTTCCCTTCTACCCATGTTTAGGCCTCAGCTCTATTTAGATTGATGCACAAAGCACTGTATATTTAACAATCACAATTTGTTGGGCTTGGGAATAACCAGCCATGTATGAAACCATTATTACAAGGAAGGGGATAGATAGGTAAGTATGTGTATCGTCTTCTAAACTTGTCCTGTTAGCTTGTTCTATATATGCATCATATTTTTATTTTGTTTGCATTGGTCATGTTTTTGGGCACCTGGTATGACAAAAAATGTGGAATGCACCCTAATGATAGTATTTTAAATGAATGATGAAAATCTTTTCACTTAATGCATTTTAAATTGTGTAGTCATTGAATAAGCTCCCTCCATTCTGTCATTCTCCAGCACAGTGGTTCTCAACCTTCCTAAAGCTGTGACACTTTAATACAACTCCTCATATTGTGAGGACTCCCAGGCATATTTTGTTGCCTCTTCATGACTGTAACTTTGCTTTTGTTGTGAACTGTAATGTACATATCTGACATGTGGCTTCCAAGAGACTCACGATCCATGGTTTGAGAATCACTGCCAGAAAATAACATTTTACTCTATTTATATGATGTGGCTGTTTTTCTATATGCAGGAAAGATACAGGAATGGTAACCAAAGTAAAGAAACAGAGGTACACAGATTTTCTTAAGGTTAACCATATTAATAAAGATTTCTACCTAATATTTTTGATTGGCAATTTTCAAGTCGTAGCCTGTTTGTACGTGTAATTAAAAAGAGCACTTTGCAGCTTCCCTAATGTCTCTCACTAAAATAATTGCAAAAAGTGTGGTACTATTCTTTACAAAGAAAGTAAAATAAGAGAACAACGTTTTTACTGTAACCTTGAATTCATAATGTGTTTTGAAAGTTTCTAGTAGATGTCCTGACACAAATTTACTTTCTCAGGAACTTGTACAGACAGGCCATGTTTTTTATTTCTATGACTCATTGCATTAAGCTGATTTCTCAAAGCACTGGATTCTCCACACAAAATGGCTGAGCTCATTATTCAGTGAAGAAATACGCAATATTTGGTCAAAATTATTGTTAATTCTCATAGTATAAATTACAGGCCTTGTAACTGCTTAAGAGAAATTAAATCTCTTTAATTAACAATGTAAAGTGCTGGAACATACTCCTCAGGCCTAGTTTAAAGCTCGTTAGGGCAAACACGAAATTGACCTCTAATTGTGCAGGAGTTAGTTTTGTGAAGAAAAATAATAAGCAATTATTAGGCTAACAGATTCTCTTACTTCTAAATCATTGCCTTTTCTCTAGTATTGTGAAGAAATATTATTCAAATTTCTCTTCAAAGTAATAGGTGAAGTTTTTCATTAGAAAATCTTTTGGCAGACATGAATGCTTTATGATTTTTATGCCAATTATGAAAATACATTTTAATTTTTTTGATAACTGACACACTCTTTTTCAAAAAGCTGTTAAATATCCAATGAGTAATGGCCACATGGTTGTAAATGTGTGAGAACATATTTATTTTATGTCTTATATCTAATCATAATGGACCCAGGGAAATAATTACTATATATGAGTTCACAGTCTATTCCTATGTATAATGCTATCTACATTTAAAAGACATGGAAAACTATTTCACATATACTATTCTACTGTATCTTTCTTATGAAGCTATTAAGTTTTAGAGCAAACATTTGACTCCAAATTACCCCCACAACTAAGTCATTCTCCAAATTAACTTCTTTGTACTACTTTCTTTTATTAATTTAATGACTGTAAGAATAAAGCTCCAAATACTTTGACTTCCTTCTTGATGGTCTTCACTAAGAAATAATAGGCTACTGAAGTCCTCATGACTACCATGGCTATAGGGAAAAGGAAATGTGTGAAAGAACACTGAGCCTTCCCTTCACGTAGTTTTAATAATAAAAAACGAGAAAGAAACAAGGTCAGTAGATAGGAGCAGTTGATGTTTCCTAGACTTGAAAACAATAAGTAAATTTAACACGTTTAGGGAAGAGTATACAACCTATATTGTTGACAAGAATAAAACTGCAAAAAGGAATGAATACAATTCTTCATTGAGGAGAAAAATGTGACTAAAACCAGAATTGATCTATATAAATTTGGGAAGCTGTGTTGCGCCTGACATTCAACATTAAAGCAAGAACCATGACCACATGGGCTCTTGTAGTAATAAGCTTGATTTCAGAGGTGTTTGGATTAGAACTTTTCTACAATTCATTCTATATTCCAGAAACACACACACACACACACACACACACACACACACACACACTCACACACACATAACACCACCACCAACAACAACAACAAACACAATAAGAGGAATCAGGTGTGCCTTCCACCTCAAATGTGAATGAGCAACTGTGATGAGCAAATGTGTGGGAGAGAGTTAGGAGAGACAGGGGAGCCAAACAGTGTGTGTGCTGTGGAGAGAGGCAAGACTTGAGACACAAGTGCAGTAACAAGCATGTGAGGGGGCTGAGGTCAATAGTGGAACAAATTGTTTCCCTTTGGGTTTGGTGTGATGATGTGCAGCAGTGTACAGCTTATGCAGATACAAACTTAGCCCCAAAAGGACCACCATGGGCCCTGAAGACTCTGCGGACCCTGTCTGGGTCCATGGTTTTCCCATAGCTGGAGTCTGTGTTGATGTCTGTGCTTCATGTTACCATCAAAGGCTGTGTGGATGTCTGTTGTCCGTACTGTCACCTGAATTCATGTTGAGTCCTGAGGGACAACTGTGTTGCCCCTGAGGGCCAGAATGATCTAAGTGGCCTGTGTGACCACCTGAGGCTATGGTAATGTCCAGGCAAGTACTGCCACCTAAAGCCATGTTTGGGTCCATAGTCCTACTGTGTTGGGGACATATACATTGTCTCTGCTGCCATTAAAAAAAAAAAAAAAGCATGAAAGGAGCCTGATCTAAGCTCCAACTTAATGTAAAAAAACAAGAAGGCTACGTAAGCAATGATATGCAGTTAGTGACCGCAGACACACCATTGAGAAAGAGGGACATGGAAGGCTTCTGTAGCTGCTATTTCCACACTAACCTTTCTTTCCACCCACCCCCCAAAATCAGCAGTCTAAAAGAAAGCCATCGAAGAGAACTCAGCTGTGACAAAGATGCTGAACAGTGACTCTCCACAATTGATGGTTTCTGTCAGGGGTGCAAGTGAAGAAGAACTCAATCTTCTTTAGAAGGTGGGCCACTGGGAGCTTAACTATGCTCCAGTAAATATATGGAAAGATAGAAAGATCAGACTTGTTTCTTTTATTTATCTTGTTAGTGGGAGGAGGGGTCAGGAGGGCTGGGGCAGTGACGGCTAACAAGGAAGGACTGGAAATTGAGTGATGAGGCATGTGAGGTGAAATTCCTAAAGAAACAATAAAAATATTCTTTTTCAGAAGGCACTCAAGACATTGTGAGCATATGTAAATGATAAACAGAACTTAAGAGGAGTGATTCTAGCATTAGACTCAAGTAGGGACAGGCATTGGTTGGCCGTGTCAAGGTGTTATATGTGGGTTGTGTCCCCCTCCCTGCACTTGAATTTCCCCTAGCTATTGGAGTTGGCCACTTCAGGCTCCGTTTCCCTGGCTGCTAGGAGTCTCATATAGGATCACCACCATAGACATGCTGGAGCCTCTCCTGTTCCACAGATGCCCTCCTCACCAATTTTAATTCTCTCTCCCAGGCATTTCTCCCTTCACCACACCTGATATCCAGCCCTGTTCCCCTGCCCACGCCCTCTCTCATACATATATTTCAAATGTCTATTTAACTTGAGTCACATGACATGAGAAAGAGCCCTCTACTGACACTATAAATAATATTTTAATATTCTTGCAAACTGGAGACTGGTCTCTCTTAGCACCTGATGAAAACAAATGCTGAGATGCACAACCATTCATTGGGCAGAGCTCTGGGAATCTTATGGAACAGCCAGAGAAGTCAAGGACACCAAAAGAAAGTCTACAAAATCAACTAACCTGGACCAATAGGAGTCACAGAGGCTGAACCACCAACCAGAGAGCATCCATGGGATAGTTCTAGGCCTCACAGACATATGTAACAGATGTACAGCTTGGTCCTCATGTGGGTCCTCTAATAGGAGGAGCAGGGTTTGCCTCCAACTCTGTTGTCTGCCTTGGATACATTTTTCCTAACTGGACAGTCTTACTTACCCTCAATGAAAGAACATGTGCCCAGTCCTACTTGACATGCCAAGTCATATTAATACCCATAGGAAATCTCCCATTCTCTGAGAACAAAGTGACAGGGGTATCGGGGGAAGGAAGTTGAGGTGAGAGAGGGGGACTGGAAAGAGAGGAGGGAGAGAAGATTGCTATTTGGATGTAAATTAAATAATTAATTAATGTAGAAATAACAATAAAAATAGAAAAGCCATTTTGGAATGTGAGTCTGTATGTTTAAATATTCACAGTGCAGCAGAAATCGTAGTAATTGCATTCTCTTATTCAGAAGGCATGACACTCAAACAACTCATATGGCATTTCAGGAGTGGAGGGCTCGTAAAGGCCTGTTAACTATGTTGATTCAGAGGAACATTTCATGAACCTTCTATTTATAAATGACAGGGACATAGGGTTATGTAAAATTTACAGACAAGGATGTGGCAGGGCAGGAGCTCCAGGTGGGAAGGCATTAATGCAAATATAACCAAAAGGCAAAAAGGGAACAGCATGTGTGGTACAGAGGGGAGTGTGTTTCTCACATCTACTTTGGAACGTTTCGCTTCTAAATAAAACAAACAGGTGTTGGATTTAGGAGAAGACCTCTTCTGTGATAAATAAAATCATTCACAGTTCATATAGCTAACCTTTTGAAATGATCAGTATTTTAAATAACAGTCAAATTTTTTTACTTGATGCTAAAATATGCATGACACAGTGTTTGATTTAGCTTTTTACAGTGTGTATATTTAACCTAAAATTTCACAAAACAATCAGGAATTATATAAAGGTTACATTTACAGTGTTTTGGCTATTTGTTTATATAAGAAAATCAACAAGATAGGCTTCAGCCTTGTCCAATATAACTAAAGATGGAGAAAGAATATTCAAATTAACAAAATCAGAAACGAAAGGGGATACATAGCAACAGAAACTGAAATCCAGAGAATCATAGGGACAAACTTTGAAAAGCCATACTTCACAAAATTTGAAAATCTAAAATAAATGGATGATTTTCCAAATAGGTACAATTACCAAAGTTAAATGATGGTCAGATAAATACTTTAAATAAGCCTGTAACCCTGGCAAAATAAAAGCAGCCATTAAAATTACATAAACAAACAAACAAACAAATGAAAGAGGGGACAAATGATTTTAGTGCAGAATTCGATCACACTTTCAAAAAATAGTTAATGCTAATAATCTTCAAATTATTCCACAAAATAGAAAAGGAAGGAACACTGACCAGTTCATTTCATGAGGCTTCAGTGCAATGATATTCAAACCCCAAGAAGACCAAACAAAGAATTAAACAGCTATTTTTTTTATGAACTTAGATTCAGACTTCTCAATAAATACTTGCAAAACAAACCTAAGTACACATCAAGAATACTACTCAAAATGAACATGAAGGATTTGTCCCAACAATACAGGAATGGTTCAATATTTTTTAAATCACTAAATAAAGTCTACCATATAAACAAATTGAATGGGGGGAAAACAACACGATGAGCTCATAAGATGCAGAAAAGTTTTTTGGCAAAATCTAACACTCTTCATGAGTAACTTTTGGAGAGATTAGGAATACAAGGGACATACTAACATAATGAGTTTGATAAAACTTTTTCCGTTTCTATTTTGTGGGATAGTTTAAAGAGAATTTGGTATAACCTCTTCTTTGAAGGTCTGGTGGAATTCTTCGCTAAATCCATCAGGCCTGGACTTTTTATGCTTGGGAGACTTTTGATGACTGCCTCTATTTCCTTAGGAGATATAGGACTATTTAATTTCTTTACCTGATGTAGACTCAAAGTTGGCAGTTAGTATCTATCAATAAAATTGTCCACTTCATTTAGAGTTTCAAATTTTGTGGCATATAAGCTTTTGAAGTATGATTTGATGATTCTTTGGATTTTTCTCGATGTTTTTCATTATGTATCCCTTTTCATTTCTGATTATGGTCATTTGAATACTCTCTCTTTGTTTTTTGGTTAGTTTGCCTAAGGGTTTGTCTATCTTGTTGATTTTCTCAAAGAACCAGCTATGCTACTGGTTTTATTGATTCTTTGATTGTTCTTTTTTTGGTTTAATTTATTGAATTCAGCCCTGACATTGATGATTTCCAGCCACCTAATCCTCTTTAGTGAGTCTGTTTCTTTTTGTTCTAGAGCTTTCAGGTGTATTGTTAAGTTGCTAGTATGGGATCTCTCTAATTTCTTTATTAAGGCAGTTAGTGGAAAGATACCCTATTTCTCCTGAAGGTGGTTGAGTAGGTTTTCAGTTGCTCTCTACAGATATTAATTTTCATTGGAAGTTGGTTATAAGTTATTATTGGTCTTATTCTGAGAGTAATCAAGGTTCACTCAGGGTTGTTTCTCTTTTTCTTTATCTTTCGTTTGTAGGTTGGAGATAGGGGTTGAAAAGAAAGAAGATGGAATATAGAAATATATGGCATGATAGGACAAAAAATAGATTAGTGAATCTACTCCTCAACGTAAGGCCTTAATTATTGCTCACAAATAAGGCTATTTTAAATTCATTGGTATAGAATTTTGTATATTGATGTAAAATACGTTTAATTATGGTTTTTGTATAGAATTCAAATTGAAGATGTTCTTCACACATATTATATACATTTTTACTCTAATATGAGTAAAAATTTGCTCAATTATAATACAAGGATTGCTTCCAATATTTTGAAAGTGATATTGCAGGCTGTTCAGGATAATTAAGTAATACAAGTTAATTGTTAGTTGATCACTCATGGTCATGTCACTTAATAGTCTATTTTTATCTCAAGACTATCCATTCTAAGTTTAACAGATAGATATGACTCTACAGATAGAAAAAGTAAAATAGTTAGATAATATCTTTAAAAACCTCAAAGACCTATAAAATATGACATTTAAAATTGTTTTTATTGTTTTAAAGATTCTTTGACAAGACAGGTTAACTCCTGGCAACACCCAGCCTACCTCAAAGAAGATGATGAGTATCAAAGAACCTCCTTTTGGAAATGGTTTCAAATGTGCCAAACAAGCTACTGGGCAAAATGTCTTCCCTTCTGCCACAGACAGAATTCTGACTAAAAAGGGCAAGTTTGGATGCAGGCAGAGTCGACAACCAAGCTTTGCAAAGATAGGCTAAACGAGTCCTCAATAGTTCCTGCTTCACAAATATGCCTGTCAGATATACTGGGCCAGAAGACTGAAGATGATGCTCCAACATTATAGAGAGTCCTGGGTAACTATTCAGGCAGCAAACTGTCCCTGTCATTTTTTTTTCATTTTGGAAGCTGCTAACCTGCACTCCTGTGTACTCAGGTAATTAATTTTATTCCTTCTCAAGTCTCTGAAGGACACTGTCAATCTGAATAGAAAAATATTCTTCCAACTTCACATCTAATAGAAAACAAATATCCAAAATAATTATGTTATACAAGAAATGAGATATCAAGAAAAACAAATAGTCAAATTAAGTTATGGGGTACAGAAAGTAAGTGGAGAACTCTCAGTAGGAGAATCTCAAATGGCTTAGAAACACTTAAACAATTGTCTAACATCTTAAGTCACCAGGAAAGTGCAATTCAAAACTGCTTTGAGATTCCATCTTATATAGATCTAGATGGCTATGACGAGAAACACAAAAGACAGCTCATTGGGCAAAGATGTAGAATAGGGACAACTCTTCTCCACTAAGGGTGGGAGTGAACAGTTCTAAAGCCATTATGAAAATTAATGTAGCAGTTCCTCAGAAAACTGGGAACTGATCTACCTAAAAATCCTACTATGCCTCTCTTGGACATCAACAAAGATGACAGGGCACATCATAACACATGGAACCTGATTAATGATGTTCATTGCAGCTTTATTCCTGAAGGCTCAAACTGGAAATAAGCATGTCTTCCCTCAACTGAAGAATGGATAAAATAAAAGTGTTGTACATATACACAGTGGATAATTATGTAAAAATCCAATGGTTAAAAAAAGGGTATCATGAAATTTGTAAGCAAATGTATGGAAGTTAAAAAAAAATTATTATGAGTGACGTAACTCAACCCAGACCTAGAAACACAAATATGGTAGACATTCTCTTATAAGTGGATATTGACCATTAGGTAAATGACAACCAAACTACAATTTATAGATCCAGAGGGGTTAGATAAAGATGAGGAGACTAGAAGGGATGTATGGACCTCCGAGGGAACGGGAAATAAAGTATATTTTATGAGTGGACTGGAGTAAGTATGGATAAAAGTAGGAGAGATCAGATTAGGGTTGAGATAGAGAAACAATGGGGAGATACTGTAGGAAACATGGGGCACATAGTAGATGGGGCAGAAACTTAGTGTATAATCTGGAGTGAGTTGCACTCAGTTAAGTTGTTGGCCAAGCAAATTCCAAGAAAATCCACAAACAACCCAGGCTGATGCTAAGACAAAGGTTCACTCTCCACAATCTGACAGTTTGCCCGCTTTGCAGAAGACAACACCCACACAACTCATTGACCATGGAGAAGTCCACCTGGTGCTTACATGGAACCGTCACCCTACTTTTAGAGTCTTTGATACGGGACAGTATTCTGCAGGCTACCAAGTGAGATATGTGGACACTGACTCAGCCACAAAACCTTGGACCTATAATCTTTTCTGCCTAAAAAATATTCTAGGGCAACAGTGGCATAGAATTGGTGGGGGTAGCCTAGACAATGCCTTATT
This sequence comes from Acomys minous, assembly GCF_964271855.1. Classification (NCBI taxonomy): domain Eukaryota; kingdom Metazoa; phylum Chordata; class Mammalia; order Rodentia; family Muridae; genus Acomys; species Acomys minous. The sequence continues at coordinate 29,271,118 of NC_140493.1, read as the reverse complement.
TGACTTAAAGCCCGCTCCATGAGGAGGAACACATTCCTGATACTGCTTCTATAAGAAAGAAGCAGAGACTAGATATCCCATAAATCTAGGGTAAAACCAAACACTATGACCAGTCAAAAACAAAACTATCAATAAAATGACTTGTGTCATTCTCCTACACTCACAGATAAGTGCCTTATCCAGTGGTCACCAGAGGCATCTTTTGTCAACAGGTGGTAGCAGGTGAAGAGAGCCACAGCCAGACATCTTGTGCAGAAAGGGTCTCAGTTGGAGGTTCCTATCAAATCCCTCCCCTCAAAGCTTGGTGATTTCTATGGAAGAGGAGGCAGAAAGATCATAAGAATCAGGGGGAACAGAAGGCAAGAGGAGAACAAGGCCCTTAGTTTATTCAAACTCACAGAGACTGAAGCAGAAAGCGCAGCACCTATATTGGTTGGCATCAGGTCTTACATCATATATATTATAGCTATTATCTTATCATTTCTTGGGACTCCTGACTCTGGTAATGAATGTGTCTCTGATTCTTTTGCTTGCTTGAGAATATTTTACCCCTGTTGGGTTGCCTCATCCAACTTTGATAAGAAAGTTTTTTTTGTTTTGTGTTGGTGTACTTTTAAAAGAACTATTTTTATTTTGGGTCTCATAAATCTCTTTCTCCCTTCTACATCCCAATCCTTTCCAACACCCCAATACCAGGTAGGAGAAAAAGAAGTTTAATGGGTAGAGGGGTCATAGTTTTCCTTAGCTACTTTCTGCTGTTTAGGGTCATTGGGTTCCTTGGAGCAAATCCAATCTTCATTTCAGGTTATCTCCAACTTCTTCATGTCAGCCTGCATCAACAGCAACCAGGAGCAGCAGGGGGGTGCACCAGCAGCCTTCTTCTTTCTGGGAGCCCCAGTCTCTTTCTGGGATTTATCACCACTGACAAGGACCAAGCCCCCGACAGGAGGCAGTACACAGCTGACAAAGATCATGTGCCCTTTCAGGATGCAATTATTGGCTGTGGACAAACTGGAGCAGCCCCCATATGCCACACCTAGGATTAAAACAAAAACATGCTTACATATAAACCAAAAGTTAAACAACAGCTTTGTCATATTTTCTTGTCAACTTTCATAAACCTATTCTTTTTTAAATCAGAGACAGAAAGGGAGAGGATTTTGAAGGGAATGAAGGTGGGGAGGGACTGAGAGGAGCAGAGGGAAGCTTTAGTAAAAGATATAATAAAGAAAATAATATGTTTTTAAAGTTATAAAAAAATTGTGATATAGAATCATAGTTGGTATAGGTTACACCAAACAGAAAAGACTAATACTCCTTAAGTTACATGGAATATTAAAAAAAAGGAAACATTACGGGTCCATATGGCAAAGTTGTCATGTATGGGTCACATAATGACTCAGTTGTTTAAGCCAATTTCTGCCTATGCAGAGGACAGAGAATTCAGTTCCCAGGTCCTGTATCAGATGCCAAACAACTGCGTATACCTGGAGTCCAAGAAGAGTCCAAGACACTTCTGGACTCTGGGAAACCTTTTACAAGAACACATGCTATGCATATACATACCCACACAGAGACACACACAGGGAAACACACACACACACACACACACACACACACACACACACACACACACACAGAGTAAATAAAGTAAATCTTTAAATCTGCATGTATGTTATTTTGTTGAAAAAATACACTCAGAGAGATATTTATATCCAAAATACAGTTATATATATATATATATATATATATATATATATATATATATATATATATATATATATATCTGCACATAGGTATGTGATCCTAAGATTTAAAATGAATTACAGAAAATAACTATAATCTTAAGGGTTAGAGTCTGAGTTTTATTTAATAAATTTAGTCTAAGTTATGTTAATTACATTTATTTACTTTTTAAATTTTGTGTATCCAAGTGAAGCACAGGAATGCTTCAGCGGCCATATAAAGAACAGAGGGCAACTTATAAAAGTCAGTTCTCTTTTTCACCATGTGAGCTCCAGTGAGGGCAGACAGCTTTACCCACTGAACTCTTTCAATGCCACAAGAAATTTAAATGTATTTTAAAAAGGAAAATTAAACAATAAATGAAATAAATAAATAAGAAATAAAAAAAGTAACAAAAGCGAAAAAAATGTGTGATGTACATTTAAAAAGTGTATGGAAACTTGAGTAATGTGTTTTTCTAATAAACTCTTCAAGCTCGATAAATGCACTAGGGAAAAAAAGGGCTTTTCGTGAAAACATCAGTACCTTAGTTTCAATCCCCAGACCCCATGCAAAGGTAACACATACCAATAATCATTGGTACATATCTCCACATTCAAAATTTCACCCTGTGGCAACATCAGGCTACTGCGTTTGCAGCCAAGTTACTTGCTTCAGCATTTTTCTTGTTATTGAATCTTCAGGCGTACAGCAGGTCTCAGAAGCACAACCGTAGACGTGGACTGTGTTTAACTGGAGGAAACTTCAGATAACTGGAATTGCTTCCTACTAAAATGTCTTCTCTTGATTTCTCACCATTTATAATCAACTTCATAGCTCAGGAGGGAAGAAATCAATCCTTATCTACTGTTTCCTTTAGCTGAGTCTTATTACTTGATCTGATTGGACTGTCCTTAAATCAATTATTCCAACTAAATACATTAAATGGAAAGTGAAAGTCTCTCCTCACAGAAGCTGTGAGGAAATGAGTAAAACTGCTTCAGGGACATTTTTTCCTAAGGAAAATAGAAACAGTGTCTACATTCCTCCTGTTACTTGCTATGCTATCTTACTCTATTTATTTTATAAAGCAAAGATTTAAATTTTCCAGTGTATTTTCCATTAGATAAAAATTGCTCTACGTTTATGTAAAGCAAATGCAACACGTTTTTTTCAATTAGAAGATAGTATCAAAACTCTAAATGAGTTATTTTTAATTCCTTCAGAATTTTATATAATATATTTTAATCATATTTACCCTGTCTTCATTTCTATATTATATTCATTTATGAACATTTTGATCACTCTAGAGACAGGACAACCTGTTTACACTTGTTTCCCTAGTATCAAAATGTGTTAGTCTCATTCCTGAAACTTCTCAAGGACAAAATAATGTTTTGAGTTTATTTTAATTTTGGTCACATTTAAGGCCACTAGTTTCTATCTCCTTCTTGAAACTAAGAGGTCATCAATTATTAGTAACCATAACTGCTGCACAGGGCAATGATTCAAATATTTGGATTTTAGTTTAATCTTCAGATTCCATGCAAACAGGGCATGGTAACTTGCAATTGTAGTTCCAGAAGTCCTAAAGATGTTGTGCTTTAATATTCTGAAAATATCTTTTCTAATATAAGAGCCTGGAAGTTTTGCTGGACCTCACAGCCAGAGTTAATAACACATCTTGAAGTCGCTTAAGATTGATATCCTGCGGTGTACTCCATCTGTTGAACTTTCTCCTAGGAGAACAATGTGATAATCAACCTTATTTGCCTTAGACTTCCCAGGCAATCATGTAATTCAACTTTTAAAACCTAATACATAGCTGTGATCTTAACTTATACTATCTTTCATGCCACTGTCCCTGAAAAATACATGTGCAACATGTCCTGACAACACCAAACACAGCAGTCAAAAACAACTCCTAAAATCTACCAGAGTGGTTGAAAACACCAACTTATGGATATTTGTAGATAGGCAATAAAGTATGTAGTACTGTTTGTTGTCTTGGACAGTTGGGATTATAGAATCCAGTGAATTAACACTTTGTAAAACATGAAGGAATACTTATTTAAATTGTACAATTTGTTTGCCACGTTTTTCCACTGTTCAATAGAGAGTGAAGTTTTTTTGTGTAAGACAAAAAAACAGAGTCACATAAAAGACAGCCGCAGACATAGACAGGCATAATCATAAGGCAAAAAGTCAGTCATACACAGAGACACAGGCACAGATTCAGACTTATGCAATAGGGAGGACAAAGTAGAAAATTCAATTCTGGATACATTCTTGGTTAAACGACTCCAAGGGAAAGAAAGTATTCTGATGTTTTTCCTAAATGCAACACCAATGCATGGCTGATAACTCAGAGTTAAGGACTAATGTGTGTCATCAGTGCAGTATAGAAAGATGGAAAACACAAAAACTTAAAACAATGGAAGCTTCTGGGCTAGACAGCCTGCTGCCTTTGGTTCACTTTATTTATATGCTAAAAGTTTGTCTTCACAACCTACTTGTTTTAACAAAGGCTTAAATTAATTTAACAATGATGACATACATGAAATCATTTAAGCTGAGAGGCTGGAGAAGTGGTCCAGTTGGTAAAGTGCCTGCTGTGTATGCATGGAGGCCTGAGTTTGGATCATCAGGGAACACATAAAAGTCAGATATAGCAGTGTGTGGCTCTAAGCCCAATGCTTAGGGCAGGAGACAAATTGATTCTGGCCATCAGTGCATATGCTATGAGATTGTCTTTTATATATTACAGAGGGTTTTTTTGTTATTTTCTTTTTTTAAATTTTATTTTATTAATTTATTCATATTACATCTCAATGGTTATATATTACAGGTTTTGTTCACATGGAAGTACTGTGATTATAGATGTATTCAATAAATCTCAACAATATGGTGACCTAAACAAACTTGAACAATGACAACACCTGTTCACATGAAAATGTGGGTAAGAACATCTCCTAAATGCCCACTCAAAAATTAAGAACTAGGGCAGTAGTATCCAGGATGGCTGCACCAATTACAGACTGTGTCTTATCAGTGGGACAGCAGTGACTGTAACACAACCTAAGGACAAAACTGAGAGCTATAAAACACCAGTGCTGGTTTTTTCCAGGCAAAAAACTATGTGGAGCGTGGGTGGATATGGCCTCAAGTGACCTTTCAAAACCACAGAAAAGTGCCTGGTTCCCTATAGGCATGTGTATAGTCTCCAAGATCTAGCCACTTACCTGTCTATGTGCGGCACATGAGATCTGTGTCTCAGACTGAACTCTGGGCAACAAGACACCAACGTCTGGATCCCCCTGGGCGGGAACACTAGTGGGTCTGACCTCAGCTCACCCAGCTGGTCCATTGAACGTTCCCAGGTTTAACCTCAGGTCTCTCACCTGACCCACCACAAGAGCTCCCCGATCCCCACAGGTGAGGGGTCTCAACCTATAGCCACTCACCTACAAGGTGCTCTCAACATCCAGTGAAGGACACCAGAAAATCCCATCCAACACCAGAGACAGCCAGAGGGCTAAAGGGCAGTATACAAACACAAACAACAAAACCCATAATCATAGGGGACCCCAGAACACAGTTATCCCAATGCGATCAGCCCTTGAAACTCTAACATAACAGTTGATAACAGAAGAAAACAATAAAATCCATAAAGAAATAGAAGAAGATACAGCCAAACAGATTGAGGCCCTTAGAGAGTGCATGACAGAGGCCTAAAGAGAGGAAATGGACAAATCACTGGATGAAATTCAGGAAAATGAAAACAATCAGATGAAGGAAATCAATAAAATGCTTCAAGATCTGAAGAAGAAAATGGAAACAAAAATATAAGCACAAACTGAGGAAAGCCTAGAAAGAGTAATCTTACAGACGAAAACAGGAACCGCAGAGGTAAACATCATAAACAGAAAACAAAAGATAGAGGAAAGATCTCAGGTATAGAAAATACAATGAAACTATTTGAAGCAACCATCAAAGGAAATGTAAATCTAAAAACTTCCTGGCACAAAACATCCAAGAAATCAGAGACACCATGAAAAGACAAAACCTAAAAATAGCAGGAATCAACGGAAGGGAAGATGCTCAGCTCCAAGGCCCAGAAAATATTTTTTTCATTTTTATGTATATTTTATTTATCATAATTTATTTACATTACATCCTGATTGTTATCTCCTTACTCTTTTCTTTCCATTCCCACTCTCCCTCTCTCCTCTTGCCTATTCCCCTCACCTCTAATAAGGGGGCCTTCTATCCGATTGTCTGGCCACAGCCTATCAGGGCTTATCAGGATAGCATGCATCCCTTTACTCTGTGTGCCAGAAAGGGCAATTTGCCAAGGGGTAATGACCATATTTTCGGCACTAGAGTGCACATCAGAGGTTCAACAGAAGTCCTCTTTCCCCACGTGGAGAATCAGCTGTCCATTGGCTACATTTGAACAGGGTGTCTTAGATCTCTGGATGCATTGTCCTAGGTTGGCACATCAGGTTGTGCAGTCACCCCTGTGCCCACATCCACAGGCCTTCTTGTCTCCCACTGGAGCTCCTTCTCCCTCCTGGGCCTTCCGTTCCTCCAATCTTCCCTACAACTCTCAGCCCTCCTCCACTCAGGGTCCATCTTCAAGTGCCAGCATCTGTCCTGATTCTCCACTGGGTGAAGTCTCTCAGAGGAGATCTAATTTGGGCCAATATCCACTTATATGTGAATATAAGCAATGTGTGTCTTTGTGGGTGTGGATTACCTCACTCAGGATGATCAAATCTAGTTCTATTCATTTGTTTTTAATGGCTGAGTAGTATTCCATCCTGTAAATGTACCGCAATTTCTGTATCCATTTGTCTGTTGAGGGACATCGAGGTTGTATCCAGAGTCTGACTATTATGAATAAATCCATTTCTTCTTCATAGGGAGATACTGCACCCCACTTAGAGCCTTCCTTGTAACTTAGCCTCTCTGTGCCTATGGATTGTAGTATGATTATCCTTTACTTAACAGCTAATTTCCACGTATAAGTGAATACATAGCATATTTTGTCTTTCTGCATCTAGTTAACCTCACTCAGGATGATTTTTTTCTGTTTCCATCAATTCATCTGCAAATATCATGTTGTCATTTTTTTTCACAGCAGAGAAACACATATTCTTTATCTATTATTTTTCTGTTGAGAGACACCTAAGTGTCTTCAGCTTCTGGCTATTATGGATTAAGCCCCTATAGACACAGCTGAGCCAATGTCTTTGTGGTAGGATGGAGTTTCCTTTGGGTATATATTGAAAAGCTAGATTTTGAGGTGTATACATTCACAATTTCCTAAGGAACCACCATATTGACTTTCATAGTGGTTCCACAAGTTTACATTGCCACCATCAATGGAGAATTGTTCCCCTTGCTCCACGTCCTTCAAGCATGAGTTCTAGTCACACTTTTCTTCCACCAACTCCTAAAGTAATGTCAGCACAGCATTACTTATTTTTTCACTAATTATTTTCTAGATAAGTACCAAACAAGAAAGCATAGGCATGGATTCTTAGAAATGTAATTAATAGAACTTATTTCCACAGTCAAAATGTTGTCTAAACATTTATGAAAATAGAAAAAATACCAAAAAACATATATTTAAAAGTGGAAATTCACATAACTCTTATTTATATCAAATTCACCTAGTTGAAATCAGGTGAACTTATATAGAGATAGATACATTAATCTTCTGATTGAGACATATATAAAGAAACTCTATGTTTTCTGTAGATCAAAAATATTTTTTCATCCTATTCTTTCTAACATATCAATGTGAGAAATTTATTCCCATGATTATCTACTCCATAAGCAACCTTTTAAATATCACTATGAACAATATGGTGTGTTGAATTTCGTTCCAAACATATATGCCTACATTTAAAATATACATATTTTGTAAGAAAATTTCACAATTATGAAGTAATATTCTTGTATTACATGAATGTGTTGTTTTATAACACTTTGGTCTCTATTGTTGGACTGAAGTGTAAAAGTTAGAGATTTTAATCCCATGTATAAGGGTTTTTTATGTATATAATTAATTTATTTTCATGTGTGATTTATGTGTGTGTGTGTGTGTGTGTGTGTGTGTGTGTGTGTGTGTGTGTGAATTCATTTAAACCATGTTTTTCCAAGAACTGGAGAGGCCAGAAGAGCCATAGAATTCCCTACGACTGGAGTTCCAGGTGTTTGTTAGCCATCACACTGTTGATGAGAACCTGACCAATATCCTCTGCAAGAGCAGGAAGCTCTGTTAACCACTAATTCATTTCTCTACTACCATAAATGAAGTTTTTACCTTGTTTCACATTACCCCAATAATCTGAATAACATTTAAAAATACTCCTCTGCCATTTTCAGTTGAAAATTTTATCACTATCATGCAGGTAAGTCTCCTATCTCCATACACGTGTTATCTCCCTCTTATGTATTTCAGGATCGCCTATGCCGAAATTGGTCCCACCCACTGCAACTGGGTCCTCACAGACCAGGAAATACATCCAAGTGACGTTTGCTCACAGGCAGCTCCCTATGGACTGTTTCTAGCTGACTCCAACTAATATTACCAAACTTAAAAAAAAAAAGTAAGTATTCTTCCTGTTACCCCACTGATATTATTAAAGGAGAAGCATCTGTTTTCTATGTTACAATTAAGAAATGAAACACAGGTGTTTGGTTGGTGTAGCTGTCTAATACTGCCTTGGCCATGGTGTTTTGTGACGGCAACAGAGAAGTAACTAGCAGAAGGTCTGAAGAGTCATACAAACCGATGCTCTCCAAAACAGGAAGCAATGTATGTAGTTGTGTTGATTCCATCCGTTGAAAAATAAAAGAGCCTGGAGGTACCAAGTTTACTGGAAGCCAAGGCAGTTAGAAGTGGAAAAGAAATTGCACTCCCATGCAGACAGCTCACTGTAGCACAAGTCACAGTGTTCCCACCTTCTTCCTACTACATATATGATGTTTCCCACAATCACTTCTGTCTGTCTTTCTAAGTAACAGGCAGTCAACGTGCATTTTTTTTTTTTTTTGCCAATTAGTCCTCGTCACTTTGTACAAAGCACCCCTTGAACTCCCTTCACTCTTAAATTTATTCCATAACTACACCAAATTCATACTCTCAGTGTTCAGAATATAAAACATGCCATGGGTACTTTCCATTCAGGACATGTCTGCCCTTCTACTTTCATGGATATCTTTACAAATACTTCCTGAAATCTTTTGAGAGTTGGTACTTGTCATGTCTAGAATTTACTACCAGATCTCTGTTGCAACTAGCAAATTTACTTTCCAGATTTTATGCTTGCATTTTATTCGGTTTACAGAATGCTTGAAAATGCAGTGAAGGCTCACTATCTCATCATGGGTAAATTCTACACGCAAAGATACAATATAGACGTTTATGTTTAAGGACTGTATAGATTACCCACAAGTTCATCATACATAATGCTGGCTTCTCATCTGAAATTTAATCTGGAGATCTAATAGGTCCGTAAGATCAGAAACGCTGTTTAGCAGACTCGGTGAAGCCAGGCTAAGGATTGGCTGAGGGAACAGTATTATTACATGAATTTTGTACATTGAAATCCCACAATACCTTGGTGCAGGATGCATTTGAACTGTCCCTATAAGATGAAAGAAACAGTGAACAAGATGTGTTGATTTTTGTCTGTATTCATACATACATTACTAATTCAGGAGTAAACAGTACAGTTAGAGTCCTGATATTTATTTTGATCTCTTCCACATGTCTACTCAGCCCCAGCAAGAACACAGATGGTTACCCCAGAGGCCAGAAATTAGCATGGAGCTTTCAAAATTGTAGACAAGAGCAGGGTCTGTCTTTACTTTTCTGGTTTGAGGCTCATGAGATGATTAAGAAATTAACATAGCAGACTCTCATTTATGGCCTTCATCTTTTACTTAACTGTATTTAATTTTTATGTTTGTTCAGTCACACTACTATATTTTTAGTCACAAATCATAATGAAGTTATACAACTGAGATTTTCAGTTCAATGAACTTTGACAAACATTAGTATACTTCTAGTTGCAATTAAAACAAGTTATACAATATTCCTATTATTCTCAGAAATTTTGTGGGACCTCTTTCCATAGAGACAGCAGTTTTGTTTTGTTTTAATTTTTCATCATTAGAGATTGGATTTTATTAAATATTTCCAGTATACCATAGTAGCAACATTTTAGACTTTGTGATATATTTATGATTCACATTTTTACTTTTTATTTCAACAGCTTTAAACTGCTTTATTTTGTGTTATATTAAGATTAAATCGAGAAACAGAGGTCATATGGACTTACATTATCATTTGCTAGTCAATGACTTACATAACCTGGGGCTGTTTGTTAACTTTATACAAGTAGGATAATACAATACAAAATCTTTTGTTTCTGCTTTATTATCTTAGTATGTTGTTTTTCTAAGTTATGTATATTATTATTCCAAACAAGAGTTTATTTTTTTAATGTGTAACAGTGTGACTTTAAGGGTTTATATGAGAAATTTATATGGAAATATATTGAGAATTTATATAATAGGAGCCTAAATAGAATGTGAAAGACCATTCTGGACTTGATAGATATTTGGGGAGCTTTTTGTAGAAGTGTTTCTGGAATTCTTAACTTTCCATTATACATAATGGTTGCATCTCTATGTGTTCTACTAATAATCCGTTAACCTCAGTCTCTTGGCTAAGGCTTTCAGGTGAAGAACTCAGGTGAAACCATGTCCAAATCTGGTTTCCTCTTAATAATTACCCAAACCTACAGACAATCTTCTGTTAAAAAAAATCAGTTAAGTAGGTGAAAATGGACAACGAAGCATCATTAAGATTTACAGTTTCACTCTAATGCATTGTTGAAGTGTTTCTCTTCACTCATACATTTGCTACTTTATGATTTTATGACATCTGGTGCTCTTTGGCACCAGAGGCCCTAAGTAGAAGTATCAGGGTCATTGTTAACTGAATAGTTGCTGAGACACTGTAAAAAGAGCAGCATATTGTACAGGAAGTAAAAAAAAACAAAAAACAAAAACCTTGTGAACTGTGTCCAAATTTACTGCATGTAGTGTATGAAAAAGTGTGTGCATTAGCAGAGATCTTCCCAGGAATTATGATCTACTATCCAGAGGAGAGGCTGCAACTGATCTATTCTATATTTTAATCGTTTTCTTTCAGGTTCTGATTTATCTTAACTCACATTACCCAGTCTCCCTTGTATAAATACACACTTAGAAATGATCATAGACCCAGACACATGAGTGTGTTTGCCCACATATCCCCCATCACAATCTATATATTTAAGAAAACAACTTTGCCATCACATCTTGTACAATATTAATAAACTTTCTATCCCAAGAATTCATAACCAAGGTACAACATTCTTAGTCTAAAAGCTTCACTAATTATAAATATTATTTTTTCTGTTGGGTTCTGTCTCAATATTTTTAAGCTAGATTCTTCTTTTAAAATGTGTTAGTAACTAAATATTATCCCTCTGATCTATAATCTAAAAGCTACTAACACCTGAGTCTAATGCATTAGGCATATTGCAATCTATGTGTTATTTTTATCTACCAAAACTGCAGCAAACATGCTTGGGTCTACATGTTCATTATTACTTTCCAACACCAAATAATATATCACACAGAAAGTTGTCCAAGGGTCTAAGAACAAACTGTACTAATTAAGAACTGCTATAACTAATAGATACTCAGGTAAGTGCTTTCATGTTTATGTACTCCATTATAGAAAACTGTGCTGTTTCCCCCTTGCTTCATTAGGCCTCTGTTATAATACCTAACAATAAAACCCTAAACACTTGTTTTATAGTGAATTCTAACACCTACTGAGGCTTTTCATCTCAACTAATAATGGAATATCCACTACTATTCAACATTACAATCATCCCTATATAAGACTGGGCATAACACTAAACAATACAAACAGAAAGCACACCCATCAATGTACTAAGCAGTGTCTCTACTTCTTTTAACATATACCTTCTAAACATTAATAATATATAATTAAATTTTGGGGGGATATAATTCTAAAGAAAGTTTTGAAATGAGGTAAAGAAACTTTCTATAGATCAATTTTCTTTAAATATAGGTGGTATTAGTATTAAACCATTAATATAACCTCAGGGTAGGTTCTGCATCTCATTGAGTTTTGGATCAAGCATATGCTATAGGTATGTGGGTTGTGCTAACTCTCATTTCAAGGTAATGCATAAGGCTTCTAAGATAAGTGGTGATGACAGTGAACAAAATCTGGCTTAGTGTATATCCCCAGTCAAATAAGCCTTATGACACCCCAGTCACAAAATATGATGTCTCAAAGTATATTCATTCTTGATACTCAAAGTATCAATATATTCATGCAAGTAAAGATTATTTGGGCTTTAGGAAGGTAAAATTGCATGATATACTACAATTATCTCTTTTGAGTAAATTAGTATCCTCCTTTATGGATCAATCTTTTTCTTAAGGAAAAAAATATTACTGTTTAATGGAGAACCCTGATAGAAACTGAATGTCTAATGATGCATTTAGTGAGTTTTTTAAGTTTCTTTCTTGCTTCATGAAACCTGTAGTGAAATCATAAGCAATAGGAATCAACATCAACCTATCTTCTTGTGTCTGTTAATGTGTAAAATCAGGCTACAAAAAGTTGGGTTAGAATAAGCCACGAGAATAGTTGGCCCAATCCTTCATGACACATCATCTTGTTGCATCAGCATGTTGTCTTCCACAGACACGTTTAGACAATCACACAATCTTTAGAAAATCAATGGCAACTTTCCTAATGGATGTTAAGAAAAGGAAAAACACAAATGTTAAGTACACGTTTTGGCACCTGTTGGATGAGTACTTCTAGAGCATTTCATTTGCTCCCCACAGTGTCACTGAGTGACAAAGGTGAATTTCTCCAAATAAGAACATTAATTAATACATCTAAATAGCCATGTTTACTGGAAATACAGTGCATTAGTTACTTTTCCAGTCACTGTTTTTCTTCAGCTCATAGTGACAAGGACTGACAATCCGTCATGATGTAGATTACAAATAGAGTAACTTGTTCTATGCCAATGGTATATGTGGGTACAGATCCTTTTCACAGTAGAAACCATGGCACAGAAGATAACTTGAAGCAGAAATTAGCTCCCAAGTTCTACCATTACAGACGCATTTCCACCACCTTTAGTCATCAGACATAATTGGGATCAAAATTCAAACCGTGAGAATCTGAAAAGAAAATCCCAATTTAAACCATAGTAGATTGAAAGGGGTAGACAGAATAATCATCTCCAAAAAGATTCACATACAGTATTATGAAATATTGATTAGGTTATCTGGCAGAAGGAAATTTGCATATAAGATTCAGTTAAAGATCTTGAGATGTGAAACATGTCTTGATTCCTCAGAAAAGATCACTGCCAATATAAACATCCTTTCAAGGAAGGATCAGGGGTCACAGAAGAGAGACTTACCCCTAAAAGTTGGAAGTGTTGATGAAAGAAATGAGCATATACAGGGGGAGGTAATCCCCCTCAGGAACAGTCATAGGGGAGGGGAATAAGGGGAAAATGGGAGGGAGGGAAGAATGGGAGGATACAAGGGATGGGATAACCATTGATATGTAACAAAAATAAATAAATAAATAAAAGAAATTTCAGTTGGAAAAAAATCACCTAGCATTAGCTTTAACTCCACAAGATTCAGTTTGAACTATTAGAAGAGATATTTAAGACTCTGACTTCTAGAACTATAACAGAATAAAACTATGTTGTTTAAATTCATTTCATTCAGAGAAAATGGCATCCGCAATAAGAAAAATATGCTTGTTTTGAATGGTTTCCTAGTTACATGGAAAAACAATGTTCAGTTATTTGTACTGTTTGGTTTTAATTGTTATCAGGGTTTCTATTTTTTATACATTTGTATATTTGGAATTATTAATACAATTTTACCTTTACTTTTTTTGAAGCTACTGATATTAAATTATTGCACAAGTTCTTGACATTTATTCTTAGATATAATTACAAAAGTAGTTTTTTCCTTTTGAAAACCCTAAGCTTTCAAGTAAAACATAATAGAATCAATTTTGGAGCTAGTTTAGATGCGTTACCAGAGCACTACCTTTCTAAGCATCGTCCATCTGTTCATGGGCTAATTGAGTGATCTGTTTGCATTGCTGATACTCATTTCCTAGGTCCACTGAATGTTCGAGATAGCATATCTCTACTTCTGTGATTTTTTTTTTTTTGCCCTTTCTCTAAGTGATTTCACCACATACATTAAATGATCATTATGATGGTGAAAACTAAGAACGAGGCCCCACAAAACTCCTTCAGTTTCCATGACAGGACCTGCCACTGCTTTGGCATTTTGACCTGCAAACTCAAGTTGCCTTAGTCTCCAATGATATGACATTGACCTCTTAAGCAGAGTAACATCATGACCTAGCTCTGAGTTCTGTTTTGGTTTTTCCCTGTGGCTTATCCTGTACTGATATATTAAGTAAGGTTCTTTCTAATTATGAATGACTTAGTTACTGATCATTTGGCAAGCTGCATATTTGTTTAGTAGAGTTTGTGATATGCATCTGAGTAGCTGGACTATGGAGAGCTTTAAGAATTATGACTCTATTAAACTGGAAAATATGGAAAGAAAAGTAATGTGTAACTAATTTTTGTTATCTTTCTTTCTTTGTTATTTCTGGGTTTTTTTTTCACCCTTTGGTGGTAATCCCCATGGTATGTCTTTATTATATCAGTTCTCAGCCCCTTAAAAAGAATCCTAAGATCCTATTTTCACTATATATCAATACATTTATTCTAGAAATACACAAAACCAAGCCTGGTGGTTCAAGCTTGTAGTCAATCAACCTAGAATATTTTCAATTATTAAAAAAGTACACACTTTGTTAATTTTAAAATTCACTTAGTCCACTCTTGCTATTTTTCTCCATCAAATCCCTCCTCTGAGAGCTCAGGTAACCCCATAAAAGAGGAAGCAAAAAGATTATACAAGCCAGAATGTGCATTTTAATCCACAATAAAAATGGAATTTTAACTCAGCACATGGCTGCTTTGGCAAGGGATCATTTTCAAAGGTCTTCTAGGTATATGTGATCCTAATGGAATGCAGACACAGTCTAGATTTCGGTATGATCTGGCTAAAATGCAGATATGCCCATTGTACAAACCTTTAATCCCAAACAATGAAGGTAAGTTTTGTTTATAGAAGGAGACAGACATGCTTGAAAGCGAAATGTATGTAATTGAAGGGCAACAAAGTGATGAATCAGAGAAAGATCTGAAATAATGAGTCAGAGATAAGTGGAGCCCAATTCTCCCAAGAACAGGACAGGAAAAAGAGGCTACTTAAGAGCCTCTTTTGTTTTGTTCTTTTGTTTCTAAGAGTTTCCTTTTCTTTCTTTTTTTTTTAAAAATATATAGACATTTTTCTTATTTTTATTTTTTTATTGTTTTACATATACATTTATATTATCGAGAATTTCTTATCGAGACTGTGAGGTGGAGCAATTCCTTAAGAAGCAAGTTTGTATCAGTCAGCTCGGAGAGGAGTTAAGGCCCTAACAGTTTAATTCAATCAGCCAACAAGAGTTTAAAAACGGAAAGAAAGGCTTGGTAATGTCTCTCATCTAATCCCTTCATATACAAGAACCCCAAGATACACAAGAATGGACAGAGAACCTCAGGAGGATATGGCCCTCTACACCAACATGAGCCCAGCTCCTATGAATTCACAGAGACTAAAGCAGCATCCACGGGGACTACATAAGGTTGCACTGTTTCCTCTGTGCTTACATACAACTTCCATTTTAGTGTTTTATGGAATTCCTGAGTGTGTGAACAAGTGTGTCTTTGACTCTTGTGCTTTCTTTGAGGTCCATTTCCTTGTGTTGGTTTGTCTTATCCAACACTGATGTGATAGTTTCTTTTCTTTTTATATTTTATTTGTCATATTTAATAAATGAATGAATGAATCAATCAATCAAAGAAAGTATCAATGAAAACCTAGCCACTAGGTTAAAGTTTAATAACAAAACTGTCATCTATCCCTGGTAGAAGATGGAAAATTGGATCACGGCAGTGACACTGGGAATATCATCCACCGCAGGAAAGGATTCATGGTCAGGAGTAGTTGACCGATGTAAAATGGGCTCCACAGTTTTGTGTGTGCCTGTATGTGTGCTTTTGTTTGTTTACAGTGTTGTGGGAGTTTTTGTTTGTTTGTTTTGCCTTGTTTAGTTTTGTGTTTTTCTTTTAGGTGGTGTTTTATTTGGCTTTCTCTGGTTTGGGGATTTGTTGTTGTATGTAGTGTTTGGATTTTTTTTTTTTTGAGAAAGAATTTAAAGTTGACTAGGACATGGGTGAGAGGATATGAAAGAACTAGCAGAGCAGAAGAATAATATCAAAATATATTCAAATTTTAAAATAGTTTTAAATAGTACAAATATAACAAAAGAAAGAGAGAAAGAACAATAACAACAAAAATACCGTTGAGTGGAATTTACTGTTTATGATTCTGCAGTATATGCAGAGTAGGCCATTATATTATGCTGAATTATATATAAAAATCTCTTTTCAATAAGTGAAGTTGGTTGAATCTTATTGCCTATGATGTAATTCAAGAAAAAAGGTTGTTATTATAAACAGGAAAATATAAAAATGGAAACACAGAAAAATAATACACCACACAATGGTAAAGAAAACAGACTCTCAGATTTTAAAATAGTAAAGTTAATTGTTTTTAAGATCCTTTCAATAGTAAATATTGATTTTAGTTCCTTAAAATAAGAAAATACAAAAAAAAGTAATTAATTGCAAAATAAATATTGCCACTGGGAAAAAGTAAAATAAAAAAAATCCACACACACTACATGAAACTTAGTTTCACACCTACTACATTGCTCTGATATATTGATTATAAAACATACCTCCAATTCTACATCTCCTCAGCTATTTTGTTTATTATGTAAGTTTCAATATTTGTTTTTAAAGATGTACAAACTAGTACTTATAGTGTAAACTGGATTAACATTTTGCCAATATATATCCAGGTTATGAATGTCCTATATTTTCCTCCTGCTTTTCTACCATTTCTTTGTAAATAGGTCTGCATCATCATGCCAAAATATGTATGTATCAGACAACCGTGAATGCGCTGACTGCTGAGATCAATAGAATCATATTGTAAACCCAGGACATATAAGCGATATAGATATTTTGCTATATATATAACTTTGTCTATATATATATATATATATATATATGCTAATCAAAATTATCTGTATATTTCTCTCAGACTTACATTATACTGTTTTTTTAAATTTTTCGGTCTCATTTATTTATTTATTTATTTATTTATTTATTTATTTATTATTTGAGTTTACATCCTTATTGTAGCTCCATTTCTCCTCACCTCCAAGTTACATTCTCCTTCATTCTCCCCCACCCAGCCCTGACCCCTCAGAAAAGGGGAGCCCCCTCCTTCTCATTCACCCCAGATCATAAAGTCCCATCAGGCAGTCCACCTAGGAGGAAGTAGCTGAAAAGACGGCAAGACAGTTCATGTCAGAGAGAGCCCCACTCCTCTTTCTAAGGGACCCACCCATCTGCTGCATTTTTGTAGGGGACTAGTTCCTGCCGATACAGGGTCCTTGGTTGATGCTTCAGTCTCAGCAGGCTCCTCTGGGCCCTTGTTAAGTTGGGTCTGTTGGTCTTCTTTTGTAGCTCTTATCACCTCTGGGTTCTTTTCACCTTTCCCCCAATTTTCCACAAGGCTCCTTATTCATTGCCGATTCTTTGGCTGTGAGTCAGAATCTACTTTGAGGTGCTGCTGGGTGGAGCCTCTCAGAGGGCAACTCTGCTTGACACTTGCCTGAAAGCATAGCAGATTATCCTTAAGAGTATCAGGTTGTGGGTCTCTCCCATGGGGTGGATCTTGGCTTGGGTTGGTCATTGGTTGGATCATCCCTCACACTCTGCTACATCTGCTCTATCTATATCTCTACACATGTTTTACGCAGGATGAATTTTGAGTCTAAGTTTTTGTGGGTTCGTTGATGCCCCACCACTAGGAGACTAGTCTAGTTAGAGAGTGTCCTCTTTAGTCTCTACGACCGCTGCCTACTAAAAGTCTCTGCTGGAGGCCCTCTCACATTCCCCTGGGGAGCCTACCCTAACTTTGTTTTTAAAGAAGGTAGTCATTGGTCACAATCCAGACAAAGGGTATGGATAATATTTTATGAGAAATATATAAATCTGAATGGTGGAGATCAATATTATGTGCAGACAATAATAATCTATGAAAATAGATCTTTTTGTACATTATTTTATGTGGAACATCAATAATATTGTACGATATCAACATTTGTATTTTATAGAAGAATTTAGTAACATAATAGTTTGGCAAATCTACTTCATTGCGGAAACGATTGAGGATAAACACAATTTTTTTTTCTATTTAGAGATCAGTATTAACAAGGGAGAGGAGGTTCCTCTCAGTCACAGACCTAGGGGAGGGGAATAGGGTGAAAGCAGGAGGGAGGGAGTAACAGGAGAATACAAGTGAGGGGATGACAATTGAGATGTAATCTGAATAAATTAAAAAATAAAATAAAATAAAACAATTGTTCACCCCATACTCTCGACATAAATAGAAATAAAATAGATTTTAAAAACTGACATGAAAGTATCCACTAGAACCTGGTAGACTCTCCAATGGGGACACAACTAAAGGCAATGACTTCTCTTTCCTAGGAATGGTAAGGAACTAAGATAGCAATGATAATAATCTGTGTGTGTGTGTCTGTGTGTGTGTGTGTGTGTGTGTGTGTGTGTGTAAATATACATGATATTGTCAAAGAACAATTTTATTGATATAAATAAAATTCTAACATTAGAAAGTGTTAAGTAATTATTAAGAAAGAAGAATAATACTTTAAAGTCTTGGACTAAAGCTATGTCACCTGACTTCTTGTCCAATATGCTCTGTACTAGCTACCAAAACGCTAATTGAGGGCATTAGAAAGTAAAAGATATAAGCAATAGTATTGAAACCTAGGATGAAGCACACTATTACTTTGTAAACTGAAATTCTCTAACATATCAAACAGTTTTGAAACATATACCTGATAGATAAAATTATGCAGTAGTCAATAAACTAAATTTGAGCTTTTGTAATTTCAAAGATTATTGCCATTCAAAGGTATAAATATATATTTTTTGAAAACAACATTGTATTCATTCCTTTAAAAGATTTTTTATTATGTGTTCTGTAATGGTATTATAATTTTTATTTAAAATTACTTATATGAATAAAATATCTTAGTCTATTTCACAAGATGACATTCCATACAGTAAGAACTCTGATAATAGTAACTGATTCAGTTTTAAAATGAGATAAGAATGAAAATTGTTGTCTTATTTGGTTTTATAGTGATGTAACAAACAATAGCATCACCAAAGCAAACTTTTACTGGGGCTTAAGTTTCTAGAGTGTCCATGCTCATCATGACATATCAGGTAGGCAGACATTGGGCTGGAACAATGGTTAAGAGCATACACCCTTTCCCATTAGTTAGAATCAGAGAAACTGCATGAAATGGCGTGGTCATTTTTGTATGATTATATTATAATTACATAATTTATCCCTTGTGTTTTATTCCTCCAAGTCTTCATATATACCCATTCCTGCCATCCTTTAAATTCATAACCTCTTTTTTCATTAATTTTTACTGCATGTACATATATTTAAACACACACACACACACACACACACACACACACACACACCTAAATTTAATCTGTTCAATCTGTATGTAACTTGTATTTTTTTCTCCATGGCTGATAATTTGGCAATGGACAACCCATTTGTTTACTCTTCCCTGAGGAAGGCCACACTTGCTGGTCCCTGCTTCTTCATTTTCTTGTTCTTTGCATAATTTTTAGACCTTTCATGGGTTTTCCTGTTCATTTTGGCATGCCCATTGGCACGCTCCTTGTTCAGTGCACATTGTGTCATATTTGTGAGATTTTATGGGCATTAACTTCTTAAATTACTAGAAAACATTGTCTCACAAAAACTTCTTGATGGTATAGAATTTTGATGCTTCAAATCTGAACTCTAGTCAAACACCTCATCCAACAAGGCCATATCTCTTAATCACTTTTAGAGGAGCCTATCGAGTTATTTCTCATTGAAAGCACCACAGGTTTGTTGAAAAAAACCAAGTAGGTGTATTTTTTAGTACAGGGCTTATTTTGCTCTTTGTCAGTGGCAGTTGAAAATTTGTATAACAGTGTCAGGAGAAGAAGAAAGTATAAAATCTATAGAACTGAGCTCTAGTATTAGGAAGCTAATAACCTGTGTACTTGGTGTATAGCTTGGTATTGTCTCAAAAATTGTGATGAGTCTTCCAATTCTTCCTTTAGTTAAGAGTTTTACTGCCCTTGGCTATTTTTCCCTTTTCCAATTTGCTATGAAAAAAATTCTGACTTCCTTATTTCAACCTGAAGTTCTGAAAAACTTGACAGGTTTTGCTGACATTTGGGGATTCAGTCCTACTTCTTCATACCAAGTAAAATGTAAGAACTGTAAATCTATCCAAACTTAAACAGCAATGAGTTCACAAGCAATAAGCGATTCTGAGACAGAAAATTAAGTTATGAGCCTCATTAAACAATCTAAAAAGTTATAAATTAACATAAGTAAAAAGTAATGCCACTGGGCATTGTACGGCAGCAATATTTAAATCCTACAGTAAGTGACTGTTGCAATAGTTACACTGTTATTCTGTTGTGAACATATATTTTTAAAATATCAATAAGTAGAATGCAAGAGTAGTTATCTATTACTTTCTGTAATTTAACCAGATCTAAAGTGTTTATTCACTCACTAATTTTGTTAGACACATGAAAATTATGACTTGACTGCAGAAGAGCAAAGTAATTTAAGACGTGTAACTGAATGCTGCTTATTGATATTTTATTAGTAAATTGCACAGGCTGCAATGGAACAAAGAAGGCTTATAATATATGAGCATAGTATTACTCTATGCCTAAAGAACTTGTGAAGTGCAGCTTGCAACTTGAAGATTCCTTTTATATTTATTTACTGTTTCTTTAATTTTTGAGATTAAAATACAATTTTAATTTCTCCCTTCTTCCCTCCAGCACCTTCCATATAACCTCCTTGCTCTCTTTAAATCCATGACCTCTTTCTTTGATTGTTTTCAAATACATATATAGATATACATATATGTTATTAAATAAAACCTGCTAAGATTGTATGTTACTTGTATGTACATACAGTACATACAAGTACTGTTTTCAGGATTGACCCTTTGGTTGGGTAGCCAATTGGTGTGCTCCGCCCTGAGGAAGACTATTTCTCCAAATCCTAGAATTCCTTAGAGTATGGTGGATGGTTCATGGTCTTCACTTAGTCCACTTCTGCATGGTTTCTTCAGCTCATCTTTAAGCAGTCATGTTAATGACACTTTATGTGTCTAACTTCTGATATTAGTAAGAGACACAATCTAAAAACAAACCACCTGAACTTCTGACTATGACAAACTTTATTTGCAAAGAGTTTTAGAACCCATACCCAAAGAACAAGAAAGAGAGCCTTAGAGAAGTTTCAGTAATTAAATTCACCCAACTGGCATGAATGCCTTTAAGATTTATTCACCCAACTACTAGTTATTACAAATAGAGCTTCAGTGAACATAGTTGAGCAAGTGTCCTTGTTATATGGTGAAGCATCTTTTGGGTATATACCAAGAAGTCAGATCACTGGACCTTGAGGTAGAGCTATTCCCGATTTTCTGAGAAAGCAACAGATCGATATCCAAAGTAGTTGTGCATGCTTGCACTCCACCAGGGATAGGGGAGTGTTCTCCTTCCTCCAGATCCTCACCAGCATGTGCTGTCACTTGAGTTTTAGATCTTAGCCATTCTGATGGGAGTAAGGTGGAGTATCAGAGTCATTTCAATTTTCATTCCCCGATGACTATGAATCTTGAGAATTTCTTTCAGTGCTTCTTGGTCATTTGATATGTTGAGAACTCTCTATTTAACTCTGTGCCCCATTTTTAAATTGAGTTATTTTATTTGCTGACATTTAATGTTTTGAGTTCTTTATATGTTTTAGATATTTGACTTTTGCCAGATTTATGATCGGTGAAGTAGGTAGGCTACTGTTTCATTCTATTGACAGTGTCCTTGGTTTTACAAAAGCTTTTCAGTTTCAAGAAGTCTTGTTTATTAATTGTTGATCTTAGAGCATGAGCTGCTGGTGATCTGTTCAGGAAGTTAACTCCTGTGCCAATGAGTTCAAGGCTCTTCCACACTATCTTTTCTGATATATTTAGTGTATCTGGCTTTATATTGAGGTCTTACATCCATCTGCATTTGAGTTTTGTGCGTGGTGATAAAAATGGTACTATTTACATTTTTCTACATGTAGACATCCAGCTGGATCAACACCATTTGTTGAAGATGCTGTCTTTTTTTCCATCATATGGTCTAACCATTTTGTCAAAAATCAAGTGTCCATGAGTATATGACTTTCTTTCTGGGTCTTCAATTTTATTCCATTGATACACTAGTCTATTTCTATGTTAGCACTAAGGTAATGTGGTTTCTTCTCAGCATGCATGCCAGAAATACTTGCATTTTGTAGACTTTCTTGCTGGGTTCTCTCTCCTGACATCTCCTGGACATCTACCCATGACTGAATCCTGTACCTCCTCTTATAATCCCTCCTCCCATGGATGACAGGAAATCCAGCCCTATTCTCGCGCCTGCTCAGGATTTGGCTGTAAGCTGCTTTATTGGCATATCAGGAGACAATTGAGAAGCAGAGTTTTATACAATATTGAGAGAGGAGATTCTCAGAACAAGGCTTGCAACTGAAATCAGCATTTGAATTACACAATAACCTAATACCTACATCCACCATTATTAAGATTCCTCATTACGATAACCTTCATAGGTTACAGGAAGTTTCCACTGCTCTAGGTTTCCACGCTATCACCCAAAGGCTTCTCACTTACAGCTGTCTCACCCAGCACTCTCCACCCTCCACACCATCTCCTCCAAGAATTAGTCTGAGACTATGCAGAGCAATTCAGTAAGAAGCCAAGAAAAGCCCGTTTGAATCAGTCAGCTTGGAGAGGGGTTTAGGCCAGAGAAGATGAGTTGAATCAGCCAGCAAGAGTTTTTAAAAAAAGCTAGAAAGGCTTGGGAATATATTTTGCCTTATCCTCTCATATGAGAAAATGAAAAACAAGATTTACATTTGGCAAATTGTTCCAAATCAACAATCAGGCCAATTCCATGTGCACAATAAAGTGTAACGTGAGACTGTATAGAAACTCTTTTACAAAGTACAGGTGACCACAGCGTGGATTCTACAGCTAAAGGACCTAGAACCTAATGCGGTCTCAGGCCAATAACAAAGAGGTCATTAGGCCATGAAACACTTGTGACATCTCTCCTAAGGATGGGTAATGGTCTAGGGAGGGAAGTATCTGGGATAATAATTCTGGAGAATTAGAGTAAGGTCTTCCTCCAATACAGCAAAACTGACATCAGGTGATTAGCAACCTCTATTCTCAGCTATCTGGATAGAATGCAGGTATTGATTTTATATCCTCCACTGAAGAGACACTCCTGCATGATTAGCATTCCTGTTCCTCTTGGTGCCTCCTTGTGATTACCAAGACTTCTGTGCCCCTAATGCTTAAATAACATGTTTCCAAGAATTTCTGGTTCCTCACATGCCTATTAATAAGAATAAAAATTAAGCTGATCTCATACATGATATAATAACAACTGAATGTTGACTTTATCTCTATCGATATAATATCTTATCTTAATTTCTTGATTTAAATATAAAATAAAAACACTTACCTTAGGTATACTCATAACATCCTTTCAGAGCAAATTTTTATCAACTAGAACACTTCACTGAATCTACGGCTATGCATTACTAATGAGTGAATGTAGAGTAGCTTGGAATCATCCCTAATAAGTGAAAAAAGTTGATAGAATTGTGAGTACAAGTAATCAAATGAATACAAGGACACTACTATAACAGGAAGCCAGAGAATATTTTGCCACTTTGTAATTATGTTGTGAAAAGCTGTTACTGGAAGATAGGTTTAAATAGGCAGACCATTTTTTTTTTCATTAATGAAAAAGTCTAGAAAAAGTTCACTGAGGCTTTGTTTGTTCCTACCTCATTACAAATGGATTTAAATTAAGTTAGTTGAGGTATATGCAAAGTTAGTTTGGTAACTCTTAAGACAGATTAAAAATAAATGATGTGTATGAGGCTAAATAAATATGAAAACATGGTTGAAGATATTTATATTACAAACATGTTCATGTATGTGGCATATAAATTATAGGACAGAGAGGAGAGAAAGAGAGAGACAGAGAGACAGAGAGAGAGACAGAGAGAGGGACAGAGACAGAGAGAGACAGAAAGAGACAGAGAGAGAAAGAAAGAGAGCATTAGTTAGGGTTTTTATTAGGACTAATAAAATACCATGACCCCAAAGCAAGTTGAGGAGAAAGGAGTTTATTTTCTTACACTTTCTGATCATAGCTCATCACAAGCAAGAACACAAGCAGGGATGCAACCTGGAGGTAAGAGCTGATGTAGAGAGCATAGAGGGGTGCTGCTTGCTGGCTTGCTTCCCATGGTTTGTGCAGCCTGCTTTCTTTTTTCCTTATTTTAGTTTATTATAATTTCTCAGATTACCTCCATATTGGTATCCCCTAGCTTGGTTTTTCCCTTTCTCACCCTCTTCCCCTCTCTCTTCCATCCTATTCCCTAGCCTAGACAACTGACAGAGGAGAGCTCCTCACCTACCATACGACCACAGCCTATCAGGTCTCATCCAGATAGCCTGCCTCCCCTTTCTCTCTGGGCTACTGGCCTGCTCACCAAGGGGAAATAGTCAAAATCTGGAGCACCAGAGTTCATATCAGAGGCAACTTCTGCTTAGCCTGCGGAAATGAGCAGTCCATTGGCTAGATCTGAATAGGAGGTCTAAGTTTACTGCATGATGGTGCAAAAGTTTGTGCAGGTCGCCCTGTGTTCATATCCACCTGCCTTGATGTTCTCTTCGTGGGGCTCCTGAACTCTCTGGGTCCTTCCATCCCCTAATCTTTCATATTTATCACCCTGCACAAACTAAAGTCCAACTGGATTGAAGACCTCAACACAAAACCATACACTCTAAATCTGTTATAATAAAATGGAGAAGAGCCTTGCACTCATTGGCACAGGAGACAACTTCCTCAATAGAGCATCAATCACTCAGGCACTAAGATAAACACTTAATAAAGGAGACATCATGAAACTGAAAAGCTTTTGTAAAGCAAAGGACATTGTCAACAGAGCAAAATGACGGCCCATAGGCTGGGAGAAGATCTTCACCAATCCTACATCTGACAAACAAGGAGCTAATATCCAAAATATATAAAGCTATCTGCAAATTAATCACCACCAAACCAAATAATCCAAAATGGCGTATGGAGCTAAACAGAATTCTCAACAAGGAACATTGATGGCCAAGAAACACCTAAAGAAATGTTCAGTGTTCTTAGTTTTAAGGGGGATGCAAATCAAAAGAACTCTGAGATTCCATCTTACACATACCAGAATAGTTAAGATCAAAAATTCAACTGATAGCACATCCTGGCAAGGTTGTGGGGAAAGGGTCCATTGCAGGTGGACGTGCAAATTTGTACCACTTTAGAAATCATTCTGGTCTTTTCTCAGACTGCTTTCTCATAGAACCCAGGAGCACTAGTCCAGTGATAGCACCAACCACTATGAGCTGGTTCCTCCTCCATTGACCACTAGTTTTTTTAAAAAAAAAATGCCTTCTAGCAGGATGTCATGGGGCCATTTCCTTAACTTAGGCTGTTTCATCTCAGATGACTGTAACTTGTGTCAAGTTAACACACAAAATCAGCACAGTAGACTACTAAGGAATGCTAGGACTGGGAGGTATAGTTTTCCCAGAGAAGTACACACCCATTGGTTAGTGGTCATCTTGAAAACTAAATTTGAATGTGTTTAAGGAGGATTACCTGGCCGAGTTTGGAAGGTAGAAAGGGAAGAGAAGTTATGTAATTATATTAAAATCAGAAAAAAAATCAATAAAAATGACATGGAAAATAACCCACATTCAACCCAAGATTCAGAAATATTCAAAGAAATAAGTGTACTGTAGTTATATCATGTACACTTAAGTTTACAGTCTAAATATCACAAATGTTTTATATCCAAATTACATATGATATATAAACTTGCTTATTCTTTTGAAAATTTTCATATCATATTTCATAACAGAATTCCTCATAAACTTTCTGGCAAGTATCTGTCACTTAGGCTTAAGTTAAATTTTAAAAATTGTAATAAAATTGATTTTGGCCCTGAAAACTATATAGTTCCCTTCATCTTTCTCCCTCCCTCCCTCCCTCTCTCCCTCCCTCCCTCCCTCCCTCTCTCTCTCTCTCTCTCTCTTCTCTCTCTCTCTCTCTCTCTCTCTCTCTCTCTCTCTCTCTCTCTCTCTTTCTCTCTCTCTCTGTGTGAATGTGTGTGTGTTAAGGAAGGTATTAAATGAAAAGACCTCAAATCCTCATGGATTAATGAAATTAATATTTCAAAATAAATGGGGTACAAAAAACTATTGATGGAGCCACTGTAATATTGATTAAAAAAATTAATCCTACAACATTATTCACAGAAATAGAGGGCAGGGTGAAATCCTAGAATTCATAGATCCTAGATAAATAAAGCAAACCTAAGCAAAAGGAACAGTGATGGCAGGATTACCATACCAGATTTTGTTCTACGTTCCTAGAATAAATTAACCTTCCGTCTTCATTGCTGAATATACTGCATTAGGTGTCAATGGACTACAAGAGCCATCTCCTACCCTAATATATGAGCATTGTTTTTAACAACTGCCACAGAATAGAAATATATCCTTCTGAAGAAAGGAGGTATGTTATATGTCTCTAGACACTAGTGAAAATTGTAAAGCATGTGGAGCTCATAAAATTATAAAATGTACAAGAGTCTTCTATCTTCAAGTAAATAAAAGCAGTAAACAGCTTAATAAATGAGACTCTGGTAGAACTGCATGCAAGTTAGTTAAGGAGCTCCACAAGTGCAGCTTTGATGAGTTGCCATCCACAGAGGGTGGCTATTACAGCAACACACCAACCTTCCTGTCTCCCATGTTTTGTAACTTATTCAACATCGATTCACTAGTTTTCCAAGCTAGATTTAAGTGGTTTCATTTCTTTGTTCTATAGATAGTGCCCTATCTGAGATGTCTACACAGTTTTTCTATGTGTCTCGAAGAAAACTGATGCGACAAAATTATCTACCTATGTTTAGAAATATCATCATTAATAATTAAACTTTTCCTATCATTTCAAAATCAACTTCTCATTTTCTTCCTTTTAAATCATGTTGCCTATTTAGAACCTATTTCCATATGGACATGCTCCTCCCTTTAAATTTTTTCTTCACCATGGGTTCATTCCTTCTACGGTTTAAAAAGGATCACCAGGTTTGTGCTCTCAATAAGTGGCACTAAGAAGTCAGTAATAACCAACAGTTCTCTCATTGGACTTAATTCCACTCAAGAAGAGATAAATCATACCCAGCTGATAATCTACCCAGCTTCCCAGTGCCATCCAGTTAATAGATGTTACAAAAGAACAGCTACTGCCACTTTGCAAGACTAACTTAATTTCTTACTATATTCTAAACCTTATCATCACACTTACAAGTAAGTGATGCTGCCACTCTTCATCAAAGAAGGCTCTCTGTCCAGGAAATGAGTTTCATTCCAGAGGCCACAAGTGGACATAGAGCATCCCAATGGATACATCTATATTATAGCTCCGGCGTCTATGACTCAGGAAACACAGCAAAAGGGGAGATAAAAAGATTTTAATAGTCAGAAAATAACAAGTCTACCATGAAATAGACTCTTCTGGAAAAGGCTGCATGAATAGAACAGAAGAATAACAATACCAAAGGATGTGTTAACATATAAAGGAAAAGACTTCATGAAGTCATGCCTTTAAACAAAAAATTTTAGGCAACTGATGAGGGAAGAAGCTTGAAGAATGCTCAGCACTTGAACTATATACACACACAAACGATAAGAACAGACTTATCACATTGTTTTTATATATTGGTGCCCACACATTGGTACATGTACATATCTGTAAATATAATAATCAAATATGATATCAACTTGAGAGTAGAGTAGTACAGAAGGGGCTGGATGGAGGGTACCTGGGAAGACCTGGACAGAGGAAACGGTAGGAGAAATAATGTAGCTCTATTTTGATTTAAAACATTTAAAAAAAAACAAAAAACAAAATTAGTTTGTTGAGGACTTAAAAAATACAGATTACCTATGTTGTAGCTGTAATCCTCTGGGTAGACTTTTTCACTTTCATCCCTTCTCAAGTCTCCCTAACTGAGCTCTGAATTAATGGCTTCTCCCAGGAAGATCATCACTATGTGTTTTCTCATTAAAGTCATCAATAGCAAGCCAAAAGATATTAAGAAAATAAGTGTATTTGACCACATCCAACTTCTATCACTTTATACACCATGATCTCCCCGCTTGGTGAACAAATCTCAGTATCTATGGCAACAAGCTGATATGTCTTCTCAAAGCCCAAGTGATTTACCATAACTATTGGCTAGACTTTCTAATTAGGGCTTAGATTATGGAGGCAGCTTCATGAATCAAACGCAGTGCTGAACAATTGGCCTTTGCTCATGATTAAATAGTAAACAAGAAACCATGCACTCAGGAACAGAGTATTTGGAAAACAGTCAACATAAGTGCTAAGTTTGAGAAAACACCTTCTCTTATTTTTTTTTTCTCTAAGAGCTTGTTGGATTGGGAAATCTGGTAAGTTCCTGCTTTCAGGCCAAGTCACTCAAAGGACATCTATTTAGAGTCAAACCTTTAAAAAATAAGCTGATCATAACCTTGGCTTCTAAACCTCAACAGGAAATTGGATTCTCAGCTGTGTCACTGAACTTCGTTCCTGACAAGGACTTACAGCGTGTTCCTTCTTTGTGGTTCAGAAAAAGGACCATATATATGAAAAAGAAAATCAGAAATGTCAATCATCAAATGAAAGTCATAAACAAAAGTATAATAAATTAAATTGAAGAGACATTATCTTATTTTCTTAAATATTAATGTGCTTTACTCCTTTCTCAGCAAGATTATGCTGAAACTTTATGATATTTTCAATATTTACAAGTGTAATTGTAACTTTTTCTTAAGTGCCTTATAACATAATTTTTTATTTGTCTAATTATGTTTGATATCAATCCCAAATGGATGCTAATTTATATAAGCATTTCAATCACATATTCTTTTATTAATTCTTTTATTTTGATATCCTATGAGCATATACAGGGCGAGGTAATCCTCCTCAGTCACAGTCATAGGGGAGGGGAATAAGGGGAAAATGGGAGGGAGGGAAGAATGGGAGGATACAAGGGATGGGATAACCATCGAGATGTAACAAGAATAAATTAATTTAAAAAAAGGAAAAAAACTCATAATAGGGAAGTAGCCTCTAAGTCCCTCTGTTTATTTAATTCAATATTATTAACAGTACTGGAATAAATAAACATAGCTCTGTCTTCAAAGGAAAAAAAAAGTTGCAATGTCCAAACTCAAGTCTCCAGGTTTGTCCAGTTAGTTTTTTATTCTGTGAGTCATTTATCTGACTGAAGATATTAGATTTTCTTAAAAAATTTCTCTATTCTGCACCATTTTTATTTAATTAAAAAATTTAATCTCAGCAGCTATTATTTTACATTATTTAGCTTTCATATGAGTTATTTTCATGCTCCTTGGTACCTAAAACTAATGACAAGTCATTTCCCACTTTGAAAAATATAAAAACATATTCTGCATTTATTTTAAGAGTCAAAATAGGATTTGATTATTTTTTTCAATTCCTAATTGAGAAATTATTACATTTAAAAACTAGGAATTAAGCTGTTTAATATCTGAAATGTGTATCCATAAAATGTATTTTCTGTAAAACAAGGTGAAACTAAATGTTTAAAATATTTTTTAATTTCTTACAGATTCTTCATGAGTTTTACATCCTGCACCCCAATCCAACTCATCTCCCCAACCATTCATATACACTGTGTATCTTCTACCCTAAAATAAAATAAAATAAAATAAAATTAGATAAACAAAACAAAGCATTAAAAACTACCTCATTTTGGAAGCTATAGTGGGTCACACAGTATACCCTTTTGCCCACATATCTGTTCTTGCAGATGTTCATTTTTACATCGCACTGGACTCTTTCAAGAACTCTGGTTTCTGCTGCACCTTGAGTATTGGGTCCTTACCGGGATTCCTTCTGGTTATCACGTTGTTACCCTGGGTCACTCAGAGCCTTCAGCTTTTGAGCTGCAGGATCAGTCCTTTCACATGATCCAGCAATTCATCCATGAGGTAGATATTGGGGTGGCCCACGTCAAAATCCTGGATCTGGACCTAGGAAGTTGCTGAGCTTTCCAGTACTGCCACCGATAGCTCACTGAATGCTGCAGCTGTCAAGGGGCATGGTTGCCTCTTCAGCTTTCATGCCCTTGGAGCCGCTCACCCATTCCTTCCCCATCAGGGCCAGCTGGCTATTTGCTCGACCCGGTTCCATATTTGTCAATCTGTTTCCGTTCTCTTTCTTTCCCAATCCATCAGCTACACGCTTACACGTTGTAGTAGCTCTACTGGGTGTGGCCACATGGCTGGTGGGCCTCTGGGTGTCTTCAGCCTGCCCTCACGGCGGTAGCCAGCAGGAGACTAAAACTGTCTAAAACATAAAATTTTTTTATTGATGTTAATATGCTATTGTTTTATTTTGCGTATTGTCTTTTTATATTTGTTTGCTTTTTAGAATATCACACAATATTTTTTTATCATAGTCACCCTGTCCCCAAACTCCTCCCATGTCCTCCCCACTTACACACTCATTTTGTGTTTTTCTTCCTCTTAACAACAAATAAACATGAAAAAATTTTTTAACCAAACAAAAAGCAACAAGTTTTTGTTGGCTGACTACTGCTGAGCATGGATGACAGTGTTATTGACATGCCACATGTCCCCTCACTGAAGAAGACTGAATATCTACTGGGCTACAAGAAGTCCTTCCAACATAATTCAACCTCTTCCATGCTCAGACTTTGCCTGACCTGGGCTTCTACAAGCTTTATGAATGCTGTCTAAGTCTCTGTGAGTTCATCAGTGCGTATCCACAGTTATGTCTGAAAATTATATGTTCTTTATGTCACTTATTTACTACCGTAGTCTGATTTTTATAGTCTTTGTATCTCCTAAATAGAGCAGTAAGCCTTTATGGAAAGGGCGTGATATAAATATCCCACTGAGAGCAACCCTTCCTAAGTCTGTTATTCTCTACACATTGAATAATTGTGCCTTTCTGTGTTACAAACCATCTACAGCAAGAACAGGCTTGTCTGAAGAGGACTGAGTGAAGCATTGATCTATGTGTAAGGTAATATGACATTAAAAGTCATTTTGTTGATATGTTCACTTTTTATAAAAATAGCAATAGATTTTTTTCCCTAGAGATCATGTCCTATTCAGCCTTATATTTGAGCTTCAATGGCAATATCAGGTGGAGATTCTATCCCATTGTACAGGCCACAAATCTAATAAAAACAGTGATTGATTATTCCCATAATGTTCATGATGTGGTTACACCAGTGGGAGTAGCTTGTAGCCTAGTCATTACTCTACCTCCCAAGAATCATATTTGGGGAGACTGATAATTACTTTCCTACTCTGGTAGTACACATAGCTTTTCCAGCACCATGAAGGCTCACCATTAGAGTTGAAATTTCCAGCTGAGTATAAGTATAGCTTTTCCAAAATTCAATGACATAAATATGTGGCATCTCTTTAACAATAGAGTCTTACATTCAAGTTGTGGAAGGTAAACTACAGTATTAGCAGTGGCCTGTCATGTTTAAGAGGGTCTACTGGGACACTGTTGGCCAAACCTCAATAATATATAACCCGTTTTTATATTTGTTAGCTTCATTTAGTAGCACAGGATGTCCAGTTGGGGTATCATCTTATTGTTTCTTCCCTTGTAAATCCTTGTGTGTGTGTGTGTGTGTGTGTGTGTGTGTGTGTGTGTGTGTGTGTGTGTGTCAGATGCTCATTGAACCAAGAGTGCACAGAAATTTTAATCCTGCAACATGACTACTCTGGCAAGAGATCACATCCAAAAACCTAGGCCAGTGTGATCCAGCAGGAATAGAGACATACATGTAGTATGTAGCTTTAATCCCTCTGACTAGAAAATGCCCTTTTAGAACTGTATGACAGGCGAATCTGGGCCCTGGGGTCCTCCTCAAACTAAAGTACCAGCCAAGGAAAATATAGGCATTGAACTTCAAACCCCTACCCAGACTAGCCGATGGACAGGACATTCTCCACCGTTGCATGGAGAAGGAGATCTGACTTTCACACAAACTCTGGTGCCCCATCTCTGACCACGTTCTCTAGATGGAGAGGCATGGTGGCACTCAGAGGAAGGATAGCAAGTTACCAAGAAGAGACTCGATACCCTGAGAGCATATATGGGGGGATGTAATCCCCCTCAGTCACAGACATAGGGGAGGGGAGTAGGGGGGAAGCCGGAGGGAGGGAGGAATGGGAGGATACAAGGGATGGGCTAACAATT
Source organism: Acomys minous (assembly GCF_964271855.1). Taxonomy (NCBI): domain Eukaryota; kingdom Metazoa; phylum Chordata; class Mammalia; order Rodentia; family Muridae; genus Acomys; species Acomys minous. The sequence continues at coordinate 29,238,488 of NC_140493.1, read as the reverse complement.
GAGATGTAATACGAACAAATTAATAAAAAAAAAAGAAAATGCACTTTTAATCACTCTGGTTAGAATATAGACATGACACACCTTTAATCCCTCTCCTATAATACAGAAATGCTTTTACTACACACATTTAATACCGAACAATGACACCAAATTGAGGAAAAGATAAAGTGACAAATGAAAGAGAGATTTGACAGAATGAGACAGAGAAAGGACATACCCAGCTCTCACAGGAATAGACAGCAAAGAGAAGCTACCTAAGAACAGCGCAGAGATGTGATTACACAGGACAGTGGAGGAGACCACAGCATGGGAGGACAGTAGAGCTCCTGCAGCCAACACATTTCTGTGCAGTTCAGCTGGGTTTGGCGCAGACAGTTTGGTACCATTCAGTTTGTGGAGCTCAGAGGAAGTTTTTCCAAGCAGCCCAATTTTGTGAGAAGCTGAAAGAAGCCTGTTTGAATCAGTCAGCTTGGAGGGGAACATTGAGCCACACCTGAGTTGAATCAGCCAGCCAGCATTCAGAAAAGAACGAGTAAGGTTGAGCATACTCAGTAGTAAGTCTCAGAGAATGAAAACGCTCTACACCTAGCAACAGAGGCTGGGAGATGAAGCCTTTACGGTTTGCTCTTATGGAAGATTAGAATATATGGAGGCTAGAGGCTCCCCAGCCTCTGCCTAGGGATAGTTAGACACAAACGCTCTGGGCTCCACCCAAACTATGTTACCTAATGTTTGTGTACTGCTCTCATCTCATGCCCTCATCAGAGGAGATAAAGACATTTACACAAGCAGAAACCAGTTACTACTTTTCTGCTGCAGGAAAGTCATAATAAACTTTGTTATTTGACTCCTAACAACACCCTGCTATTTGTGTACCAGTGCCATGCTCAGCTATCATAAGAAAAACTTCTTCCTTTAATAGATGGGGGCAAAGATGGAGACCCACAGCCGGTTAGTGTGGGAGAGAGTATGAGCCCTTAGAACTCTTGATCTTAAAAAGATGTCTACTTCAAACCCCACCCCATAAGGGATCAGGAAGCCCTTCAGAAGAGGAGGTACAAGATTGTAAGAACCAAAAAAAATTAAAAAGGTAAAATAAAAAACCATTGTAAGAACCACGGGGATAAAAGGAATGTAGAGCACTGAGGAAGCTAGGCCTCCTAAACTGAGCAGAATGTCTGCAGAAGGACCAGCAGACTAGCAGCAAGCATAGGACATGAATGGTTCTGTGCCAGTTGAGGTCCCAGTACTGAGAGGAGAAGTGGGCACAAGCTTCCTTCCATAACCCGGGAACTATCTCTAGTAATAAGCACTCACAAACAAACAAACAAACATGTTTCTTCCAACACAATCTCACTCTGGATGCAAACCACTCATTTTTAAATATTTTACATATACATTTATATTATTACACATATATACAATAAACTTCCTACAGCAAGAAAACCCACAAAACACTCAGGAAGTATACACCCACTCTTAAAGGCAGGCACCATGCCTTATATCTAGTGGTAGAGGTGCAACAGAAAACAAACTCAATGGCATCTTTGGAAGCTTTCCATCTAATACTATTTTATCAAGGATTTTTAAAATTTATTTGTGTTATTTATTTTGCATTAAAATTCTTTGCCTATATAGTATAATGTCTGTTTTTGAAATTCCTATGTGTGTGAACTTATGTATATCTTTGTCAACATGTCTTTCTTGTGCTTTCTCTTCTGGTTGTTAATTTTTGTCTTATTTTAGTTTGTTTTTTATATTTTTAAAAAATTAATATTCTTTAGAACCGAACCAGTATATAATGAGAGATTACAAACATGTGCATTAGTAGGGGAGAGAAGGTATGAGGATCTCAGAGGAGTCTGGGGTTGTTGAAACTGTAATTCGTAATCAGAGGGGTCTATGACACAAGGAGACCATGGCCCACAGAATCAACTAACCAGAGCTCATCAGGGCTCACAGAGACTTAAGTGGGAGTCACAGAGCCTGTATGCATTTGTGCTAGGTATGTCCTCTATAAATACATTATGTTTGTGTGCCTTTGTGTTCTGGTGGGGCTCTTAACTGTGGGAGTATTTCTGACTCTTTTTTTTTTCCCACTCTTGGGACTTTTTCCCTCTTACTGAGTTGCCTCCTCCAGCTTAGATATAAATGTTTGTGCATAGTCTTATTGCATCTTGTTATGCCTTGTTCAGTTGATATCCCTGGGAGTTCTGCTCTTTATTAAAAGGAAATGAAGATGGAATGGATCTTAGGAAGTTGGGAGGTGTAAATGGGCAAGGATGGTGAGGGAAAAAACACTGAGGTTGAATATATTGTATGAGAGAATTGAAAAAAAAAAAAAGAAAGAATCCACTGAGAGGAAAAAGTCCTGTAAACTATACACCTAATATTCTGTCTGTCTCACACTCCTTCTGCCATTATCTTCAATAAATATTTTGCTGTCATAAAACCAAAACAGAGTAAATATTATTTTCAATAAAAACTGAACAAAATATTATGTTAAATGTATACATACATTTATACATTCATGTATACATACATGAAATTTTATTATTCCACTTCCAATATTCTGTTGATATTTTGACAAATAAATGAAACTGCAGTATGTAAAATTCCTTGTATTGTGGCTTGGCCCAGTGTCTTGAAGTAATTTCTGAAAGACATGGAAAGTTAGAATACATATCACAGGAGAGGATGGACTTAAGAAGTTATATATTAATGGTACCCATAATATGTGTGGGTATTTTCCTTTTCAGTAAATAAATAAATAAGAGACAACAAAGGAAAGTTTATAATCTATAGAAGAGGCGACCTTTCCAAGTCAGTTACCTGTGACTTTTCTGCAAATAAAAAATTCTTCATCGTAGTAATGCAATGTCAGAGTGATGCTGACAGTTAAAAAAGCTGTCACTGGAGAGATGGTTCAGAAGTTACTTATGGTTTCAGTTTCTGTTTGAGGATTAGAACTCAAATACTCAGCACTCATATAAAAAAAAACCAGCCTGGGCAACTGTACTTGTATCATAAGTACTGTGATTGGTGGAGGCAGGAGGATTGCCGGGGTATGCTGGCTTCCAGCCTAGCTACATGTTCAGGGAGATACCTGTCACCAGGGAAGAAGGCAGACAATAATACAGCAGGACACACAGTTCCCTCCTCTCATCTCCCCATTTTCTTGCATATGTGTAGTCCACAGTGAGTAAATACAGAACATCAACTCTCACAATCGTGAATAAATCATGTCACAATTCTCTTTAAAGCCACCAATTTTGAGACACTTGCTACTGGTGTCAGAGCTAACTTGGAAATTTTTGTAGAAATTAGTTAAAATATAACCATTTTGGTGATCATACATCTTTGTCTTCTACTGGCATAAATTTTTCTGCTCAGGATTTCTTTTCACTCAAAAATATTTTTACAAGGCTTTGGGCATATGCATAATAAAATAGGTATATGAGTAAAATAAATAAATAAATGGATAAAATAAAAATAAACCATAATAAAATGTATTTTAACTAGTCCTTTGGTTCATATGTATTATCATTATAAAAGAGGAATGCAAATTTGCCTGCTAATAAGTACTTGTTTATTTTTACATAAAAATATGTCTTAGCTACATATTTGTTACTGTTGAACATAGCATAATTTCATAGTTTGTTGGTCGGTTAGTATTATTTACAATGATAAATACTTGTAGCAATCTCTTAATTCTTAATTATGAAAGTATTTTCCTTTCTTCAATATTATCACCATAAAACCATTCCTTTATAATTTTTGGCTATCTCTCTGTCTCCCTCTCTCTCTGTCTCTGTTTTTCTGTCTGTCTGTCTGTCTGTCTGTCTGTCTGTCTGTCTGTCTCTCTCTCTCTCTCTCTCTCTCTCTCAAACACTCAACACACACAATCATGTAAAAAGGTACATTAATGGATCATCAAGATATTCACATGACTAGAAAGATAGTTCCTCTGGCAAAGGTGACTTGTGCCAAACCTCAGGGCTTGAATTCAATCCTGTGTTTCACATGATAGAAGAAGAGAAATGACTCTGAAACTTAGTTCCTGACTTCCAAATGTGCACTCTGGTCATCCTCCCAAGTGTGCACAGAGAGAGAGAGAGAGAGAGAGAGAGAGAGAGAGAGAGAGAGAGAGAGAGAGAGAGAGAAACACATACACACAAACACATACACATACATGAAATATAAATTAAAATTATAAACAGTATGATTTGTAACCCCAAATTTTATGTAAGTTTCAATGACAAATCATTTTTATTACTGACCTGTACTTTTTTTTAACTCTGCCCTAAAATGCAGATATCCATTACACTAAAAGTGTATAGTAAATACCATACCAAAAAGGTAAGCGTTATCCAACAAAAAGTTGGTTTATAATACCAAACACACCTGTATGTGATCTCTGTAATCAACTTGTGTAAATTTCTTCTCATTTTCAGGGTATAAATGGGCAGCAAATATTTTTCCTAAATCCAGCCATTATCTGATTTATTATGACTGTTTAAGTCACAAAATATTACTGAATTATGAATTGCCTAATCACTCCAAAAGAGTTTAATACATTGGGCCAAATTTACATATTAAGATTTATATTCTAATTATGTGGGGTTTTCTGAACCAGATTTTTTATAATTTTGTATTCTTATTTCTGTAGATCAAATTTATTCTTATCATATCATGGTTTTGTTTTACAATGTGTTTCTTTAGTATTACTGGTTTTAAAATGTATTTTTAATCTATCCTATCCAACACACAATTTATTTAGTTGAATTATAATCTGTAGTTTCATGAAGATGTGCCATTTCCTTTTTGAATCCTCTGTGTTTTTCTTTCATTTTGAAATTATTTGGGTTCAGAACACTGATAAAATTCAATTACTTAGGATCTTTATTTTCGAAACTGAAGAAAAGGTTAGATTTAAACACAGGTAGCTGAGTAGGTACATAGGATATTTAATTTATGGTCCATGAAATCCATAGCCTTTGGTGGCCTTTCTAGGTCTCTGCATTCAGTAATACCACCATCCCTGGAGTTTTGTAACAACCTTCAACCTCGCTGACTTGTTTGTATGCAGTACAGCTGCTGTGAGTTATATAGCTGTATTAGATGTGTCAGACAGGATGCAGCGCTATCACTGTAGATGTCACAAAAAATAGGTAGAATTAAATTTTGATGGAAAAGACGCTGATGCACCTAATAACTTGCTAATTATGTTTTCCTTAGGTATGTCCCACAATAGGTTTATAAACATTTATTTGATAATATTAAAATGGTTTTATATTGACATATATACATAGTTTCTTTTCTCACTCAAATGTAACAAGTATTTTGGAGCTATTGACATCATGTTAAGTAACTGAAGTTTAAATGCACACATCATAGAGTAAAAAAAAATATTTTAAGAGGTATATAACACCAAAACACTAAATTTACATAATTCATAGAACCTCTTGAATGTTATTCTATCTATGGAGGTTTGGGGGTTAAAATGTACCTCACAAAAGATATCTCATCTTCCCTTCTCTGAAATATTGCTATACTTCTCAGCCTACCACAGAGTTTCAGTCCAAACAAGAGGTGGTGTTTGCTTCTTTCATGGGCTTTAAACACCTAAGCTTGTTATCATTTATTTTTCTTCACTCCTTTCCAGATTTTTTAATAGTCTTCACATACTCCTCCCATTGCTAAACATCTCAGCCTTCAACTGGAGATTTCCCAAAGACCCTTTAAGCATTATAGTAAATCATCAGGATTTCAGACCCTTGCTCTTTGTCTTGAATTACTTGGCTATTCCTTTGTTGTTCCAGAGTTGTTTTTTTCCCCTAGTTATTTGCTTCCTGAACTTAGTATCCTTAGAGTCCTCATATTGGATATGTTTTTTCATCACCTTCTTCTATCTTTGCTACTGATTCATGCTGTCCAGGAAGAGGAATCAATGAGTAATCAAGACAGAACAAATTAAAAGCCACTTTGTTGAAAGTTCTGTGTATTTAAGCTTCCTCCTAATAACCTTCTGGCTGGTGTGATTTGTTTTGTTTTGTTTTGTTTTGTTTTGTTTCTTCCTATTTGGCAGCTGGTAGTTTTGGTTCTGGTAAATGCAGACAAATATTTAGGTTTCAATAATAATAAATAATATACAGAATTGGGTCATTCACAGTTATGAATCTGCCTCATGCATTCTAGCCAGAATCTAATATATTTCTATGTACTTCATTCTTTAGTAGAGGATTGTCATGATTCTATGACTTTTTTTATTTATTTTCTTTTATTAATTTATTCTTGTTACATCTCAGTGGTTATCCCACCCCTTGTATCCTCCCATTCTTCCCTCCCTCCCATTTTCCTCTTATTCCCCTTCCCTATGACTGTTCCTGAGGGGGATTTCCTCCCCCTGTATATGCTCATGGGGTATGTCAGCAAAACCTACAACATATTTGAGGATTTAGATGATTTGGGAGTCTCCCAAGGATGAGGCCATGGATTTATCAGCATTCTTGAAGGATTCAAGCTTCTACAGATAAGAAAGAGCGATCAAAAGATTGAGGAAAGGAGTAGACTAAGAATATACATGATGCAATGGCCAAACACAATATAAAAGTAGACCTTTGATCCACAATGTCTACAGCAAGAGGCTTGAAACATAAAGGGCCAACGTGGTCTCAACATTCCCACTTCTTTCTCTTGTTACCAAAACCAAAACCAGAAAAAGATAAATATGTTCTTCAGCTAATCTTAGTAGCCTACATAGATTGGGCTTTCCATTTTTTTTTCTATGACAACGATCTACAGTTAAACCATACAAAAATATTTTTAAATGATATTTATTGGTTTATATTTATTGTATGTAAAAACGGATGTAATTATTTTATATCAACTCTATCATGTACTCTACCCTTTCCTCTGTTATCATTCTCCTCCATTTTTCTTCACTCTCGTACCCAAGAAATTCCCTTTTTTTGTATCTAGAACAAAATCAAATTCCAAAACTGAGAGAGAAACTATATTTGTTCTTTATAGTTCTGGTTGTTTTCAATTAACGCTATCTCTACTGACACCCGTTTTTCTACATATAGCTGGTTTCTACTTTGTTTGTGGCTGTTCTCCACTGTGCACATATGCTATATTTTCCTCTTCATTTGCCTGTTGGCAGATGCTTTTAATTGTGGTGCAGTGAACAAGGATTGTCCTGTATACTTGAAGGATAATGACATAAATACCGTTGGTTACATTCCTGGCATGGACTAGCAGGTTCATAGAGTAGGTCTATTTGTGTGTGTGTGTTTGTGTGTGTTTGTGTGTGTGTGTGTGTGTGTGTGTGTGTGTGTGTGTGTGTGTGTGCTCTGAGTGGTTAAACCGGCTTCCATTCTCAGCAGCAGTGCATTAAGTTTCCATTTCCCAGCCTCTTTATAAACATTTGCTGTTTGTTTTCTCAATGATAGCCAATCCAACCAGAGAAAAATGGACTCTTAGTGCAGTTTTAATTTGCATTTCTCCGAAGGCATATTTTGGAAATGTTTACTCAGACATTAGTCCTTCAACATGGAAAACTGTTCACCCATTTCATCAGCCCAGTTGTTGGCTGGATTTCTTAGTTTGGGGTATTCAGTTTTACGCAGTCCTTACGTAGTTTATATATTAATTATTTGCTAGATATATAGTTAGGAAAGACTTTCTCTGCCATTCTGCAGGTGCTTTGCTTGATAATTTTTCTTTAGCTGTGCAGAAAGCTTTTAATTGTATGTACTCATATTTGTCAATTCCTCGGACTATTTCCTGGATGATTGTAGTCCGTTACAGAAAGGTCTTGCACTGATCTTTACTTGAAGTATTATCACAAAATTTTCCTGCAACAGTTTTAGAGTTTGAAGTCTTATATTAGAGCCTTACATCAATTTTGAATTAATTGTGTTCAAGCTAAAAGATATCTATCTTGCTTCATTCTTCTGCATGTGGAGAACCAGCGTTCCAAAACTGTTCATTGAAGAGGCTGTCATTTTTCCAACGTATGGTCTGGGCACCTTTGCAAAAACTAAGTGGATACAGCTGTTATGGTTTATGTCTGGGTCCTCTATTCTATCTGATTGATCTTTTAGATTTGTGATAGTGCTGGAACCATTCCACTGGTACTGTTATTTTTTGGCAGCGTAAATTAAAATCTAGTATTCTGATACTAGGGATTGTTCTTACACAGGAGCAGTTTGACCTACCTTGTTCTTAATTTATGCTTACATATGAATTTAACACTACTGTTCTAATTCTGAGAAAATGAATTCTGTTGTATCGTATTAATAGTTAAGGTTCTCAACTAAGAATATTCGAAAATCTCTGTGCCCCTTGTGAAATTGGCTGACAATTAACATCTTATTGTCTGAAGGTCTAAGCATACTGTTATTAGTTGTATTGTGAACTCTATCTATATTCCTCTAGGATGCAACTAGCTATAATGTAGTAGAAATCTGTTTTAACTCTGGATAAGGTCTTAGAGAATAATAGGTTCATTTTATTTGAAGTAACATTATATTCTAATATTCTACTTCATACTATATGTATAATCTGAAATAAAATCAAAACACAATCAATGTATAAATTATACAAAAGTTATATTTAGTTTGCTTTGTACTAGTATTGAATATTTTCTTTGTGTTAATGCATATGTATGTATGTTTGCAATTTTCTTTTTGTTTTGATGTTTACTCACTAATATGAAAACAAATATTTATGTGGTGGATAGATACTAAGAAATAAACAAAATATGGACTACTCTTCCCTTCAGACCAACACAAAACATGATTAGCTGTGGCTCTTATATCTTGGAAATGAAAAATGCATGTTACCTACATTTGCATTGAGGAAAATGGAAGGCCACTGCAAATTCAGAACAGGCAGGCATATAGAAAGAGTCTTCCTCAAAATGTATGCATATATAAACATATATATATAATATATATATGAGTGTGTTATACATACAAAGATACATAGACACACATATACATACATACATACACACACACATCTACACACACAATCCAAACAAGCCACAGACACAAAAGTTTCTCTGAACATATGCCAACATCTCTGACACAAACTAGCAGGATTAAGTGACATTAACATATGCATGCATGACATTCATTTAGAATTTAACATAAACTATAGCATCAATTTGATTCTTCTGAAGGTAAAAATGAATTTCCTGCCTTGGAAATACTGTTTCACTCTCCTACCCTCATTTAAGATTTACAAGTTTCAAACACCAGGTCACTCCTGTCCATTCTGACATTTTGTTGTTGATATGGAAAGAGCTAATGATAAAGAAAGCCTTGAAATATAAAAATAGCACCTTGGGTCAGAGTACACTGAGTTCTAACTTCTAAAACAGAATCAGAGTGCCTTCTAAGTCCAGAGAGTTTACTTAGAATAATGGAAAAATTGATAAATATGATCTGAAATGTATAAGCCAATAAAAATAATAGCTATATGTGAGTACAATGTTTATAAAAATCTACTTAGAATTTTTAAAAAAGATGAACTCTATATAATATCCTTTAGAACTAGATTCTGAGATTTATGTAACATTTTCTCAGAAATAACTTCTATATGTTACAAAGCCTTCTCTAAAAAGAAAAAAATTAATAGAATTTTCCACATCCTTGAACAACACTTCACCCCATGAAAACCAAGGATGTATGTGCTTAGTGAACTTGATCCACAGATCTTGTCATTTGTACTTGAGGTATATGTTAAACTTTAGAATAAGTTACAAGGACACAAAGTTGTGAAAATCTTTTTCTCAGCAATAAATATAGAATTCAGTTCAGTCTAAAGTTACATTTCTTGCTGTACTTGTTTCTATAATTAGCAAAACATTCAAATACTATATTATCTATATTAGACATTTAAGAATTAAAAGTACTAGTAACTTTTAAAAATCACTAATTATCTTCAATTTTGATATGATAACCATTAATTCAATAGTGACATTGAAAAGTGATATTGTTCAAGTCATTGTTGTATATATTGTCATGCTTTATATTATCAGTTATAGCAGAGGCATGCACATTTATGAGTAAGGACCAACTGCAAGCTCATCATAATTACTTCAAATTCTATACAAAAAAAGGAAGTGAGAATATTCTAGTTCTGGGAACACGGACATTAACTCATCACCAAAAGTAGTTTTTTAATTAAATCAATGGAACAGGGGTCAAAAACTGTGTAATAAAGACAATATTAATTCTGGTTTCTCAGACTGATGTTAACTTTAATATTAGTCAGATAGTTGATTTTACAGTTTTCAGATTTATTGTGCTCATATTGTGTTCTGTAATTACAATGTAAACCTGAATTCAAAATTAAATCCTTTCAGCATCCAGATCAAGAATTCTGCACAGAAACTACTAAATCCTATGTTTTAATTAGAACACAAATGGTAAAGGGTTTCTTTGTAAAGATACTGTTCCAATGTGTTAGAATTCAGAGTATTATACTAAAAATAAAATTTTCATGTTAAGAGTAACAGTGGTTAAGGCACCTGCTTCCAAGCATGATGATCTGAGTCTGCTCTTCAGAACCCATATCAGGGAACATGTAACCATCCTCCTACAAGTTCTCCTCTGATCTCTGTATGAGTTCTGTTCATCCCTCATAGATAAAAAACAAAGAAACAATCATTCAAACAAGCAAATAGTAAATAAATAAATGTAACAAAATGTATTTTTAAACCTCTGAAGGTAAAATACATTATCACAAGGGTCTTCATAACGTGAGTATGTTGATCCCTGAATGGGGTCAGCCACAACAGACGATGTATGGAAATCCTAAGATGTAGTTACCAGTCATCAGAGCTCTCTCTGCCTGAACTTTACTGTGCTTCTATTGTGACTACCTCTACCCCAGATTCCCAGCTCTATATTCTCACAGGTTAGTGACGTTTCAACTCTCACTCTTCCCTTTCTCAATTCCACGTAGAATGTAGATGACTTCACATTTTGTGATTTTTTTTTTGTTTTCCCACTGTGATTGTGGAGTTCATGAAACCATTAGACTGATTAGAGTACCGCTTTCATTCCTGTTTCCACCTTCTGTAATTTTCATCAGGCAAATCTAAGGCATTTTTCCTAATAATTTATAAAAACTTTATCTCCTCTTCATGTTACCATTACTAATAAGATTTGAAAACGTTTTACAACAATAAATTACCATGTCCTAGAACTGAAGGCAGTGTTTTCTATGAAGGTGAACTATTTCTTCCTATGTGGATGAATGAAGCCTAGAAGACACAGAAAGCTCAGTAAAGTTACAAGACTCAAGGGAGGATTGAGGATACAGAAGCAGTGAGCAAGCACTCGGGAAAGAGCACTTTTATGAAGCTCCAGTCAGTTGTGTAGAGAATTCATGATGCGGCTTGCTAAATGCATCACCTATGCTAGGAAATGTTTTCAAGGCTCCAGTTTTGAGTCACCCATTTAAATGTAAGCAACTCCTCACTTCTGCACCTGTAACTAACCCTAATAGACTCATTTGTTCTCTAAGATAGACTTTTGTAGATATGTTTCTTTGGTCTATCATTGGTGCTTTGGTCTATCATCTTTACTGAACTGCTATTTGTTATCTCCCTAGGGAGAGGTCATACATTAGGTTTCTGATAAAAAGAAGGGTATTTCTACAATGCAAGTTTATTCCCATTTGATGACTACATTGACAAACCACAAGAAAACAAGGTAGAGGCATTGCTTGAAAATGAGATCTGGGAATGGAACGGGAATGACATATTCCCTGATGAGAGCAGAAAATTCTTCATAAATCGAAAGAACCAAGTTACCCTGAACCCATCAGACAGCAAGGCGCCATGTAAACCTAATTTTCAGACAAGATAATCTCATATTTTCCATTCACAGAGTAGACTACAAGTGAAGAAGTGAAAAATCCAAAGATCCTCTTAAAAATTTCTTAAAAGTTAAATGCATATATCACATCAGATTGGATTAGGCAAGGTATCTAGTTATGAGATGACTTTGTACCACGCAGCAGATTCTTACAAGATATGTGGACACTTTTGAGATAATGAGAATACGATAAAATTAGATTCCTTTTAATGAGAGCTTTATTCAAATTTAGTAAGCAAATAAGAAAGAGAGTTTCAGAGTGGGATTTTCTTACACACACACACACACAAACACAGACACACAAAATCAAGAGCTGGCATATAAAAGAAAATAATTTTGTCACAACTAATGAAGTGGGAAATTATAATTTGGCCTTTTGAATGAAGGAGGAAAATAGAAATGAAACACTGGAAATTGTATAATTGTTGATGCTTCCCATTCAATAATTTTGACTTTGGCTGGTATGTTTTGCAGCTACAAATAGTACATGTAGTCATAATTTAAAAAACTACCATTAGGGTAGATTACAATTGTTGTGACAAATGAGGAATAGTCAAAGGACCTCATCATTTAGATGATGTGATTAGATCTAATGGATGTTAACGCAGATTTTCACTGTAAAATATTAAAATATTATATAAACTCCCCATGATGATGGTTTGTGCTATTTTAAAAACCTCTTATTTCAAAACAATAAATATCTGAGTACAAATCCTCAGTATCACCTCCACACAGAGTTAATGCTCTCTCTTAATAAAATATTGAGAAATCATAATCATAAGCACACTGGAGCCAAAATTTGGCAAGAAAAATACAAATATGAGGAAATACCCTACACAAAAGTCACAGAGTTAAATAATTATGAATTCGTCATTTTGGTACCTTGCCATTAATGCACCTTCTTTCCTTAGTCATTGCACCAATTCTCTCATTTCCTTTACCACAGATGATATTGTCACAAAAATTTTAAGAATGTTAATGTTAAAAGTAAAAAAAAAAAAGCTTCTTATGAGGATATATCATAAATGACTAAATGAAGTTGAAGCTGATCTGACAATGTGCTTTTCGATTTCCTTTCCCATTGGTAAGAAATAACCACAATAGTTGTTAACGCCTGTACAGTAGATGCAGAAGTTAAATCTATTATAATGAAGCTAAAATGTAAAAAAATAAATTTCTCTAATGGAATTAATAATGACTAATATTTTACTTACATGTTTTCATAAAGATATCCAAAAGTTTTAACTAAGAAAAGTACAGTGACATATATATATATATATATATATATATATATATATATATATATATATCATATTTTCTGGCTTATAAGATAACCTCCAACTCTAACTTTAACTTTACCAATTAAGATATAGATTTTGCAGCCCTAGTCTGCTGCACATGGTGTGTGTTGAAATAAGGGTAGACTTATATGGTGAGTATATTCCAAACTGGAAAAGTCTAAGGTAAAGTTAAAGTTGGGGGTCATCCTATACGGTGTGTGTGTGTGTGGACATACAAAGTCAAAACCAGTCAAACAATGGAATATAGAAATCAGAAGTGAGGTTATTTAGGTATATAAGTGCTAATAATAGCACTCCAAATGGCTGATTTTCCTTGAATAATAGTTCCAGCCCAACTTGTTTTAATCCGTTCATAAACAAAGAGCTTTGGCAAAGCTCTTGCAGGTATGAGTGAGAGCTCACAAGGGATGGGTTCAGATGTACTGAGTAGTAAGGTCAGTGCTTTCTCATGAGAGTTTTGTGCTTTGGAGTACAGCTGTAACAAGAGGACAAGATCCCACAGGCACTCAATAAGAGGGGATAAACATGTTGGATCTATATTTATTGGCCTCAGGTTCATCGCTAAAACAGCCAGCTGTCTAGTTTAAAGTTTCATGTCAATTGGGAAAAACTGTGGATTAATCAAAGAAGTCAAGTGTCACTTTCAAACAAAACAGAAATTCAAAGTTCATTTTGCACCAAATGATACATTTGGTGGTACAAACTTGTTGGTGAGAAATAAAAAGAGAGCAAAGGCAGAATAAATGGAAGAAAAGAGCAGAGCTCGTTAGACCTATAAATAAGTAGACATGACAAAGTGGCAAGACCTACAAAATGTGTCACTCCATTTGGTTTAGGAACGTGGGAGTTCTCTTAGCTTAAATCCTTAATTCCTCCTATATTCTAAGACTAGCATAAAGATGCAATATTATAAATCGTTAGTTTTTCCTTGCTAACATTAAGTTATGAATATTAATTATTAAAATATTACCCTTAAAGATATAGTGTTCTAGATTTACAGAAAAATATAAGCTAAAAATGAAAACATCTTGATATCATCAGAATTACTATTTTGTACATTTATTAAAATTCTCAAACCAAAGATGAAGTGATATAAGTCGGTTTCAAAAACACAAATAGATGTTTTCTCTTATAGTTGTTTTTTAGATTTTATATAGATTTTTTTAAAGTGTGTGCGGGTTTGTGTATGTGTGTTTGTTTGTGTGTATGTGCGTGTGTCTGTGCACATGTGTATACATGCACATGTTCACCATGAAAATAGAAGCAAAACTACACAGGGATAGTATCAAAACTAAGGGGGCACTAAATGGAGAGGGAAGCGCTGAAGGTTATTTTTATAAAACTTCGTTATTTCTCTTAGTTTATTTCTTAACTGAGACTCTTTTACACTTGTTTACAATAAGCTTCACAACACAAATTTGAGCAGTTTAAGTCTGTTCTTAACCCTCTACATTATCCTGACTCCATCTTTGCCAAAATCCCTAAGTTCCTTGTTTTTTAGTTCTCTCTTTGTTCCAGCTGAACCTTCATCTCTCCTGCCCCTGCTGCTAATTCCCTGGCTGAAATCCCTACTTCCTCTATTAACTCCTCCTCCTTTGGCTGTCTGGAAGTCCAGCCCTATTGTCTCCCATGCTTAGTGATTGGCTATAAATTGCTTTTTGGCTTATGAAGAAACAATTGAGAAACGGAGTTTATAAAACATCTTAATTTCCCCATAGTTATTTGATACCTCTGTTCTGTTTTGAGCTGTTTGTCAAGTTATATGAACTAAAGTCATAATTATTGCTACTACTATTTTGCGTGAGTACTCAGTTGTGCTGAAACCATTTACCGGAAACTTCATTTCCATCAAATTGACTTCATTAATTTGTCAAATACCAGTTTATTAACTGAGTAGGTGGGTTTAGTTCTGTATATTCTGGGGTTAATATATGTATGAACTATGTAGCAAAAATCAGGCTATCATGATCGTTGAAAACTTATACTAAGTATAGTAAGTTATACTAAGTGGTAATCCTCATAATTTATTATTCATCAAAACTCTGTGACCATTTTATACAGCATAAACAGTAAAACTATCAAACAGTACGTTACATTTCAGGCTCAGCCGTTAAGAACGCTCTATGCTCAGGACCCACATTGGCGGCTCACAACTTTCTGTAACCCCAGCTCAAAAGAATCTGACTTCTGCTTCTGGCCTCCGAGGGCTCTGCACTCCAGTGCGGCGCTAACACACATGCAGGCAAAACACTGATGCACATACAGTTTTAAAAATAAGTTTTAAATTCTTTTAGATACTGATTTTCAATGTACGTTAAATACTTTAATATAGTCTTCACTGCAGCTTCCCTTTCATAAGAGCAAGCTAACAATTGAAATGGAAGATTATTTGTTGATGAGTGCTTTTTAAAAGCATACAGTCGTGACAAAATACGGCAGAATCGAGAAAGTGATAAAACAGACTTTGAAATTTTATTGCTTTGAATCTGTATAACTATGTTGGGTTTGTTTTGTTTGTTTTTCAGCCGCCATGTGTGCTAGTTAATCTTCTGTTACAGTAATAAAACACCCTGAAACAGAAGCAACGTAGCGAAGAGCATGTTTCTAGTTGATAGTAACAGAGTCCACCATGATATGGAAGATATGGCCACAGGCTTGTAACATTTCCTTCTGAAGGCAGAAGTGAACACAGGAAATCAGATAACCTAGCCCAAGCGATGTGTTTTCACCAGCAAGACTCCATCTCGTAAAGGTTCCATAACCTGCCCAAACAGCGCCACAAGCTAGAAATCAACTGTTCAAGTATATGAGCCAATGGGACCATTTCTCATTTGAATCACCTTACCATACTGGAAGTCTCCTGAATGAACTGTCAGAGAAAATCAGCATAAATGTGAGTTCTCTTTTGAAATGTTTCACCAAGTGAACTTTTAACTTGAAGTTTTGTATATTTCTTAAGATAACCTTTTATCCTCAAATATGAATATGTTAATAATTATTTTATCAAATTGGGATAAAGTTTATCAGAGGTGGTTTTATGCATGGAAAATGCTTATCAGATAATATCTTAGTTTTTCATTCAGATTATTTTCATTTGTTTTAGTTATTAATGTGGCAAATATATGATGGCATTTCAGAAGCATAAATATTTGTTTACACACACACATAAGAATATAAAAGTATATTTGACTTTAGTAGCATACAACATAGGTGTACATATTTATTCCTGGGAAAACACATGTATGCCAAAACAATTTATTATATTAAAAAGATAAAAATGAATTTCAGTGCACATAATTCAGCATGCATGAGAAAGATACCAGAGTATAAAATGTGTTGTATTTGATATAGCCTAATTTAGTAAGTAAAAATGACATGAAACTTTCTTATGTTTCCCTAGTTTTCATCTTTCCCAAAATTTTTAAAATGCCACCCCAAGAACTCCTTTATTAATTCCCAACTAGAATTACATGCTAATGTTCTTAACCTCTGCCAACAACTCACTATAACTGTATTCAATAACCCTTGGTATGTGCTGTAGTTAATTGTCATCTTTAAATACAAAATAAAACCAGTCTTCCAGAGATAGCAATAGTTTTGAGAAGTTGTAAAAAAATTATTTTATTGTAATATCTGTTCTACATGAAAAGGTGTTCACATAGGACTAATTTGATAGTTTTTTGAAGTACTTTTGTATGGTGAAAATCCTGAGTCATCCGCAGATTAATGATGTATACAATGTCATAAAACAAATTGTGCCTGGAATTTCATACACAATAAAAAGTAAGGAGAATTCACATTATATTTGTTCTGCTGTATGTTAAATGTAGTAAGATAAATGTGAACTATAATATGTGTGAAATTTTTCTAAAAACTGTACATAGGACGTGTATGTCTCATCTGGCTTACAAACAATAATATTATTATTTGGCTGTTCATTACCCTGAAACAGTTGAATCAAGTAATTTAGAAATTGACAAAACTTCCCACAGGCATTTTAAAACTGTATTTGAAACACTTATTTTTATAAAGATGAAAGAAATTACGGTAGCACGTGTCCCATAGCTGCAACTAATTCTAAACATCATTAACAGTTCGCATAAATAACAATGCAAATACAGTCTCTCAGAGGACATCTATGTTGGACTAATAGCCACTTACAAGTGAATATATACCATGATTGTCTTTCTGGGTTACCTCATTCAGGATGATCGCTTCTAGTTCCCCCAATTTGTCTGCAAATTTCATAATTTCCTTGTTTTTAATAACTGAGTGGTATTCCATTATATAAATGCACCACAGTTTCTTAATCTACCCTTTGGTAGAAAGGACTTATAAGTTTTTTTTCCAGATTCTGGATATTACATATAACTTGCTATGAACATAGTTGATGAAATGTCCTTATTGTATGGTGGAGCATCTTTTCCAGTATATGCTGGGTCCTGAGGTAGAGCTATTCTCATTTTTCTGAAATAGTACGAGATTGATTTCCAAAGTGGTTCTAGAAGTTTGCCTTCCCACCAGCAATGGAGGAGTGTTCCCCTTTCTCTACATCCTCACCAGCATGTGCTGTCACTTAAATTTTTGATCTTAACCATTCTGACAGGTATAAGATGGAATCTCAGAGTCATTTTGATTTGCATTGTCCTGATAACTAAGGACTTTGAGCATTTCTTGAGGGGTTTCTCGGCCATTCCATGAGCTTCTGTTGAAAATTCTCTCTTTAGGTCAGTACCCCATTATTTCTTTTGGTGGTATTTAATTTCTTGAGTCTTTTATATATTTTGGATATTGTACCTTCGTCAGATGTAGGGTTGGTGTATATATTCTCCCAGTCTGTACGCTTTCTTTTTGTTCTGTTGACAGTGTCCTTTGCCTTACAGACCCTTTTTAGTTTCCTAAGTTTTTTGCTGGGACCCAGGCCCGTGACCCTTGGGGGTGAGGACAAGCTGGTTCAGAGTCAACAACACAGACTCTGGGAGTCAGGCAAGTGGAAAAAGCAGTCTCATTTATTGTGGAAATAGGGCATGCCTTTATAACCCCCTTCCAGTATCCCATTGGCTCCCAAACTGCAAACTGCTGCTGTGGCCCCTCCTTATTGCTTCCCATCATGAAGTCACCAGTTTCTGGGCAGTCAGACTCTGGGCATGTCCAGGCAGGTCCAGGCAGGTCTCTGTCTGTCTCTACATGGAGACCCCTTCTGTGCATGCTTGTTACCAGGCAGGCCCTGTTTCTGCTCTAGGCAAGTCTCCTCCTACATAAGTCCCATTTATTAATTGTTGATCTGAGAGCCTGAGCTGTTGGTGGTCTGTGAGGACGGTTGTCTCCTTTACCGATGAGAAGAAGATTAAGAATGGAGTCCCCAAAGACAAGCAATAAAAACACTGCTTCCAAAAGTTACCATTCTGGATTTTCTATAAAAGTGTTTCCACTTTTTGTTTCTAAAAAGGCATTGAGCTTAGGTCAGAGACTCCAGCAGAATTTGAATATTTAGTCCTTCCTTGTTTGGTTCATGTGTTATTCAGTTAAGTGCATGATTTTATTGGTTTCAGCATATAGATTCTATCTTCTGCTCATTGTCCCTGGGATAACATCAGACAATATGGTGGAAATACATAATGGCAATACCTTGACACCTTGTATTAAGAAGAAGAAAAAGAGGAGAAGGAAGAAGAAGAAGAAGAAGAAGAAGAAGAAGAAGAAGAAGAAGAAGAAGAAGAAGACAGAAGGACCAGAGTTCTAGCATCTACATAAAAAATATTCCACCAATGACCTAAGTTCATTCTCTCGTAATTTCACCTAATAAAACTACCACTAAAGAACACTGTAAAATCTGTATAAACTGTTCTTTTTCATATTTACAATTAAAAATAAATTCAAACCTATTAAAAGTATTAAATAAAATAAGTACCTGCCATTCTCAGTCACTCTTCTCAAATGTATAAACAGTTTGTAAATGTGACACAGCCTTGCATTTTAAAGAGGCTCACAAATGATGCCAGCATCAATGTGAGTATTAAAAAAATACAGAAGTGACTACAACACTGGCCTACTTTGTCAAAGATTTTCTTGGAACCCCACTGTTTAGTTTAGAAAGCTGTGTTTTGTAATGTGATACTACCTTTTGCAAGGATAAATCCAATATTATTATTTGGATTTGGAATATTTTAAATACAAAAGTAAATAAGGTGTTTTTTTCCAAATTGTTCTCTCTATATTTTCATTACAAAATACAATATTTTTGAGTAGTAATATTGTTCTGTATAAATATGTTTAAATTTAATCAATAACTATTATACTTTTTATTACTATTATTTACTTTACAATAAAAGCTAATTTTTATCATTTCAGTATATAAAATGTTGGGGTAATAATTGCATTTATCAACTTTATACTTAAATTAGACACTTTGCTTTTTAATACTTTGATTTTATTTACCAACTAATGGATAAAAAGAATGATTACACTTTAATTAATATAATTTTTGTTTTATTGGATAAATATAGTAAGGCACATTTATTGTAATGATTATTTTAATAATTATTTGAAAGTACTCTGAAAACTACTGATACACTCAAAAATATAAAAAGTACACAGAAAAAAACAGGGCACTTTTAGTGTTTGCAATATTCTTCTGTGAATTGCTGCTATCATGATGCATTGCAATTGATGACATTGTTGCTGAAAACAAAAGCAAGAAGTTATTAAAATTATCCACCTTTCCTGATGCCCTGGAAATGCTTGTACCAGCACCCATCTGAGAAATCTTTGGCAGTTTCTTTCAGCATAAATTACACTGTCTTTGAAAGGAATCCACTTTGTTGGATCTTAAAATCACCATCTCTGTGACCTGTGACTATTCTCATGGGTGTGTAGCAGTCCCTTATTCTTAAAATTTGTATTTAATGAAGAGGAAACCATAACACTCAAATATGAAGGCTGCAAAAGGAGCGCAATTTTGGAAAGCAAAATGCTAAGTTTGAAATTAAATTATTCTCGTTTGAACCAGTTAAATGAGCCATCTCTAAATGGTTTTTAGAAGATATGTGAGAAGAGAAATAGCCGATAACAGAAAAAAATACTTAAAGCAATAAGTGAAGATTAATTTTCCGCATGTTGTTCGATTGGCATAGTGGAGAAAAGGCTAATACTGCTGCCTCTTAGCAATAAAGTAGTACCCTAGCTCTTCATTTTTACAGTTGTCGCATTAATATTTAAATTAAATGCATAATGAAACTTGATGAAGCATGATGAAGTTGCACGGCATGGTGTTTTTAATGCGCAATGTAAAGGACAAAGGAGTAAATGCCAATGGGAAATGATCTAATAAAGACATTACCCCATTTTGGAACATTCCAGCCATTTCTGGACATATGTACAACCAGGTTCATTTATGCTTTCATCAGTGTTAGTATTGCTTCTTGTTTATAAGGGACCACTGCAACAGTTTAACTATTTGAGGATCACAATGCCAGATTTTTCATAAGAAACAAGAGCAAAAGTTTCTGAATAAGGGTAATCTCAGGTTCATTCTTGACATACATTTCTGACTTATTATCTAAAAGGTACTTAGCGAGGTTATTACACAATCTGCAGAATTATTGTGTGATAATGATTTCTGAGTTTGGCCATAAAATAGTTGATAATTTAAGCACCTTCCTTCATTATTGTCCCTAAATGTCAATGTCTTTTTTCCTGCAGTCTTCTAGGCCTTCAGATAGCTTCATTAAGCCTCACTATGTGTTTTCATGTGGAGAAAGCCTCAGATTCAAAGTAAAATTTTGCAGTTTGAGGTAAAGATCTCAAATAATTACCAAACCAATGAATTGACAGTTTTGCTCATAGAACAAATTCCAGTTCTTCTAGTCCTCACCAGACTCAGAAGGGAAATTGCCCTTCTCCTGATGTGGAAAGCTGTGCTTATATTCAAAATGAGTTAATATTGTGGGCAGCATCGTCTGTGGCTTGACACAATTTCCTGGCATTTCGGGTAGAATTGAGGTTTACTGAAATCCAGGTAGTAAATTAGGGCTATGAGAGAGAGTATCAATGATCTTATGCTCTTTCTAGTGGCATATACAGGAAACACAGGCCATGAAGGTGGGGACATCCTCTCCTCTTTAAAATGAATTTTTTTACATATGAGCTACTGTCTGTCCACATGCCTGTACACTGTGTCTGGTATTTAAGCTGATCTTTGAATCCACTTTCTTTAGTTTATGCTTGCTTGATATTTTTCTTTTACTTTTATTTTGTTTTGTCTTGCTTGACTTTAGTTTACTTTTGCTTGAGACACGATTTCATTAAAATTCTCAGGGTCTCCTTCATATCTAGATTCCATTGCCTTTTCCCTCCAAGACTGGAAGTATAGATCATTATCCCCTGCCTCCGAAGTCCCACCATGCCTGGTTTACTTTATATGATTCTGTGCCCTAAGACTTCCTCCAAATTATAATTTTTTTCTTCAATAATGTGTTGGTGTATCACAAAATACAACATAACTTTGTTGATATCAACAAAAAACACCTTTAAATTTTACGTGGCATTATCTTGATTTCTTGCTAACTTTAGAGAGAATTTTCTTCTTAACTTTTCCAAGTGGTGTATGAGGAATATGTTTCTCTTTATTTTATTTATTTACCCACAGTTTATACTTTCTTACACAGAGAATCTCTACAACACCTGTCTCAGTGTTCTACATTTAAGATTTAAGCTGCCTAAAACGCTTTTAAAACTGTAATTTCCAGTGATCAATTTCTTATATGAAGGGAGCTGAATTAGTTACTTTTGTATTTTCATGACCAAAAGTAAATTAGAGAGAAAAAGGCTTATTTCTTCTTACAACTTGCAGGTCACACTTAATTGTCAAGGGAAATCAGGTCATGAAGAGAAGAGAGGAACCTAGAGGCAGGAACTGAGTGGGGTTTATTGACTTACACCTCAAGGCTTGCTGAGCCTGCTTTCTTATACACCTCAGAACAACCTGCTCAGGGCGGCACCATCCACAATGGTTTGAGGTCTTCTACTTCAATTATTAATTCTGAAATGGAACACAGTCTTTCCCACAGGCCAGGGTGGTTAAGGCATTTTTTTCAATTGGGTTATGTCTTCCCAAATGGTTCTAGCTTGTGTTAATTGATATAAAACTAAAACTAGTTCTTTCAAAAGGCAATCAACCTTAGTTTACTGTCAATTTGCTGTGCCATTATTTTTTTTAATTATTTGGAGACAGACTATAGTTTTAATATATAGAAAATCATATTTTCTACAATTGTTCCCAAGCTGCTACATTTCATCTTTTTTAAATAATTCCTTTGCTATGATTCCAGCAAGATATTGAGAAGGACTAGTGAAGGAAAGAAGCCTGTTCCTTGCCTGTAGTTTCAGGATGAAATTATGTACCCTATCAACAAGAAAGACAGGTCCTTAGGCAAAGGAACTAAAAGGCAGAGAGACAGCATACAAGTCAATAAAATAAAAAATGCAAATGGGGACATAACAACAGACACAGAGGAGGTCTTATTCCAAAAGGCTGTACTCACAAAATTGGAAAATCTAAATTAAATGAACAATTTTCAAGGTAGATTACACTTACCAAAGATAAATCCAGAACACATGAACAAGTTAAATAGACCTATAAACCCTAAGGAAATAGAAGCAGTCATTAAAAGTCTCCCATCCAAAAAATCAGAGCCAAGGTTTCACCACAGAATTTGATCAGACTTTCAAAAACAAGCTAATACCAATACTCCTCAACCTATTCCACAAAATAGAAACAGAAGGAATACTGTCAAACTCATTCTATAAGGCCACCATCCACCTGACTCCTACACTACACAAAGACCCAACAACAAAAGAATTTCAGACCAACTTTTCTTATGAACATTCCTGCAAAAAAATGCTCAACAAAATATATGCAAACTAAATCCAAGAACACATCAAAAATTTCATCCACCATTATCCAATAGAATTTATCCCATGCATGCAATGGTGGTTCAATACATGAAAACACATCAATGTAATCCACTATATAAACAAACTGAAAGAAAAAACATGACTATTTCACTAAATGCCCAAAAATCAGTCAACAAAATTCAACACTTTCTTGTTAAAAAGTCTTTGAAAAATCACATGCCTAAACAAAATAAAGGCAACATACAGCAAGGCCGTAGCCACCATGAAATAAAATAAAGAGAAACTTAAAACAGTCCAACTGAAATCATGGTCAAGGCTGCCCATTCTCACTGCATCTTGTCAATATAGTACTTGAAGTCCTAGCCAGAGCAATAAGAAAACAAAAGGAAAAATAAATAATAAATAAATAAAAGAAATAAAAAGAAAAAAGAAAACTAAAGAGTTTAAGAGGATGTAGATTGGAAAGGAAGAATTCAAAGTATCACTATTTGCAGGTGATATTATAGGATACATGAGTGACCCCAATTTCCACCAGAATAGTCCTACAGCTGATAAACAACTTCAGCAATGTGGATGGATAAAAAATTAATTTTTAGAAAATTAGTAGCCATCATGTATGAAGGAAGTTAGGGAAACTATACATTCACAATAGCCACAAATAATATAAACTATGTTGTGTAGCTCTAACCAAGCCAAGTCAAAGACCTGTATTGCAAGAACTTGAATTATCTGAGGGAAAAAATTGAAGAATAAATCAGAAGATGGAAAGCTATCCAATGCTCATGGATCAGTAGAATTAAGACACTATAATGGAATGGCCATTTTACTAAAATCAATCTGCATTTTCAATGCAATTCCCATCAAAATACAAGCACAATTCTTAGAAACCTTGAAAGAACTATTCTAAACTTCATATAGCAAAATATAAAACCCAGAATGGCTAAATCAATTAAATAAATACAGAAACTTCTGGAGGTATCTCCAACCCAGACTTCAAGCTATACTACAGAACAAAGGTAATAAAAATTTCACGGTACTGGCATAGAACTAGATGAGTAGATCCATGGAATTGAATCAAAGACCCAGAAATAAACTCACACACCTATAGACACTTGATTTTTGATAAAGGAGCCACAATAATACAACAAAATAAAAGAAAGCATCTTCAACAAATGGTGCTGGTCTAACTGGATGTCTACATGTAGAAAATGCAAACAGATCCATATTTATTACATTGCACAAAACTATTGTCCAAGTGGATGGAAGACCTCGACATAAAACCCAGAACACTGAATCTATTAGAAAAGAATGTGGGGCAGTACCTTGAATTCTTTGACACCAGAGACAACTTCCTGAACAGAACACCAACAGCTCAGGCTCTAATTAATATTTAATCAATATCAACAATTAATAAATGGGACATCATGAAACTGAAAAGCTTATGTAACAGAAGTTCTGTCACCAGAACAAAATGGCAACCTACAGATGGGGAAAATATCTTCACCAATTCTGCATCAGACCTAGGGCTAGTATCCAAAATATGCAAAAAAAAATTTCAAGAAATTAAACACAGACAATGCAAGTAATCCAATTAAACAATGGGGCACAGAGCTAAACACAGAATTCTCAACAGAGAAATCTGAAATGGCTGAGATGCAGTGTATAAATGTCTCAGTGATACCCTTAGTCGTGAGGAAAATGCAAGTCAAGTAACTCTGAGATTCTGTTTTACACCCATCAAAATGGCTAAAATCAAAATCTTATGTGGCAGCATTGGCTGGCAACGACGTGGAAAAGGAAAAACACTTCTCCGTTGCTTCTGCAAGTGCAAAATAATACAACCACCTTGGCACACATTCTGGTGTTTTCTTAGAAAATTGAGAGAGCTCTGTATCAAGGTCCATCTGTGCCACTCTTGGCCATATACCCAAAAGATACTCTAACATAAAACAAGGACACTTGCTCAACTACATTCATAGCAGTTTTACTGGTATTAACCAGAATCAGGAAAAAAATCTAAATATCCCCCAACAGATGAACGGATAAAGAATCAGTGGTACATTTACACCAGGAAATATTTCTCATCTGTTAAAAACAAGGAAATAATGAAATTTGCAGGCAAATGTATGGAACTAAAAAGATGGTCCTGAGTGACCCAGAAAGACACACATGGTATTTACTCACTGATAAGCAGTTTTTAGCTGTATAGTTCAGCATAAACATCCTACCTTTCAGAGACTCAAAGAAGATAAGTAACATTGAGGACCCAAGGAAGTATTCTTAAATCTTACTGAAAAGGGGAAATAGAATGAAAAGCAGAAGAGCTTGAAAAGAGGGAACAAGAAAGCAGAGGGAGGACAGAGAGAAATGAAGTTGGAGGTCAGACTTAAGGAGATGGAGGGAAAGAGGTGGAGGACCTGCAGAGAGGAGAATCTGTGAGCAGGGCATCTCTGTGATAAGGTGGGAGCCTAAGGCATGGTAGGCATCTTCGAGGATATGGGGGTGACTCTACTTGAGACTCCTAGTAGCAGGGGTCATGGAGAATGAAGAGGATACCCTTTAAATATACAGGACTCCTAGCAGAGAGAAGGGAACACCAACGCATAAACAAGAACTTTAACTCAAAATTTACCCTGCCTGCAAGACATGCAGGGATAAAGAGGGTGCAGAGATTGAGGGAATGACCAACCAATACTTGGACCAACCTAAAACCCACCCCATGGGAGAGAGGAAATCTCTGACACTATTAGCAATACTCTGCTATGTTTGCAGACAAGAGCCTAGCATAACTGCTTCTTGCAAAGCTCCACCCATAGAGATTCAACACATATGCTGAGACTCAAAACCAAATATTGCGTGAAGTGTAAGGAGTCTTGTATAAAACTGGGATGAGGGATAGAAGGACTTGGTGGTGACACGAAGTCCACAAGGAAAACAACAGATCCTAGTAACCAGAGCCTAGAGGGGCTTGCGAATACTGAAGTACCAACCAGGGACTATACACAGTGTTTGGACAGGTTAAAAGGCTATTTGAGAAATCTCTATTCCCATGTGCCTTTTGGTAATTTACCTTAGAAGAGGTCTACTGCACTTAATTTATTAATTTTATGACACGGAATTTAAGCATTCCTTTATTTCCTTTTTAATGTTGGTGAGCACAATGATGTTGATTACATTTTTATTTTTAATGTGTTTCCATTCATTAAGCTAGCTAGAGTTCATCAGTTTTATTGATCATGTCAAGATTAACCTCATACAAATGCTGTAGTTTAAAATAGTATGCTTTCTGCTTTATACCTTATTTATTTTTAATGTTTTGTTGTGTTTTTGAATTAATTTAATTACATTTAATTGTATCACATAGCTACTTAATTATATTTTACTTAAGATTTAAATAATCTTTCTTGTTTTCCTTAATCTCATAGCTTATCATATTTCATGATGATTTTTAAAATATTCCTAAATACAACTGGTTAATCGTTTTAGACAGGAAAGTACATGCAAATATTAACAATTATTTGAAGATAAATAAAGTTCTCTTAGGCTTTTCTTTTTTATTTTCTTTGAAAGCTGTGTACTTGAATCTTGTACTTTGGTTGACTGAAGGAGCTTATTTAAATTATTTTAATATTTAATTATTAACTGACTTTTCTTTCATTCTCTTTCTTTTCACCACTTAGGTTTCATTTGTTAGTATTATCTTTCAATCTTGTTTCTCATTTTATGTTTGAATTTTGTTGAAAACAAATACTGAAACAATATTTCATCTAGCCAAAGATAATTTAGCTGTGTCCTATTAAGAACCACAAAAAGCAATTGTGATAGGTTTGTTACAAAATTATATTTCTCTTTTGTAGATATTTGTGCTAGACAGAACACATGTACTATAAACAAAATGACTAATCCTTCCTATTTTGTTTACTTATTATATTTAATTATTCATTATTTTAATTTGTGTATGAAATTGCCACGATATCCACAAACCTACCAGCATGAACTATTCATATGCGTAGAGATCAAAGACCAAGTGAAGGAGTCAGTTTTCTTCCACCATGTAGGGCCAAGGAGTAAATTCATGTTATCAGGCTTGGATTTTAGCACATGTATCCACGGAGACAGATCATGGGTCCCTTGTCCACTATTTAACTTTTACAGCTTTTGTAGTTTTCTTTCCTTTGGTTGGCGTTCATCAAAAGATTTGTGATTGGTCATATGTATTCATAACAGTGTGTGTATAAATATATATACACACTACCAAATAATATATATATATATATATATATATATATATATATATTATTGGTAGTGTTAGAACTTTATTAAAATAACGTTTGAAATCAAAGAGACTGAACTCTTATAGGACCTCACAGACAAGTTAATAATCCCTTGAGATCATTTGACAATATCAACTTTACCTACTATATAATTGGGAACCGAGTCTGTCTAACTTGCCTTTATAAAAACACTGCAATGCTTTGCATTCCCTATGCAATCAGCATATACATACATATATATGACTATATGTAGTATATTATATAAGACTACACCATATATAATATATAATGTGTATGTGCTTACATATACACACATATACATGTATGTTTAAGTATATCAGCTGATGGCATATTGGAATAATGAAAGCAGGTGACAGTTTATATTACTTTACAATATTTCCTAAATATGTCATATGTAATGTTACTATGGTGAAAAGTGAGAGTATTTGGTACATTATGATTTGTAAGACTGCAAGTATTCTTGAAATGTATTTTTCACAAAAGAGAATATAATTTTTAATAAAGAGAAGCAATTTGGTATTTTATATTTGACTTTTGCTATCCAAGAGTGAGGGAAATCTTTAAAATAACCTCGCAGCATAAACTTAAACATGTTTGGTGGAAATCACTACGATGCTTATAATTTATTTATGAGTAAGAGTGAACAAACAGGATGAAGGTTCAATCAACACATTTTCATTGAAATTGTGAGATATCAGCCGGGTGTGGTGGCGCACGCCTATAATCCCAGCACTCAGGAGGCACAGGCAGGTGGATCGCTGTGAGTTCGAGGCCAGCCTGGTCTACAAAGAGGGTCCAGGACAGCCGAAGCTACACAGAGAAATCTTGTCTTGAAAAAAAAAAAGAAATTGTGAGAAATCGAATATATCAGCCTTTTTTCTTGCCTTTTAAAGTGTTATGGAGGAATAGTAGATAGAAAACACAATACTTAAAGTTTAGTATAAATGTTTCTCATAATGAAGTTATACAAAGGAAATTAAAGGATTTCAAATTTTGGATCAAATAGCAGAGTGAGCTAACCATTTTCTTCAGGTGGCAAGCCTAAACAATTTTATACACAGAAGCTACATGACATAAACATAAATCTTGGGTGAAAACAATCTTTAACCCAGAGTATCTCTGGAGACAAGTGTTAGACTGTACAAAACAACAGTCTCCCTCTCTCTCTCTCTCTCTCTCTCTCTCTCTCTCTCTCTCTCTCTAGAAATTTCTAAGATGTGATACTCGAAAACGTATCTAACTCTAGCTTTAATTTAAGATGTGTTTGGTGCATTTTAAACTGGTTCATATTTATAAGATCTACACATGTGAGTAGTAATGTAACTGAAGTACAGGGAAATCAGCACACCAGTGTTAACTGTCCAAAGTTGGTTAAAGCAAACTTTGTTGTAAAAGTAGCTTTTATCCTCCTGTTCAGTTGTTGTCTGGGAGGCTACCACCTTCTTCTCTTGGCCTAGGTCTAGCCCTGGAAGCTTCTAGCCTCTGTATAATGTAACCTAGCTCTAGAATGTTTTCAGCCTGTGAGAATTACTACTTAATGAATTCATCCTTACTTGAACTTTCTGTGCTCTGGGCTGGCTGGTTCAACTCAGCTGTTCAGGCTCAAACTTCTCTCCCATCTGACTTATTTACTGTGTCTTCTCTTGGCCCAGAATTGCTCGGCTTGGCCTCAAATTTACTCTGAAGTCTTCTCTAATCTTCTGGCTTCTTCTCATTTTCTGGCTCATTCGGTCTGTATCTGAGTTCTCTCTCTCTCTCTCTCTCTCTCTCTCTCTCTCTCTCTCTCTCTCTCTCTCTCTCTCTCTGCAATCCATCTCTCTATTACTGTCCTGGTAAAACTACCTCTTAAGTAACTTCCCTTTCCTCTTTCTTTTCTTGAGAGTTGAGCATATCCTATTCTGTGAAATCTCTGATTTGTCAGGTTTTTTGCCACTCAATTAAACATTATTTTCAAACCTGGGTGCTTTCTTTTACAAACTAACTTTACCTTCTTTGGTATTAAAGGCATTTATCATCATGCCTGGATCTAAGCTTTTCTTTACCTGATACATGCTCTATACCAGGCTGGCCTGGAGCTCAGATCTCTTTATCTGTGTCTCCTGGATTAAAGGCATGTTTGTATTCCAGCCAATCACACAGACCTAGAAGATCTTTGGATGTGATCTCTTGACATCTTGATCACGTAGACCTAGAAGGTCTTTGGATGTGATCTCATGTTCTAAACTAACATTCCTTGACACTTTGTGACAGCTTGAGCTCTTCCTCCATAAAAAAAAAATAACTGAGTTTGCTTTGTTTTTGTAATAATTTCCCTGCATCTTCTTACTCGAGGGTTGTTTATTAATGCTTTAAAATCAATAATACTCTTATTTTACTAAGATACAATATTTCAAGACCAAAACAATTGGATACAATCAAAATGACTAAATATCTTTTAGAAGTAATTTTGTATAATGATTAATAAAATTATAAAATATGGACTATCTAATAGATTTGAGCATACTTTCAAATATTTTGATATTGATTATATTGTATAATGTAAACATTTTATTGGTTGACTGTTTTGATGGATCTATCTTTATCTTTTAAAAAACTTTATTAATTTATTCTTGTTACATCTCAATGGTTATCCCATCCCTTGTATCCTCCCATTCTTCCCATTACTCCCCTCCCCTATGACTGTTCCTGAGGGGGATTTCCTCCCCCTGTATATGCTCATAGGGTATCAAGTCTCTTCTTGGTAACCTGCTGTTTTTCAGAGGAGTGCCACCAGGTCTCCCTCTCCAGGGGACATGGTCAAATATGAGGCACCAGAGTACATGTGAAAGTCATACCCCACTCTCCACTCAACTGTGGAGAATGTTCTGCCCATTGGCTAGATCTGGGTAGGGGTTTAAGGTTTACCGCCTGTATTGTCCTTGGCTGGTGCCTTAGTTTGACCGGGACTTCTGGGCCCAAATCTGCCTAATATAATGTTCTACCTCGGTTTCTAGGACCCTCTGGATCCTTCTACTTTACTATTCTCCAAGCATGGGAGAATCTATCTTTATCTTATGTTAACTTTTTAAAAAGATCATCGTGAAATTTATTTTCTATTTATTCATGATGAAGTAACTTACTTCTTCATTTTTCTTTCTAAAAGAGTGCTTTAAAAGACACACAGTTGATAATGGAGATATTCATCGATAGTCAAGAGCGCTTATTTCTCAGGTTTATTTCAAATGTCAGGCACCTACCAAACACCTATGACCTGCACAGGTATTAGGCGAAACACTGATACCCATTACATTAAGACAACCCAATATAAAAATAATTTTTAAAAACCCAAGCATATATTATTGGATTTGAAATGCAAATTCCTGAGAAAATAATTATAAATGAAAATTTACAGCAGCGCACATGTATGCAAATTTTCATTTATATAAACAATAATGTTTATTAGAATGCTAATATAATATATGCAATTATATATTTAAATGTATACATATGTATCAGTTTGTTTAGGACCATATGCACTGTCTATACATATATGTTTATATATATATTCATTTGTTATGTTTGTTGTGAACAAGAAGATCAATCTGTATTTCACAAGCTCAAATAGTCTTAGTTTAGACTAATGAAAAGTGACATTTTATCAGCTTTAAATTAATCAATGATAAGAAGTGTGCTACATAAAATAATAGAATTTTATGAAACCTAGAATAGACAAGAAAAAGATGACTTTGTCAGGAAACATCAGCTTAATAGTCTGAAAAGAGATGACACTTCTAACAAAAATAAGAGTAACCAAAATTTTTACTCTATCTGCCTGCTTGTATCCCAGAAGAATGGGTGTATTTCTGAGTGTCAAATAAATACATAGCCTTCTAAAATATTAGCATTTAACTTTAATTATTTTTATAGAAAGCATGTGATAATTATTAAGCAGCAATTTATGTTAAGCATATGAATTCAAAAACTAATGTCAAAACAACTGAAACCAATTTTAATAGAACCTTTTAAATTTTCCAAGTGATAAATATGAGATCATAAATTTTCGTGATAGTTATTTAAATTCCAATTAAGTTTTGAACACTACTTATAAATAAAAAGACTTCATCTTTCAGGTGACACTTAAGTATTTTTACTTGTGTATAGATTTTAGAAATGCAGTTGGATGTTAATAAAAACAATATGGTTACATATAAGGAACAAATGATTTCAAAATTTTGATTAATTTGTGTTTGAAACAATGGTCTAGAGTAAATCTGTATTGTAATGTGATGTGAGAAATGGATGTTAATATTTCCTCCAAGTCTCTTCTCCTTTGTTTTCATGATACAGACATAGTATTGGTATTAACAAATATTACAAAGTCTGCATTATATTATTTGTCATTGAGTGGCTTTGCTCAAATCAGAGATTCTGAATTCTTGATTGATTTTAAATGTAATGTTGTGGTTTTTAACATTTATCACAATGTGATGAAAATCTAAAATAGTACCCCTCATAACTGTTTCCTCACAGGCTTATCATCTGATTATTGACACAATTATTTTGATATTTTGCATTACTAATGACACTTTGATACTGAGGATAATAATATGAAAACACAATAAGAAACTAAAGAATTTTTTATTTAAATAATTTATTCAGGTTACATCTCAATTGTTATTCCTCTCACTTGTTTCTTTCTGTTTCCCCCTGCTTCCCTCTTTGACCCTATTCCCCTCCCCTAGGCCTGTGACAGAGGGGATTTCCTCACCAACCATACACTTGCATTGACACAGAGAAGTCCTGAAATGGACTCAGGTTCTGAGTTCTCATACCACTGTCCTTCTGAAAACTCCATGTTATTCTTCCAGTTCTAGTGTTCAAAGTTAAAGTAGGTGCTCTTCTTTTAGGAGAGTTAGGGGTTTTCTTACATGTATTCCATCTATATAATTACATTGTATTATACATGTAGGACTGGGTACTTTCTGCATCATTGATTAAAGAGGGTAAATATGATACAGTATCATATTATTGTTAACTGGTGATAAGTTCACACCTGTACATGTATCTTGAAACATATATATATATGAATACATTGATAATAGGTGGCCTAAGGAGTTTTGATTACATTGTGATTGTCTCCATCACTATTTTTATAAAATGGTCTTGCTGGCTAGGGTCAGAAAAAAATAACCAACAACACATTTTGCAGATAGATCACAGATGATAAATTTGTCCACTAGCAAACTGTTGACGTA
The DNA here is from genome assembly GCF_964271855.1 of Acomys minous. Classification (NCBI taxonomy): domain Eukaryota; kingdom Metazoa; phylum Chordata; class Mammalia; order Rodentia; family Muridae; genus Acomys; species Acomys minous. The sequence goes on along the minus strand of NC_140493.1, from coordinate 29,205,846 downwards.
GGAGGTCAAGAGGCAGCAATGAGAAGACAATCAACTGAAAAGAAATATTGGATAACTAATTGAAACTTCCTTCATGAAACTTAAACCACTTGGGGGGAAAAAAAGGGAAATATTACAGATCGATAAAACAACCATCTTTCTTGTTGGTGGTGGTGGTGCTTGAGATCACAAGAGGGCAACATACTAATAAGAGCACCCGGTAGCCTGGGAAGAAAGCCGGGCAGCGAACCACTATCCAATCTTACTGTGTCCATCCATTCTTTAAATGGGTTACTAAGGAACAAATGGAATAGGAAGACATGCTGCAAAGTGTGGTTGTCTTCTCCATCCTCACGAAAATTGTGATAGATTATTCAAATCTTACTATGCAACAGATCACCAGAATTTACTTTTCAGTATGTTCTGTCTTTCTTGAGTGAAATCAAGTTTCAGAATGCAAGGTTCCTAAAAGCAGGGCAAGGTCTTGCCAAATGCTGGCATTACTAGATAAATTTTAGAAAAATAGCTCATTTATTGTTCCACTGTATAGCATTTGTTTTCTTCATATATATGTGTGTATGTGTGTGTATACATACATAGATATACATATATTTTTATGCAATAGCTAAATATTGTATATATGAGTATACATAATACATTTAGTTTAAAAATCCTTCTCCAAATGATTATCCACGTAACACAATGATTTTAAATATGCTGATAATTACACATATAAAAGTGCAGTGCTGTTGCTGCTGGTGTACCTTGCTCTGCAGCTGTCACTGCTGTCGCTGCTGCTGCCACCACTGCCAAGAATGGTCTGCTCTCCTGGGGGTCTGTGCTTTTTTCCGTGTCCGGGGGTGCACAAGGTTGTCCCTAGTTTGTTCCTTGCGCACTATGTTTTTTCCACTGTAGTGGGGTGGGGAGCCTGGTGTTCCTGCTTAAGAAATAAGTCCAATTTTCTGACTTGATTTCTCTGGCTTCTAAACAAGGTCCACACCGCTTGCCACCATCTTGGAATCGCGAAAGTGTAAAATTTAATATGAAGCCACATTTCCAAGAGTTTATGGTACACAAATTGCATCTAAGTCATTTTTTAAAATAATAAATATAATACGAATATGAAAAGTAAGAAATGTGTCATGTTTGGGAGTGTTTTTTTATTGGGTTTTTATTTTTTTTGTTTGTTTGGTTGGTTGGTTTTGTTTCTCAACTTGACAAAACCTGGAGTCATCAGAGAAGCGGGAGCCTCCAGTGAGAAAATACCTCCATGACATTGGGACGTACAGAATGAAGCTTATAGAGAATTCTCTTTCTTTCCTTCTCTCTCTCTCTCTCTCTCTCTCTCTCTCTCTCTCTCTCTCTCTCTTTCTTTTACAGTGTGATGTTCTTTTTTAAATTTTTTAAGTTTTTTTACTTATACACTTATATTTTTACCCATATATAATATAAACTACATACAGCAGGAAGAACCACAAAACAATCAGGGATTGTATTAATGTATCATTCATACTGTTTTGGCCAGAGCATTTTCTTGATTAGTGGCTGATGTGGGAGGGTGGTACCAACCAGGGCTGGTGATCCTTGGTTCTATTTTTAAAAAGCAGGCTACTCCCGCCCGCTCAAACTAAGGCACCAGCCAAGGACAATACAGGCAGTAAACCTTAAACCCTTACCCAGATCTAGCCAATGGTCAGAACATTCTCCACAGTAGAGTGGAGAGTGGGATATGACTTTCTCACATACTCTGGTGCTCACCTTTGACCATGTCTCCTGGAGGAGGAGACCTGGTGGCACTCAGAGGAAGGACAGCAGGTTACCAAGAAGAGACTTGATACCCTATGAGTATATACAGGGGGAGGTAATCCCCCTCAGGAACAGTCATAGGGGAGGGGAGTAATGGGAAAATGGGAGGGAGGGAAGAACAGGAGGACACAAGGGATGGGATAACCATTGCGATGTAACAAGAATAAATTAATAATTTTTTTTAAAAGCAGGCTAAGCAAGCTATGCGGAACAAGCAAGTAAACAGCACCCATTCCTGCCCTCTGTATTAGCTCCTGCATTCAGGTCCTTGCTGTTTGAGCTCCTGTTCTAACTTCCTTCATCAGTGCACTACAGATGTGAAAGGGTAAGAAAAATTAGTAACAACAACAACAACAACAACAACAACAACAACAACAACAATCCTAGATAAGACAGTGGGAAACTAGGAGCTAACGATTTAAGTGTGTATAGGTGTCAGAAGATGAGCAAAAGGAGTGATAGGAGGACAATTAATCTAATATAAGGATCTTTGAAGAATTACTAGACCCTACTAATTTGAAAGCAAATTAAAGCATAATTGGACATTTTCAAACAAACAAACAAAATAAACAATGAAAACAACATTTCCCGCCTCCCTCAAAAAATATGTTTGAACAGACTTTTCCTTCACTGGTGAACAATGCTGCTCCCAGAAGATACAACTATAAAATGAAAACTCTCAGTGTCAAGAATAGGTTACTTCCTTGAACAATGTAAGTTATTATTCAGGGAAGCACCAGAGATAACCAAAACAAGACAAGCTGTTTTCAGTGTTTCTGGTTTCACAGCAGAGCTAGATAGCAAGACCTTATTGCAGCCGACATCACACTCTTTGCTTAGAGGGCATAAAGAAAAATTTAAAAAATAAAAAATAAAAAGCACTACAATCTTAAAAAGATTATGAAGACCCCTGCAGACTAGTTTTCATGTTTCTGAAAATACTATCCAGGCTGCTGGAGGAAAAAAAAAGACCTCAGTGGCCTAACCTACACTAGACGCTGCATGTGCACTAGCAACCCTGCCAGGTTCAGTGTGTACACTTGTGCAATGGTCTCAAGATTATAGATAGGAGTAACCAATCCCAGCCTTGTTTAGATCCCAGGACTTCTCCATAGGAGGAAATTCAAGCTGTTAAAATAGTTAAAATCTATGATGAGAGAAGCTATTGCCCGTAGGGGAGAGCCTTCTGATGTTATGCTAAATAGTCATATTACCAAAAGCCTTTCTAAACATTTCCATTGATTCCCTAATATTTGTGCTATCAGTCTTGACCAGAGACATTTCTTATTATAGAGTGCAGAAGTTAATTCTGAGACTCACTGCTCTTTGAAATGTTGTACATAAGCGCATGCGAGGTCTCAGATACATATTTAACATCTCCACTACCACTTTCTCCAGGCTCAGAGAACATCTGAGGGAAAGGCTTTGAGAGTTGGATGATGGGCAGGTGTGCTATGGCGTTAGGCATCTGCTCATGGTGTGGCTGTTACACAGGGGAGCTCACAGCAACTGAGATGAGCAGCGCCAGACCTTGACAAGGTCACGAGTGTTAAAATTCTAAGCACGGATTGGAAAAGGCTTCCTGATGCACCGTCACTTCCTGAGGAGCTAACAGCAACTGATATTCTGTTGGAAAATGGAAGTCTTTTCGTTTTGAAAGAACAGAATGTTCTCTGATAGATTTCTCATGATTTAGTGGGTGCTCCCGCACAGTGCATATTGGTGACACTAATTGGACTCAATGGGTTAAAATAATAATTTTAAACAGACATGGTAGGAGGGAATTGGAAAATATGTTGAGGGATAAAAGAGTAACTAGAAAGGGGATGGTAGAGATATTATATACATGCATGACATTAAAGAAATACTATTTAAGTTTAAAATATGGTATATTCTGGCTTGCTTTTAGTTGTTATAACGAAGACCATAACAGAAGCAACCTTTGGAGGAAAGAGTTTATTTCAGCATACAAGTTACAGTGCATCATCAAGGGAGGCCAGGATAGGATTGCAAGGAACATTGGGGAGAGCTGCTTACATGTTTGCTACACTGAAAACTGAGATACTTTTCCCATATGTTTAGGAGTGCCTGATCATAGCTAGTACTGACCATAGTAGGCTTTGCCCTACTGCATCAATTGAAAATAAATAAAATAACCCCCAAAAATGCTTATAGACAATATGATGCAGCCAAGTTCTCAGCTGAGATGTCCTTTTTCCACAGAGGCCAACATTTGTGTCAAGTTTACCCAAAGTAATCAGCACAGTGTATATTTGAGTGTCCCCCATGGCTCTAGGCTATATACAAAGACCCGAGGTAATGCAGCTTCCTTTAAATCCCATAGGGAGAAGCGCATCATAGAATAAAATATTCAGCCAGGTCTGTAGAAATGGACCAAAATGATTATTAAATGCATTTATGTTTCAAAGCAACAACAAGGAGAGCAAATAAAACTTTCCCTACACATTGCAGTGTGATAATTCTTCCTTTAAAATATTGTTTTATCCTCTGTTCTCCTATGCAGAAAGTCCACATAGGTTAAAATTCTACTATACCTCTGAAGATGTTTAACAATAATTATCTAATACAAATTTAAGAGAGCACAAACTGGAAAATTAATCTATAATTAAGAATACAAATATGAAATAATTTAAAATTTTACAAATATCTTTACGCATGGTATACATGCATGTGATTTATTATATATTTTGTGCCTCAAGTTTCTACAGGTGTTAACAATCATTTAATCATGTGCCAAACTCAATCTTGCTTTAGTTTTTTTTGCCTAGAAACTCTTATCTTTTTATTTTTTGTTCTTTCTTCTACAAATACATCTTACAAGGGATTCTTATGAATCCAGCAATGTGAAATCATTTGTATCCTGGGTAACAAATATTGCACTGAATCCCTTGTCTTTTCTTTCTGTGTGTTTCTCTGCACAACGCACAATGTCTCTGAATTTTATTAAACTTCCCAATCTGGCAGTACGTCAGATGTAGTATGCATACTAAAATCTACAAAGATTTGATTATGCATGAACTGGAATATTTGTTTTATCTTTAATTTTGAATATTGATTAGGCTGGTGTTTCTCTTTAGAAAATGGTGAGTAAAAATCCCGAGTCACCGTGGGTGTCATCACTGATTCTGTGATATTCCACTGTAAAATGAATTGTTCGCAATATAAAGTCCAATATGGGAGACACTATGAAGGGATTTATTTCTTGTCTTTTTTGCACTGAGATTATAATACTGTGACTTTAACAAGAAAATGTATGTAACAGTTTTTAATCAATAACTCTACTCATCAGTTTGTACTAGAAGTTTTAGACTTTTCATAAATGTCTCTGTGCATTGCTGAATAATAAAATAATTTAATTTCCAAGAATATCCTAAAGTTGAGGTTCTAAAGCTTATACCATTCCATTTGTTTTTGATACAGGGTTTCTCTGGGAAGTCTTGGCTGTCCTGGACTCCCTTTGTAGACAAGGCTGGCCTTGAACTCACTAGTGCTGGGATCACAGGTCTGCGCCACCAGGACCCAATATTGTATTTTATTATATTAACGTAAAGTAGGATCCTGGTACATTAAAAAAAAAAAGATAGAAATAAAAAGCAAAGAGGGAGGGAGACGGAAAGAAGCAAGGGCAGGGAGGTGAGGGTAAAGATAGGATGAATCAAAACCAAGGTTGGAGAAGAATGTTAGAGAGAGAGAGTTGAGTTTGGTGAAGATCACTTGAACATGGTGGAGTTGGGTTGAGTTCCTGCAGTTTCATTCAGTCCCATTCACGCATTAAGTGTGGTTCTTTTTTGTTTTGTTTTGTTTCTTAATTTTTTATTAATTTATTCTTATTACATCTCAATGGTTATCCCATCCCTTGTATCCTCCCATTCTTCCCTCCCTCCCATTTTCCCCTTATTCCCCTCCCCTATGACTGTTCCTGAGGGGGATTTCCTCCCCCTGTATATGTTCATAGAGTATCAAGTCTCTTCTTGGTAGCCTGCTATCCTTCCTCTGAGTACCACCAGGCCTCCCCCTCCTGGGCCTAGGCCTGGAAATAATTCAATAGAAATGCCCTGGTCTGAGCCCAAGCCGTGTATTCATACAGCTTGGGTATGGCTCTCATCTCATCACCTCTTCTGAGGAAATAAAAACTACATTTACACTAGGAAAGGAAAGTCATCTGTCACCCTAGAAACTCTAATGAGCAGCAGCACTGTGCTTGCTGGATGAGGTGCTTATTGGATAAAATTTGTTTAACACATGGTTTTTGGTATCGAAATGATTGCCAGGGATCCCCAGTCATGGGCACAGGAAAGATGATCTAGACATACATAGAAAATTTTTTTCTAAGACTGCAGTTCTCATATCTGAAGTTACAGTAAAGAAGCCATGACATCCTAGTTTGTCTTATTCGGAAACACGAACTGTAAACAGTCTGGAATACCTAAAAAACAAACAAACAAACAAACAAATAACAGCAGAATTTGGTTTTAATCATTGGAGGAAAGGTTTGTTTCCTGAAGTCTAAAGAAAACCACTTCTGAAAATGAGAGGTGATGGGGTGATACTCCTGACCACTATAAGAAGCTGGAACAGATAATGGTTGACCCCTTTAATTCATCATTGCTTTTCACTGTTAACATTTCAAGGCTGAGAAATCCTCCTCAGTAACAGCTTCAGAAACCTTTTCATATATTTTCACCTCATTAATAAATACCATTCATACCTACTCATTGCCATTCAGAATCTAAAGCAAGACCAGAAATTAATTGCCTACCGAACCATCACAGAAAATAACTATAAGCCTGAAATAAATTATGATGAATTCACCTACTCTTCATTCTTTTTACCTCACTGTAGTACTTTCTGTTTGTCAGTACCTTGCTGCTCTTCTGATTTTATAAGGGTAAGGCCTTGGTTTGTTTTTTGTTTTTTCTTTTTTCTTTTTAAACCCTGAGTACTCAGCATGATTCTGAGGCCTCAAGCTCTTATCAGGAAAGTAAAACTGTCAGTTCTAAAACACTGCTGGGAAGGAGACTAGGGCTAGAGGAATGCAAACCCAGCAGTTCACAGGGAGCTGAGCAGGAACTGAGAGGAAACTCCTTAATGAGGGATTAAACGTATAAAAATAATGCTTTCAGCCTTTAACATTTATTTATACTCAAAAGTATAGGATTAAAAGTAATCATGTTAGCACAGTTTGACAAGGTTTTCAGGGGTTTTCTGCATTAGCTCAGCTAGAAAGTATTTCTTTTTGCTCACTTTTCCTTAATCACACCAGAACTAGGTAAGGAAATTTTCAGAAAATTTAGCATGCCAAGGCACATATGTAGATAAGGAAATGTTATAAAAACATGATAAAATTTTAACTGTTGAGTCATTTTTTTTAAAAAATTGAATGTTCAGTTTGTTTTGGTACATAATAAGTACATGGGGGATCTATTTTATAATACATAATAATTATTGATTATTTTAAAATTTTTATCCCACCTGTCTTTTTCATACCAAAGTAAAAAAAAATTACATAAAATTTGGAAAAATTAGCCATATAGACATGTTTTCTTCAGTACTGAGTTCTGCAGCAGGGCTTTAAACAGACTAGGTAAGTTACCCAACAAAGAGCAACATCACAACTCAGCTTTCTGTTCCAAATGTCTATGACTGTTTAAAATAGTTTCTCTGATAAGGTTGTCAGATGGTAGTTTGGAGAAAAAAAATATCAAAACATAAGATTGAGCCCTGTAACCCTGTGCGGCTTTTATACTGATACAACTTCTGAATAATTTAGGGAAAAGAAGATTTTCAAAGTATAGAACAGAACAAGGCCATGAGAGAAAAGAAGAAAGTGTCATCCTTTGTAAATTCACATCTGTGTCATAATATCCCTAAAAAATACATTGACTTTGTGTTTCTCTGCTCTGGACACTGGAATCTAAAATTCACGTTCATTCCTCTGACTCCAGCATATGATGTCATCAGGATTAACAAGTGGCCTGAACAAGTGTGCAGTCAATTGGCCCCCTTTTGGAGGCATCTTATTCTATTCCAAGAATTGTAATAAAAACTTGACAAATCCTACTTACATTCCTGATTTGATGATGCACTGTGATACATATTGTTAATAGTAGGGTGTACATAAAAGCCTATTTTGTGTGAAATCTTTCCAATCTGTGGCATCTAGGTCTCAACTCTGGGCTAAAATATTTGTATACATACAGTATCCTCTTTTAAGGACTCTGCAAACCTTTGCAGTTGCTTGGTAATAGATCAAAACATTTTCTTATATTGTAACATTTTGCAAATTGGGCTTTGATAAGAAGTGATAGTTCCTAATCTTTGGTGTTTGTTCAATTAATTTATTCCATATATATGAAATTCCATATATATGACATCTTTTTTTCCCATAGCGGGGCTGCCTTGTCTGGCCTCAGTGGAAGAGGAAGTGCTCAGTCATACTGTGACTTTATGTACCAGGATGCTCTGGTACCCATGGGGGGGCCTCCTCTTCTCTTAGAAGAAAGGAAAGAGTGAATAGAGGGATCCATGTGGGTGGGAATTAGGAAAGGAGTGGGCTGAGATCAGGCTATAAAGTGATGAAATAAATACACCAATGAAGAAGAAGTAGTAGAACAAGAGCTAATTCAAGCGGAAATTAAAACCGAAGTATAACGCAGCACATATGAACCCATCAGGACTCCACAGCAAGACAATTCTACAATCTACACTTCGGGAAGGCATGATACCGTCTACATCATACAGTGTACATCCATGACAACCACCTCATCGAGTACAAAAGAACAGATTAAAGCATGGGTGGGAGGACGGATAAAAAGAGAAAACTGAAAATCAGTCCAGCAAAGTGCTGACTATAAACCAATAGATGTATCACATCTGGAATCTTGAGTTTGTTGCATCATTACAGGCAAAAAATACCCTGATGCACAGATATAGATATAGATATAGATATAGATATAGATATAGATATAGATATAGATATGAAACTGCTTCCAAAACACCTGTCAGTGGACTAGCAAAATAATTATTTATGATATTTACTATGTGAAAGCAAGTGAGGCAAAGCAAGATACCATTATTTTAAGAAATGGTTGGAAATAATATTTAAAATTTATGGGAATTTAAATTTATTGACATTTTTAAACTTCCACAAAGTATCTTAATTCTCATTTAGTTTATTCACTGCCCCTATTCTCATATAATAGATCCTTGTTTGCTAGCCTGTAGTGCCCTTGAGAGATGACAGACACCGTAGAAAATTCAGAGTAGTAGAAGGAAATTAGGTCACTAATGCACTCTTTCTTAAATGAGTTGGGACCCCAATAATTCCTTCTATCCCTTTTGACCCTTGATTCAATAAACTAATTTCTACCACATACGCCAGTCAAACTGTTTCATTTCACTACGGATCTTAGTCAGCTGACTAAGGAAACCATCCACATCAAACCACAAATATATAAACCGTTAGTTCATTTAAGTTGATTAGTTTCAACATTTTCTAATAGTGACAGAAAGAGGATAACATGTCTACTCACCATACAGGACAAAGGTCCCATGGCAAATGACCATGGACTATCATTGAATTTGATATAGCGTACATATTTCAACAGAAAAAGAAGCAGGAAAAAAATTTTTAACATCATCAGCACATTCTAAATTGTAGACAATGGCTGGGGGCTATGAGTCTGTTCTCTAAGCGTCATATGTGATTAACTACGTAAAATGAGAAAGTGTTCCACAAAACTGTATCATTCTCAACAACATATCTCTATGAATGACTGCAATCAATAGCAAATTAAAAAGACTTATTATGAATATGTAGACCACATGATAACCTAAGGTGGTAAACATTTTGACTAGAAATTATGGTAGAATTATAAGTGTAGTTAACAGGGAAATAGAAAGTTACACCTAAAAGAAACATTTAGCACTGTACTTAGAAAGTTAAAATAATTTCAAAAATTACCTAACGTATTTTGAGGTTATAATGATCTCATCTCTCCTCCTTCACCTTCTTCCCTTCAGTCTCTCCCTGACACCTCCATATTATACTTAAAATGTATGGCCTTTTATAAATGGTTTTAGTTACATGAGTATAGGTATAAACATATTATATCTAAGTATAGTCTGATCAGTCTATTTAAGATATATATTTTTCACGGACGACCATTTGGTATTGTGTGTTCTGTTGTCAGGAAGATGAACTTCATGCTTGTTTTAATAAGTAGGATTAATTTCAATTCAAAGCTTGTAAATATGATACTAAAACTGTTAAATAATAAAAACATGATTTCAACTCACACTTGTTAAAAATTTGTAGCACTACCTCCCTGCTTGTTGACCATATGTATAATTATAAAAAGCTTAACAATCAAAACTTTATATATTATTATTAATTTTACCTCTTTATTTGTTTATATAATAATCAAAATTATGCTTTAAAATTTGGATAAGAAAGAAAAATAGAAATGATCAAAATATGTAAAGTAAATATAACCTCTTCTTGGACATTTATCTACTATGGCTATTACCGTTGAAACATTTGATAATAGCACTTAATACAATATTTAATTTAAGAAGAAATTTGTCTAGTAAAGCAGAAGTACTAATGTTTCTTAATATTCCAGTTCATGAAGAGGAGCACCAAATGGATACATTTACTACTCATCAGACTTTGATGTGAATATTAGGTCTTCTCAAACACTTCACCCTCCTTACTCTACCTGAGAAAATTTCTAATGAATTTGCATATTCTTTTATAAAGCATCTCAAAGTTGATACTTCAAACCAAGAAATCTGAAATTGGACACATTTGACATAATGACGTACTTTTGTTAGCTTAAGATGAGTATTAAATATGCTAGGAAAAATTGATTGCCTTGAAGTGATGTAAAAGCAATTTTTACACTTTAAATCTTAAAAAAAAAATAACATATTTCCCACTGAGAAACACTCCAGTATATTGTCTGATATGGAAACACACATAATTAGAGAAAATAGGAGATCTTTCCATCATCTGATATCTTCTTGAATTTCTTCCTTCAGAGACTTAAAGTTTCCTCACACAAATCTTTTACTTGCTTGGTTAGAGCTACACTAAGATACTTTATCTATCTATCTATCTATCTATCTATCTATCTATCTATCTATCTATTTTTGTGACTATTGTGAAGGGTGTTGTTCCCTAATTTCTTTTTCAGCCTGTTTGTCATTTCAATAAAAAAGGGTTACTGATTTTTTTAGTTGATTTTGTATCCAGCCGCTTTGCTGAAGGTGTTTATCAGCCATAGGAATTCCTTGGTAGAATTTTTGGCATCACTTATGTATACGTTTCATATCATCTGTGAATTGTGATACTTTGACTTCTTCCTTTCCAGTTTGTATTCCTTTAATCTTCTTTACTGGACTCTGGCCCCCAAACATTGATCACTTCCCACTTGTGGGACAGCCTTAATAGGCCACAGAGAAAGAGGATACAGGCAGCCCAGATGAGACTTGATAGGATGAGGTCAGCTGATAGGGGAGGAGGGCTCCCTCTTTCTGAGGACTAAAGGAGGAGGAAGGAAGGATAAGGAAGTGAGGGGGCTACAATAAGGATGTAAAGTGAACAAATTTAAAATAGTCCTACTTGTAGGTTTCTAGGACCCTCTGGATCCTTCTACTTTGCTATTCTCCCATGCTTCTCTCATCTAGAGTCCCAATAGGATGTCCTCCCTCTGTCCCAGTTTCCTGGTAAGTGAAGGCTTTCACTCACTCATTATGATCATTTCTAGCTCAATCCATTTGTCCACAAATTTTGGGAATTCCTTGTTTTTAATAGCTGAGTAGTATTCCATAGTGTATATGTACCACAGTTCCTTTATCCATTCTTCTACCGAGGGGTATGACTTTCACACGAACTCTGGTGCCTCATATTTGACCATGCCCTCTGGAGGCACTCAGAGAAAGGACAGCAGGTTACCAAGAAGAGACTTGATACCCTATGGGCACATATAAGGGGAGGAAATCCCCCTCAGGAACAGTCATAAGGGAGGGGAATAAAGGGAAAATGGGAGGGAGGGAAGAATGGGAGGATACAAGGGATGGGATAACCATTGAGATATAACAAGAATAAATTAATAAAAAATTAGAACAAAAACAAAACAAAACAAAACAAAAAATAAAATAGTCAAAAGAGGAAGAAAATGAGCATTAACTAAGCACAAGCTCATATAAAAGCATAATAATTTGTCCCCACAAGTAAGGACTGATTTCAGTAAATGTAGTCAGGTCTTGGCAATCCTGAAAAAAAGATAATGTTTTAGTTTGTTTGCTCATTAAAACACAGGTTTATTCATTGTTTATTTTAAGGAAGCAGTTATATGTTATCAAGGATAATTTTTCTTATTATACAAGCAACATAATAATCTTAGAGGAACAGTATTACTTCTAAGACTTAGAATTGTCTCTAAATTGCCTAATAGACAAAAGAAATGAGATTGCTCTATCAGGAAGAGACTACAGCCATTTGACCAGGTAAACATTAGTGTGGATAGTAAAGAAATATTTAGAGTATTTTAAATATAGTAACTAAACTGATCATAACTCAATAACCTTTTTTCAATATATTAAAGGAAAATAGTAACTGAGCCAGAAGGTGGAAAATATAGAGTCAATGGAGTTACTGAAATGTAATATGTACCTTCTATAAATTGTACTCTGCATCTATTTTTGAGTGCCACACAACATGTTTTTTTTTTTGTTTTTTGTTTGTTTGTTTTTGTAAAGAAATACACTAACTCTTGGGGAGCAGATCAAGCAAAGTTCCCTTTTACTTTATAAAAGATGTTCTAGCAAGTTTGCAAACATGGTTTTATATTTCAGTTTGCTACAATTTTAATTTCCTTTTACTTTTCTATAATAATATACCTTATTTTATTCTTTTGAAGTTAAATTTTTTTGTTTTTTTCTACATGGAAGTGAGTTTTTTGTTGCTTTCTACATGGAAGATATAGGAAATTCCTTGCTGGGTAGATACATAGACAGGTAAATTGTGAGTTAATTATCCAAACAACTATTACTTTTATACACACACACACACACACACACACACACACACACACACACACACTAAAAATCTGGGAGGGAGAAGGGATAATCTGAAAAATTGGAGAGAACAGAGGGAGTAATACAGATGAAGAGCACATAAAGGACATTCTCAAAAATTATAGTAAAATGCTTTAGCTAGAAAAACATATGTGAGATGTATGTGTATATTTTAGCTGAATTTTATTTGCGCTTTCAGTATGGGGTTAAACTTATAATTGTTTGTATTAAATTTATTATTTAGGTTTTACATGTTGATGTCTCACTTCCAGAGAAAAACTTATAATTCACACTTTGAAAGTTTTATTTATAGTTTTATATTTAAATAATTAATTTTGCTTAAATCACTTTATTGTAATAACTAAACATTATAAAGCTTTGATCAATCTATTCCTAGAATATAATCTGATTACATGCTTCATAATCTTTCAAAAATATATTTCTCATTATTCTCAGATTTGAATTGTTACAACATTAATTTATGTGTCTGTCATTTAAAAATTTGTTGTGTGATCAGCGCTGCCATTTTGGATCTTGCATCTATAGACAATAACATAAAATAGTTACATAAGGTCTTCAAAAACCTCAGAGGCATACAGAAGGAGGCATTTAAAATGTTTTTATTATTTTAAAGATTCATCATTTAAAGACAATGAGACAGGCTAACTCCTGGCAACACACAGCCTATCTCAACGAGGATGATGAACTTCAAAGAACTTCAATATGGAGTTGCCGTCAAATGTGGCAGACAAGCCACTGAGCAAAAATGTCCCCATTTCTACCACAGACAGAATTCTCCCTTAAAAAGAACAAGCTTGGATTCAGGCAGAGTAAACGACCAAATTCTGCCAAGAGAGGGTAAGCAAGCCCTTAATAGTTCATGACTCATAAATATGACTGTCAGCAATATTGTACCAGATGGCTGAAGATGATGCTTGAATATTACAGAGAGTTTTGTGTGACTGCTCAGGTAGCAAACTGTCTGTGTCATCTTCTCATTTGGGAAGCAGCTAACATGCATGCCTTGTATACTCAGATAATTAAATTTAATCCTTCTCAAGTCTCTGATGGGGTTGAAGAACAGATAGTTTAATTTTACAATTAAGCTTAGTTATCTAGGGGTTAAGGTATTCTTAGGTCTAGATAGATATGTTAAATTGATAATGATGAGATAAAATATATTGATTTAATTCAGAATTTCAGACACACCAAGATAGGAAAGATGTTTTTCTTCAAGGCTACCAAATACACATAGCCAAAACACTAAGAATGTAACATTTCTACAATTCCCGGTTGTTTCATGGTTCTTCTTGCTGTAGGTAGTTTAGTGTATATATGTGAAATAATATAAATGTATGTGTAAAAAGTTTTTTAAAGCCTTTACAAAGAGAAAAAATAAAAAAAAATTGTTATCCATTTTCAAAGGAATTTCTTTCTTTTTTGGTTTCTGAAATTCAGTAATTTTGTTTAACTATGGTAAAACATTCAGAACTCTAAAGCACAGCGATCAAAGACTTTAAACTATTAGTCTACTCCTAGCTCGCTCTTCAGAACTCCATAGCTTGAGTTTGGGCAAACTCTTTCTTGTGAGTTATGCACTACAGTTTTTTCATTCTTTTAGGATGCACATAATGACAAATTCATCTACAAGTAGTTTTCTAGAACTGTTTTACCAGGATGAAATGACAAATACTTCTTTCAAAACAAGTGATAAAAAGAAATCATCATATTAAATTCAAAGTTCTAATATGATGTGTGAATAATCAGCTTTCCTAATGCCTCCATAAACGTATTATTTTGTAAAAAGAAAATTAAGCATAATATATTAATTGTAATGCAAGGAGGAATCATGAAAAACAAAAGATCTATAAAAGTATAGTATTCAGTGGATGTCATAATAATATCCAGCACTACCTAGTAAAGGCCCTTATAATGTAGGTTGTGAGCTTTTCTAGGGTTCCAAAAGTGAGTACCCGAGTTTAAGACAAATTGTTAACAACATAATCTTTATGAGTGTTCAGTGACCAAAACAATTCATAATCAAATGTATCTAAGGTGTTGCTGCATTTGCACACCTGTTTGTACGGATAAATATTACTATGACCTTGGTTATCAAGATTACAGAAAGTTATCTCCACACCGTTCATATCATCCCACCGGGGGAATCTAATGCTATCTGTCCTCAGATGGGAGACAAGTATGTGTTATGGATTGCAGTGCTGTTACTCTACATAAACAATTTTTTGTTTAAGAAGCATAAGAGTATGATTATGGAAAACAAATGTTTTTAAAAAATATTTGCTACCATCTTTCCTCAATGTGTATTTATCAAATTAAGTATTTTTTGGATTATATTAAGAAGCAAATTTTGAGGTTTAAAATGATATTTAGTTTACACAAAGTTTCATAGAAGAAATCTGATGCATTTTTGCTTGTAATCCAGACGGTAGTGTCTGAAATGGCCTTACATGGACTTCTACCATTCTGTACTATACATTGATGAGAAGGAGCACTCCCGGCGTTGATAATTATAAAATCAAAATAACAATCAACTCTGAAAAGCTTTGAAGATAAGTCTGTACCTGGAAGTAATAAATACTCATTCAGGGTTTAATAGATCACATCAAAATACATATACCTCAAAAGTTATGAAATGTACATTAATCTCAAGTAAACAGTAAAATTATAAATGTATCAAAGATATGGTTTAAAAATTCTTGATTCTTTTCTCCATTATCAACAAATATTTGTGCTAATTATATACTCACACAAAGCAGGCATTATTTAAAACTTTCTTGTAGAAAGGATCTCAGTGATAACAGTTTAAAAAGCCATGGTCTAGATTAGTTTCCAATCACACCAAGTAATACTGTTAAAAGTAATGTTTCTTGCTGTGTTCTAAACTGTGAAATGAAGATACACTAAGTGATCTGATGTTACAATTGTTTTAATCCACTATACAGGCTTTTCTGAAACTTTTAACTTCTTTCACTATGGCTCTTTGTATTTTCTGGAGGGTTCTATTGATGCCAAATATTAAAAGTGGCATTGTAAGAGAAAAAGAGAAGAGTAACTTTATCAATAGCATGTGTCAGAACTGTACAGTAGGACAGAGTAGCAGATTACAGGTTTGCACTGTGTAACTGGCAATGCTGGTAGACACTGCACAGGGACAATGCAAGTGGGTGTTTACCCATCAGCAACAGCAAACAACCTCCTACAGAGATTTCCATTGTTTCTATACATAGCTTTGAAGTTTGACATCTAATTGTTTCTTTTTCATTGTCTCTGTTGTCCATAGTGGCAAATCAATCTCTCTGTCATCAATCATCATCAATAACTAAAGAAGAATAATACATTTAGATAGTATAGAACAAAATCAGTAAAAATGCTTTATAACCTAATTTTAGAGTTAAAAATAATTTATTAAAACTTTTTTTAGGGCTGGTGAGGGGAGTAGTCAGTTTAGGCCATTAAGCCAGACAATGTCTTTCATATAGAGAGCCTATTATTATAGAATGAAAGAACCAACTCCAGTGAGTTGTCAGTAAGTTCCATTTATACACCAAGGAAAGGGTAGGCAAACACATACACACACACACACATACACACACACACACACACACACACACACACACTCAAAAAGTACGCTATTTTTGAAATAAGTCTCCTTTTATTTATCAGGGAAGTAGATAAACTATTTACCATATAGAGTTTTAAATATACATCAAGTTATAACTCTGTTTCAGTTTCTGATCCTTTGTTTTATTTTTTATTTTGACGACACAGGTTAACTTATGTCTGAGAGAAATGAACGACATTTAAGAGCAAAATAATGGGGTTGAAAATTGAGCTCTGTGGTAGAGCATTTCCCTAGCAAGCACAAAGTGCTGAGTTCTGTCCTCAACTCTGAAAAAAAAATAATAAAAATACCAAATAATCAAGGTAACTACAACAAAGTAGAAAATTATATTAATAATATTCTAAAAGTGCCTCAAAATCAGAATTAAAAGCCCATAAAATATTTTCATCAGATACTATTATATAAATTATTACTTTTATTATGTGTACTAATAATACTGTGGATTTAACTTTCTCTAAGTTGATAGCAAAGTATCCTTTATAACAAAGTTGGTTTTAAATAATAGGTACAGATTCAAAACTGCTATCTTGAGAACAGCACCATTTTCAACTTTTTTGAACTGTCATATTGCATTTTCCTTTCTTAAAAGATTATCTTTATGAATAGCATGTATTTCTGAGTTGAAATGTAGTTGTTCATGTGTACCTTGACTAATGATCAAATTAAGGTTATTTTCGTGATGAATTTAAACTTACCATTTCTTCAAGTGTGCATGTTCATATTCCTCTGTCCAGCTATTAGATGTGTGATACAGTATTTTCTTTTTTATTTAGTCACTTTACATCCTGATCCCAGACCAATCCCTCCTCCCTTCCCAATCCCACCTTCATTCCCTCTGCCGACATCACCCCCTCCTTCTCAGAGGAAGGGAGGCCCAAAAGGGGTACCAACAACCCTAGCACCTCCAGTTGTGGCAGGACTAAGAGCATCTTCACCCACTGAGGCCAGACAAAGCAGCCCAGCTAGCTGAAAGTTATCCAATGGCAGACACCAGAGTCGGAGACACCCCTGACTCCAATTTTTAGGGGACACACAGGACGACAAAGACACACATATGTATAGGTGGCCTAGGCCCAACCAATGCATGCTCTTTGGTTAGTGGTTTAGTCTCTGTGAGCCCCCATGGACCAAGGTTAGTTTACTTTGTAGGTCTTCTTGTGGTGTTCTTGACCCTTACAAGTCACTCAGTCCTTACTCTAACTCTTCCCCAAGACTCCATAAAGGATTGTTTGGTTGCAGGTGTCTGCATCTGCTTCCATCTGTTGCTGGATGAAGCGTCTAGGAAGACAGTTATACCAGGCTCCTGTCTGTAAGCATAGCAGAGTATCATTAATAATGTCAGAGGTTGGCTCTCACATAGTCATTTGTCATTCGTTCAATCTCTGTTTATGAGTGGGGTAGGCACCAGGAAAGAGAATGAAAATCTGTGGAGTGATCACATCTGGGACAAAGGAGTCTCCAGGCAGTCTATGGATGTGGCCCTAGCTGAAACCCCTAGCAGCTGGGGATTATGGAGCAGGGGTCTCCACCACCTGTAGCCAGATGGGACTTCCAGTGGAGGGAGGTAGACACCAACCCATCTATAAACCCTTTGACTCCAAATTTGTCTTGCTTATTGGAAGGTAGGAATAAAGATAGAGCAATGCATTATTGTTAACTCCACTAACCCTAAGGAGATAGGATATTAGAGCCTGTTTGTTCCAACAATAACATTGTATGACAGACCAGTGCCTCACTTGCCCACCAATTCCTCTTCCCAAGACTCTAGTGTCAAATACTCTTTCGACTTGTGCCAAATCATTTTTTTTTAATTCTATGTATAAGTGAGACAAGTGTTTTTCCCTGGTGTATAGATTAGTTCACTTAAGAGGATGAGTTTTGTTTTCTATCATGTCATGTCCTTGACGAGCTCCCTCAATCCTTCCTCTAACTCTCCCTCAAGACTTTCCTAGCTTGGCCTGTTGTTTGGCTGTGGATCTCTGCATCTGTTTCCATCAGCTCCTGGATAAAGTCACTCAGAAGATAGTTATGCCAGGCTCCTCTCTGTAAGCATAGCAGGCTACCATTAATAGTGTCAGAGTTTGGCTGTCTCCTGTGGGGTGAGTCTCAAGTTGAGCTGGTCATTGGTTGGCCATTCCCTTGATCTCTGCTCCATTTTGTATCCCTGTGCTACTTCTAGACAGGACAATTTTTGGTTCATGTTTTGTGGGTGGGTTGATCTCTTTGTTTCTCCACTAGGAGTCACACCTGGCTACATGAGGTAGCAACATCAGGCTCCATAGCAACCAAAGCTACAAGTCTCAGCTAGGGTCACACACATAGACTCCTAGGAGCCTACCCTGCTCCAGAGATAGCCACATTTGTTGTTGTTAATTTACCAGTATGACCTAATAATTCTTATTATCAGGGCTATAATAATTATTATGGCAGTATAACCCACTAGCAATCAATCAAGACACAGATACCTGTTATTTTAAGATACCCTTCGTTAACCTGGGGCACAGCAGATACTAATACTCTAAATTAGTGCCCATAGTGGGGCAAGTATCCCATACTTGCAATCCTATGCCATCTGCTTCTAATAATTTCTATCAAGCCACCTCCCATCCATAATCTCAAATATTTGCTAATGTTCTACATCTGGGCCAAATTTCCATCCACACCAGTGATGTGCTTCTCTTCCATCTAACCCATGGTGACCTTCTTCTCCTCCATTCTCCTCCAGTCTCTCTCCTTCCCAAGATTCTCTCTGTCTCCCCAAGCCCAGGAACTTTAGCCATGCCTAGCCCATTTGCCTGCCCAAGTGTGACAACATTTTAGTAATTAACATCAACATCAGACCAACACCCACTCATTTTGATTCTCGCTCCCAGTCTTCCCCTCTACCCTACACCTAATCTCCATGCTTGTCCCCCACACCCTTTCCTACCCAGGTCCATACTTCTTTCTATTTCATACGTCTCTTTTATTTCCCCTTCTGAGTTAAATTCATATATCCTCCCTTGGACCATCCTTGTCACTTAACTTCTTTGGGTCTGTGGATTACAGCCTGGTTATTCTGTAGTTTATGGCTACGATCTACTTATAAATGGTTTCACACCATGTACGATTTTCCGGATTATATCACTAAGGATGATGTTTTCTAGTTCCATCCATTTGCTTACAAATTTCAATATTTCCTTCATTTTGATAGCTAAATAGTATTCCACTGTGTAAATGTATCAGTTTCTTTATCCATTCTTCCTTTGAGTGATATCTTGGTTGTTTCCAGATTCTGGGCATTACTAATAAAGCTGCTATTAACATAGTTGAGCAAATTTCCTTGTTGTATGGTGGTGCATCTTTCGGGTATATGCCCAGCAGTGGTATAACTGAGTCTAGAGGCAGCACTATTTCCAATTTTCTGAGAAAGCACCAGATTGATTTTCCAGGTGGCTATACAAGTTTGCACTCTTACCAACAATGGAGGAGTGATTCCTTTTTTCTACATCCTCGCCATAATGTGCTGTCTCTTGAGTTTTTGTTGGGTGTAAGATATAATCTCAGAGTCATTTTGATTTACATTCAGCAAAGTGCCTGGATACAAAATTAACTAATTATAACAGTATCCCTCCTTTATACAAATGATAGTCAAGAAAAAAATTAGGGAAACAGCACCCTTTATAATAGTCCCAAATAATATAAAATATCTTGGTGCAATTCTATCCATGGAAGTGAAAGACCAGTATGACAAACTTAAACAAGTCTCTGAAAAAAGAAAGTGAAGAAGATATCGGAACAGAAAAGATATCCCATGCTCATGGACTGGTAAGATTAGCATAATAAGAATGGCCATCTTACCAAAAGCAATCTACAGATTCAACACAATTCCCATCAAAATTCTAACACAACTGTTTACATATCTTGAATGAACAATTCTCAACTTCATATAGAAAAAAATTTTAAAGCCTATTAGTTTAAATAGTCCTGTAAAAAAATAAACCGAAAAAACAAAAACAAACTTCTGGAAGTATCATCATCATCCCTAATTTCAATCTATACTACATAGCTATAGTAAAAAAACATATGCTATTAGCATATTAAGAGACAGGATGATCAATTGAATTGAAGGCCCATAAATACCCCCCACCCATATGGACACTTGATTTTTGACAAAAAGGCAACAACATACAATGGAAAAAAGAAAGTATTTTTAACAAATGATGCTAGTCTAACTTGATGTCTGCATGGAGGAAAATAAAAATAGAGACGTATTTATCACCCTGCACAAAACTCAAGTCCAAGTTTATCAAATAAGATATCAGTAAAATTAGATTTCAGGGTCACTAAAGGCAAAGGTTAAGAAAGAGGCCTACAGAAGATAATCTGGTCAGCTGCAGGGAAGAACCAACAGCCAGTCCTGGTGCATTCCTTTCTGCTCATAGGAGGAGGAGGAAGAGGAGGAGGAGGAGGAGGAGAAGAAGAAGAAGAAGAACAACAACAACAACAACAAGAACAAGAAGAACAAGAAGAAGAAGAAGAAAAAGAAGAAGAAGAAGAAGAAGAAGAAGAAGAAGAAGAAGAAGAAGAAGAAGAAGAAGACGATGACAATAGAAAAGAAGACAAGAAAACCAGAACCACCAGAACCATTTATGGGTTTGGCGTTCTCTCACAACCAATCATTTTAAAGCACAATATCCTAGCAGTAACAGCCCAACGTCTCTGAGATTTGAAATGACAGATGACTTCAACCTGGATTTTGGTTCCTGGTCACTGAGTAAAACTGTTCCAAGGATCAGCCTAACTGTGGACAAACTGGACACCCGGAGAGTCACTGTCTCATGTTGCTGAATACAAGGGGAGGTCAATCTCTTCTGTGTTCTCCTTCCACAGAAACAGTTCCTTGTCTTCTGTGCCTCTGTGCCTGATGGCCAGACTATCACTGCCCACGGTGCCATGTTATCACAAGAGACAACTGTGTAGGTACCAGGATATGGCTAGTCATCTCTGTCATTTAGATTAGTACATAGAATCATCTAGGTTACAATTTAATCCTTCTCAGGTCTCTGATTATAGTGCTAGCTAAGCTAATGTTAGCTTGATATATAGAGGACAATTAGATCCATTGTTATGACATTAGTCAATTAATTATCTAGTTAAAAATACTAGGTACTAGGTCTCTTCTCCTATTAAAAAGACAAACAGACTTGCCTTACTCACAGGCTTTGGGTTAAACATTAACCCATTTTCAGTGTAACTTTTTATTAATCTTTCTTTTGGACTACACTCAGTATTCAACTGACTGTGTCTCTTGATAAATAACTAAAAAACATATAGTTTATACAATGTCTAAAGATATAAAAGTTTAAATTATACAAATCTAAAGTATCTAAGGGTCTAAGAAAGTGTTTAAGGGTTAATAAATACAAGTTATAAAAATATTCAAGGGTCGAAAAATGTTCAAATGTTGGTAAGTACAAGTTCTAAAAGTTAAAAGATCTTTAAAAAGTTTTAAGGTACATAAATACAAGTTACAGATTTAAAATATATAAAAAATAAGATCAATAGAGTTCTGATAAACTGCTGGAGCACTAACTGCTTATTAACCAGTCCCAAGATTAAGATTTTAATTTCTCTTTGGTTGTATTCTAAATATAGACTTAAAGATGTTTCTCATCATGCTGAAAACATATCTGCCCAATCTGTATATCAAGTCTTCTAGACTGGGGGAAAATGTGCATGCTTTTACTGGGTTTCAAAGACATAAGCCTACTCAAACTTCTTATGGACACAATTTTAACTTTTGTCCCTAGTCTGCATTTGTCTCAACCGTTAACTTGCTAAGAGACTCCATCCACAGCTTCTGAGATCTGGACCAGCTGGAGACCAGTCCCACAGATATGACTACTCCCTGTCTCTTCAACTGGATCAGCTAAACAGATGCTTTTGATAAGTGCCCCATTAGCCTTTGACTAAGTTTTCAGCCTTTCTATGCCCTGATAACAGCACCCCTAATGTCAACAACAACAAAAATCACCAAAATGAAAAACAACAAACAAACAAAGAAGACTAGGCCCATTTTCCTACTCTATAGACTAAAATGCTAAGTCAGGGACAACACTCTCACACATGGGACAAATGGATACAAGAAAACAGGCTCTTAGTTCTATTTAAACCAGTCGTGCTTTGTTCCCCCTTATACCAAACAAAGACTGGGTTCCTTCCAGCTAATGGTCATGAGAGCACAGTACCTGGCCCTATAACAGGCCAACTCAGAAAAATAAGTTTCACAAAGACCCATGATTGGGCCTTCAATGAACCTGTCAGAGGGGGCAATGAGATACAAGAAAAAAATAAAATTAGATTTCAGGGTCACCTGGGGCAAAGGTTAATAATTAGGCCTACCGGAGATAATCTGGACAACTACAGAGAAAAACCAACAGCCAGTCCGGTTACATTCCTTTCTTCCCTACAGGACATAAGGTTGCTAAGAAACCAGCCCAGAGAGAGAACAAAAAAACCCAAAACCATTTAAGATTTTGGCATTCTCTCACAACTAATCATTTTAAAACACAATATCTCTTTAGTATCTCAACCAGTAGGTGCTTGCTAGACAAAAACTCCCCTGCTTTGGGGTGCTGGGAGGGATAGGAACCTATAAATTTGCCTTCAGCTCAGAGTTCAAGGCTTTTTATAGATAGCACTGCATTGGTAGTGGTCGGATCCCTACTCAAAACAAAAATTAAAAGGTCCTCTTGTGCTTGCATCACTACTGAGTTCTTCTGGTGGCCTTTTGGGTGGGGGTCTCATGATCTGGGTACAACACAAAAACCTCAACATATAATCAGATACACTAAACCTAATAGAAGAGAAAGTTTGGAATAGCCTTGAAAGCATTGGTACAGGTAACAACTTCCTGACAGAACACCAACAGTTCAGGCACTAAGATCAACAATTAATAAATGGGACCTCAGAAAACCAAAATGCTTCCTTAAGGCAAAGGACACTGCTATCAGGACAAAACAGCAGCCTACAGAATGGGAAAAGAGCTTCACCAGCCCTACATCCAACAGATGGCTAAATACAAAACATATAAAGAACTCAATAAATTAAACTCCAACGAAGCAACTAATCCAAATCAAAAATAGGCTATAGAGCTAAATAGCAGAATCCCAAATCGGTGGGAAGAACTTAAAGAAGTGCTCAATGTCTTTAGTCATCACGGAAATGCAAAGCAAAATGATTTTGAGGTTTAGTACACCCATCAGAATGCCTAAGATCAAAAACTCAAGTGATAACAGACACTGGCAAGGACAAAGGGAAAGGGGAACCCTCCTCCATTGCTGGTAGGACCGCAATGTTTTCAAACCCCTTTAGAAATCAGTCTGGTGCTTTATTAGAAAATTAAAAATTACTCTACCTCAAAACCCATCTATATCACACCTAGGCATATACCTAAAGTATGATTTACCATATAAAAGGACACTTGCTCAATTATGTTCACAGCAGCTTTATTCACAGGTGATCTGGCAAGAATGTATATAGTTAGAATCTGGGAACAACATGGATGTCTGTCCCTCAATCGAAGAATGGATGAAGGAACTGTGGCACATTTACACAATGGAACACTACGCGGCTATTAAACATAAGGGCATCATGAAATTTGCAGGCAATGGATGGAACTAGAAAAAAGTCATCCTGGTTAAGGTAAGCCAGACCCATAAAGACACACATGATACATACTCATTTTTGTGTTAATTTTAGCCATATAGTAGAGGATAGACATACCACAGTTCACAGACCCAAAGAAGATATGTAACAAGAAGGACCCAAGTAAGGATGCTTACATCTCTCTCAAAGGGAGAAGTAAAACAGACAGCAGAATGGAAGGAAGAGGGAGGGCAAGGTGGGAGACAGATCTTGGAGAGAAGTGAGGGTAGAGATCGGACCTGGGGAGTGGGGAGTGGGGGCAGGAGGAAAAAGGGGCTTTAGAGAGAAAAGAAACCTTGAAGGGGCATCAGGTTATTGTGTAGTTTAAATTCTGATTTCCTGACTTAATTTTGTGTAACCTCTTCTCCCCAGTTGTCCCCCTGATATGTCAATAAATCACTTTACAGCCAATCAATGATCAGCGGAGAGAACAGGGTTGGACTTCCTGACAGCCAAGGGAGGATGAGTTAGTTAAGAAAGTAGGAATTCAGCCAATGTTAGAGGTCCAAGGAAGACCAGGAGGAAAGAGCTGGCACTGAGGAAAGTTACCAAGTGCTAGCGTATAATTGGGATGTTTGCTGGGAGTAAGACAAAAGAGGATAGAGGGTTAAGAACAGACTTAAACTGCTCTGATTGTATTTTGAAGGCTTGTATTATAAAAGAGTCTCTAGTATTTGTGTGATAGCTGGGTTGGGAAATAAGCTAAGAGAAATAAACACTGTTTTATAAAAATAACTATAACAATTAGGGCCCAACATGGGGCATAATTTACAGTAATCTAGGAAGAATTTGTGTAGAAACTAAGACTACAGAGCAGTTTCTTAGTTCTGTTCAAAAAGATAGGAACCACAGTTTCTAAAGCAGGAGCTCACAGTGTCCTGATTAGTCAGACCCCTTGCGGAGCAACAAGGCCTTGAGCTGGCTGCAGGAAAACAAAAACTGATACATACAAACTCCAGAGAGGCAAAGCAAAAGGAAAAAAGAGTGGGTCTTTAAAACAAGCAAGTTTCTCAAAGCTAGACTTACTTAGCCAAGGCAGGAAGCTAAATCCCTTAGAGAAGTGGTTCTTGTGGGCCTGATGGTGCAGGTCAGAGGAGCAAACACTTGTGGATGCAATAACTTCCCAGTCTCGGGTGAGGGGTTAAGATCCAGTGAGTGAGATAGAAATAAATCCTCTCCCTGGAAGACGGAGCCAGAGACAGACTGAATAGCTTCAAGCCTCTGAACTAGTTAAGGTCTAAAAGTGAAGCTGGGTCTAAGAAAATAAAGTCCTCAGGGATAGATACTGAGATTAAAGATTATTTTCTGTGTTGAAAATGGAGGAAGACACAGTAACAAATAATATTTTCAATAAAGATTTCAACTTTTTATATTCTCTCTGGGAAAAATCAGAATAATACAGACTTGAAGAAGGAAGAGATATCAAGAAAACCAAATAGAACTCTTCCCGATACAGAATAGAAAGTTGATCGCAGATGGAGCTCAAGGCTCTCTAGCTACAAGATGCTTGTCAACTATTTCTGGAAAAGGTCTGCCTATACATTTTAGCAACAACTAAATTCCAAAAAATGATGAACAAGCCTTCCCCTGTTGAAGCCTGAATTATCACAACTGATCAAAAATTTGGATTTTGTTGTTATTGTTGTTTCTTTGCTTGATTTTTATCTGAAGATTTGGAGTTACAATAATACGGAATTGAGAAACAGATCTCTGATTTCTGGATCAGCCTGATTCACACAATAAAGTCAGGGTCAGAACTCCTGCTGAGAAAATAAAGCTACTTTTTGCAGCCCCTACAGCCTAAAAATACTGGTTAGCTTAAGTTTACCTGAGCAGAAACTCACTGCTGATAAACCACTTGCAGAGACAGTCTAGGATTCAGAATGATGACATTTTTCTTGAAGTTACTATGTAATTTCCTTTTTATTTATAATGGATGATATGTCCTTACTGTTCTAAAAGATGGGTACACATCAGTGTTAGGATTATGTAAGGAAAAATGATGTCATACTGCTCTGAAAAGGCCAGCCAATCTCCTTAGAAAGTGCGGCTCCCATGGGATTACTGGTGCCAAGGGCATTTTGACCTAAGAGATTGGTTCTATTGGTCAATGTAAGGCCTGAAGGTTAGGCTGGGAGACAAACATACAAACTGCATGCCTCCCACGTTGATAAGATTTTGAATGCTGGCTGGGTTGATGTGTCACACTGCTCTCACAGCCAGCTTATCCCTTTAAACATGAGCCATTTTCATGGGGGACAAGTGGCATTCATGCCTGATGCAGAGAGACACGAGGGACTACACAGGTGGCAAAGTACATGCCAGCCTAGTTAGGCCCCCAAAACTCAAAGACTACAATTCGTATGTTTAAAAGACAGAACCATCCATCCCATATGGAAAAAAAAGGATGGGACAAAAATAGCTGCAACAAATGTAAAATCCCAGGTAAAAGATGCTTAGGCTGTGGTTAAACTCTGAGATTAAAAAAGAGTTTATGTAAGCTTTCTTTAAAACATATGCCTTTTCTGTTGCTCTTGATAACTGACTTGCCCCTTTAAAAGTGAGGCCTTCTCACGGGAGACAGGTAGTGGCTTGGCCTAATACAACAGGTACCTAACAGCCCAGAACAGGATATTTATATCTACAACCTTGCTTTCACTTCAAGGAAATGATAATACACATCCCTTTTGAGAGAGGTCAAAATAAAGCAGACCTAGGTAAAAAAGAGACTGCTAATTTATATCAATCTATACTTATATGACTTCAAACAGCAGAGGAAACAGGTAACATAATTTGCTGACCCATCTACATGGGAACAACTCTAAGACTGACTAGGACATGAAAATGTCTCCAGCCAGAGCTTCAACTGTGCATGGTCTATACGTCTTTCGCTAAAAAATCCTCACAACTTATCATGCCATTCCTTTAAATGGAATAGATAAAAATTTTTGCTTTACAGAGACTCATCTTTAACAGAACTGTGCTCAATACACAGCCCATACATACACAAAATGTATAATACCTTTGAAAGTTTATATATATTTTTGGAGCAAGAGGACCAAACACCAAAAAAAGCCAAAACATGTGTGCCAGGTCATTCT
Source organism: Acomys minous (assembly GCF_964271855.1). NCBI lineage: Eukaryota > Metazoa > Chordata > Mammalia > Rodentia > Muridae > Acomys > Acomys minous. The sequence goes on along the minus strand of NC_140493.1, from coordinate 29,178,525 downwards.
ACCTCGCTGATGGCCTCAAGGACAAGTAAGAAATATCTATTATCAATCAGACCTTCAAACTCATGTTCATGTTAGATATTAGTTTAGTTAATTACAAAAATATATTTTCTAGAATGACAGATGGAATAGCTAAAAATAAACAATTCAGATAAGGTAGATTGATAGGTGGTCTTGAAAAACCTCAGAGATCTACAGAGTATGCCATTTAAAGATTTCATTAAGTTAAGGTTTTTTGGGCAAATAGACAGGTCTTCTCCTGGCTGCACCCCGTTCTACTTAAAAGTGTATCAAAGCCTTTATAGGTGGCAAGGCAGCCACTTGGTGAGAAAATGCCCCATGCTGATTACAGATAGAATATTTTCCAAACAGGACAAACTGGATGCAGGAGAATTGACTGCAGAGCTTTGCCAGGATAACGTAGGCAAGTCTTTTTCTGCTGCACATAAAAGTCTTTCAAATATTCTGGGCCTGTGAGGAGGATGAAGATGGTGGTCCAATGATATAAAAAAATCTTGAGGGACTGTCCGAGCAGATAAATAATATCTTTGTCATTTCTATACTTTTGGAAGCTGCTTTCTTGCACTTTTTACACATTTAGCTAATACATATTATTTCTTAAGTCTCTAATAGGACGGAAGACTAGATAGTTATAATCTCACAGTTAAATTTAAACTGTTTAGGTTTGATAGAACTTGGATGATAGAAATTGATAGTAAAATAGTTTATACAAATGTAAGTCTTACCTAAAATTTTTCACAATTTTTATATTACATATAGTTACTACTAAAAGAAAAGGAGGTTTTTATTAGACTAAAAGTGGGAAATGTAGGCATAAGGTAATTGTGTAGTTTAAATTCTGAATTACTGTCTAAATGTTGTGTAAACTCTACTCCACTATTGTCCCCCTGATATGTTAATATAGCAGCTTACAGCCAATCAATAAGAAGGGAGAGAATGAGGCTGGACTTCCGGACAGCCAGGGGAGGAGGAGTTAAGAGAGGAAGTCGGAGATTCAGCCACTGCTAGAGGTCCAAGGATGAACAAGAGGAAGGAGCTTGAGCTGAGGAAAGCTGCAAAGTGCAAGCATCACTGGGATGTTTTCGGGGAGTAAGACGAAATAGCACAGAAGGTTAAGAGCCGACTTAAACTGGTCAGATTGTGTTGTGAAGCCTTGTGTTATAAAAGAGTCTCTATTATTTGCGTGATAACTAGGTTGGGAAATAAGCTAAGAGAAACAAACACTGTTTTTTAAAAAATAACCACAACAGGACATTTCTATGACAAGCTGGAGACCTAAGACAGGGTAGGTTTCTGGGTGGATATGGAGGTGACGCTAGCTGAGACTCCTCGTAGCTGGGGTCACGGAGCCTGTAAAGAATACCCTCTAATTCGGCAGGACTCCTAGTCGAGGGAGGGGAACATGAACCCACCCACAAAAGCTTCAACCCAAAATTTACCCTGGCTATAAAATATACAGAGTGAATGATAGAGCATAGCATGTGGGAATGTCCAACTGATTCCTGGCCCACCTTGAGAACCGCCCCACGGGAGAGAGCCAATCCTTGACATTAGTAAGGATACTCGGCTGTGCCTGTCGACAAGATCCTAGCATAAATGTCCTCTGAGAGGTTCCATCAAGCACTGAATTGAAACATGCTGATATTCACAGTCAAATAACTGGCAAAACACAGGGAGTCTTGTGGAAATGTAGAAGGACAGAAGGACCTGGAGAGGACTCCTAGCTTCTCCAATAGAAGATCAACAATGCCGACTAACCAGGGACCAGAAGGGCTTACCAAGACTGAAGCACCAACCAAAGACCACGTGTGGACTGGACCCAGGCCGACTACACAGATACAGCTGATGGGCAGCTCAGGCATTATGGGATACCCTAGTAAGGGGAGTGGGGGCTGTCTCTGTCATGGACTCTATTGCTTGTTTCTTGATCACTTGGCTGGAACTAATACACTTGACCTGTTCGCTGAGTAATAGAAAGAGTATTTTCTCCTCTCTTCTTTTGTATCTAATTACTTTGTGTGTGTGTGTGTGTGTGTGTGTGTGTGTGTGTGTGTGTGTGTGTTTGTGTGTGTGTGTGTGTACATGTGTGACTATTATCCAGATATCTAAATATGTGACCTTCTTCTATTACAAAGAATAGAAAATAGGCACAAAGACACAAAACAATAGACTGCAAGAGTAAGCACTGAAATGAATAGACCCACAACAGTCTAGAACATTTTATCAGTAATACCCTCAGTTGTCTCTAAACTTTTATGTAATTGTTTATTCATGCTACTTTTTCATAGTACAAAAATGAAGGTTGCTGTTTTGTATTAGTTGTACAAGGAAAACGTTATGTTCATGTCCTTTAATATTTTGATCATCTTAATATTATAGCAGATTTGTTATGCTCATTTTCGATTTTACTAACATTACATAACTGGACAGGAAGGCAGTTGACACAATTAAATTTTATATAATCTACATTTTAGTGAATGCTATTGAATAAGTCAGAAAGATAGGGTATACACGTTAGGTTTAGTGATTGTGCCTTGCCTGTATCATTCTCATGAAGCATAATCTATACATATTTAATACATCTACCTCTATTTGCCTAAATATGTCTTTAGGTTTATTTGAAGATGTCACTGTGCTTTTTACTTTAATGATTGTGGGATCCAGAGATGCCATATTTCTGAATGTTTGATTAATCCTTAATAAACTGAGAGAAGTTATATATCACTAATGAAATGGTGAAAGGTGCATGCAAGTAACTGAGAAGCTGTGTTGTCATAGAAGTGATCTGAGATGTAATGGTTCTGTAGTAAATAGGTAGATTAAACTAATCAACAGTTTCATCACAAAGCTTGTAATTATTCATCATATGTTCAGAGTCTCAACTCCCCCTCCATTTGCTTTTAAAATCCCTTTACTTCTAATTTCAAATTTATTTTTCTATTTTTATTACTATTTCAAATACTATTCACTCTTCTCTATCCTTATACTCTTGGTAGCATAATATTTTTTTTCAAATCTTCTTTAGACTTATTACAAGGGTGAAAATGTCACAAGGGTTTTGTGAATTTCTTCTAACTCTCTGATGTGTGTCTATCATCTGTCTATCAAACTATATATCTAAAGATCTATCATTTATACATCTAACCATTTATCTTGAAGAAACTACAGGTTGTACATAAATAAAACCAGCATAAGATTAAAAGTGTATATATGACACTTTCTAGGATGAATATATTGTGTCTTAAAAAAGAGCAACAGACTTTTGAGCTTACACACACACACACACACACACACACACACACACACACACACAATGGTCTAAATTCCAACCACTGACCACTTACATTAGTTAACTGTTGAACAAAACACTTTATTTATTTTCCTTCAGTTTCTAATTCTCTAAAAATCTGAAAAGAATCAATTATAACAATAAGTGTCTTTTATTATTTTAGTAGATTTAGATAAAAATAATTTAAACAAAAAATAAACTCAACAAGCTTAGCAGTGATTTTTGTCTTGTCATCAATCATGTCTTCATCTTTTTCTATTACGTTCTTTAAAAAGCAGTGCAGAATTGAATATATTAACCCCTGGTATTGCCATCTAAGCATGATGGCTAGCCTCTCTTTGCTTTGTTTACCTAACATTGTTCAGTGACATACTTGGCAAAGAGTTGCAGCTACTTTAACATCATTACTAATAAGATTCTAAATCATCTCCATGACATCTATCGCTTGAATCACTCCCTACCATTTTAACTTCCACTTGAGTAGTTCTTCTAAAATAAATTTACTCACGTTACATGACTTCCTAGTAACAACTAGGATAAGAAGCTGAAAAGAATATAACAAAAAGATGCACTGGCCTCTTTGCTAGGTAGTACATGAATCATTATAGACCTTCGCTAATTTAGTCTGTGTCACACTTTTTTAAAGGAGAGTTAATAGTGTCCCCTGTTTTACTGCTGGGGAGTCTGACCAAAGATACATCATCTTCTTTTCCAGGAGCATCATTCCTCTCTTGCTTATTGAGACTATGACGAATGCCTCAGTTCTTTACTGTTTCTTTAAGCTCATAACTCATAAGACTTTAAGCATTAAAAATAAATGTATAGATATTAGACATAATGGGAGTCTTATAAAGAGCTAGAACATTTTTAAAAAATGAATTATCAACAGCCTGACTTGAAACTGTCAATTAATTTTAGTGACTACACCAATATATATTATGATAATATATTTTTTCAATTAAAAGTATTTATTCCAGCTGTCTGGGACCATATATAAATTTTTGGAGATGCGGGTGTACCCTTAAGTGTCCAAAACATCATGGCCTTTGGTTTCTAGAATAGGGTTGGGCAATTTTCCATGGGTTCTTCATAAAGGAGATTGGATTCTAGTTGAGTGTGAAATGGCTTCAGGAAGAATATAAACGGAGGAACCTCTGCACTGTCTTGACCTGTCACACTTCTTTACAGATTATGTTACCCCCTACTGTGACTGGATCTTGATTCAACTGTTCAGAAGTCATATGGTGATAGTATTTTATTATGAGAGAAGACAATCGATGAATGCTATGTAGTGTTATGGAAATCGGTAATCCTGTTGCATTTCCCTTTGAAGTAAAACATAACCTCTGAATATGTCAACTTATACAATAATATTTACTAGTTAGTGTAAAGTAAGACATTAAATAACTTTATATTTGTATCTTCTTAAATTTTGGTTAGTATGCAAATTAAAATTTTAAAAACATTTTTATATCACGCATTGTTTTACATACTCATTTCACCAGCTTTTGCGCCCATGCACTCTGCCGTTGCCCATTATCATCCCTTTACCTTTCCAATTTCCCTGTCATCCTCCGAAAGACTCTTTCTGCTTTAATCTGTTTATGTATATAGATGTTTTAAATTAATTAAGTTATCTACATATAATGAGTCTCGCTGCTGTAGTAAATTTAACACTAGCAGTTTGACAATCACATATTTGCAGAACTTTAACATTATTGTCGGTTCGCTGCAAACACTAAATGCATTTCGGTAGAGTCAGTGGTTTGTCCTGTCTAGCAGCTGTGGGATCTGAGAGAAGATACCTCACATTCTGCCGGCAGCATCATTCCTCTCTTGCTTATTGAGACTTGGGGGTATCTGTCAGTTGTTTGCTGTTGCTTTTCAGCTCATAACTTATACAATTCAAAGTGAGAAGAACAGTAGGGAGACTTGCAGGAGTCAGGTGTCTCATCAGTACATATATTTATTAAAAAGCCTTTCTTACAGATATAATCCCTCGTTCAATATTAGTAGGGATGAACCATGTTTCCACTTTTCAAGAAGGAGGTTTACTATTTTTATTAAGTTATTTACTTTACATTGTATCCCAGTTGAAATGTTCCCTTCTTTCTCTCCCCCCAGACCCTCTCTCTATCGCCTACCCTCTCTCCATGCTCCTTCCTTTTCTCCTCAGAGAAAAGCAGACCCCCCATGGACATCAACTCACTTGGCACACCATGTTGCAGTAGGCTTAAGTACATCTTCTTCTATTGAGGCTAGACAAGGCAGCCCACTGAAGGGAAAGGTATACAGAGGCAGGAAACAGAGTCAAAGACAGCCTCAGCTCCAGCTGTTAGGGGTCCAACATGAGGACCAAGTTGCATACATGTTACATACATATAGAGGGTCTAGGTCCATCCCATGCATGCTCTCTGGTAGGTAGATGGTTCAGTGTCTGGGAGCCGCTATGGACACAATTTAGTTGATTAGGTATATTTGTTTGAAAATAATTTTCAAGTTGTGAGAATCCAAAACAGGTAAATATACATGGAAACCATTAAACAACGTTAAATTTCTTCCTATGATTGAAAATATTGTTTTCCCAGAACATTTAGGTGATCTGGGCATTTGGGAGGGCAATCAGCAAGAGATCCCAGTGAGCAAGATGCACTTAGGTTAACATAGCCATTACAAGGATGAAATTGAGACACACCATCTCTTGCAAGGCCTTGCTCAATATAAATCTGTCTCTACTACATAAGGTTCATTTGTCTGATAATATTGTAGAAGTTTACAATAATGCTTCTGGATAAAAATTATAATCACTGTTTCAAACAACAAGAAACTATATAGAAAACAGAGATCTTTAATCATACTTATTTTACTAATAGGATGTAGAATGTTAACTTTCTCTTCATTTTGTTGCATCAAGATTAAAAAATTATATAATAAGAAAGGCAAAATTTGAAAAATGGAGGAAAAATGACTGTAGTGGAATTCATGTCACTCTACGGAATTTTGTCCATTTTGAGCAGGATTCCTACCCTCCCCCCAGGCCCTCAGGCATTGGCTATCTTTAAGACTCTGGATGGAAATGCTGAGTGAATTCAAGCGTAACTGCATGCTCAATTAGGCATGGAATTCTCCGTTTCAGGCAGCAACTTACACCCCTCTTTTCTAAAATGGATCTTATGTGCCCTATATTTGGTGAAAATTTTTACAGCATCCCAGCAGCTCACACTGAATGGAATCACTATACTGCACTGTCATGATCTTGAAGAGGTATAAGGTTCTGGTTTATGGAATGTAAGATATAAAACCTAAAGAGTGAAAGAGCAGAAGGCCTAAGCTTAAAAATAATAAATAAATAAACAGTACAGGGATTTAAAATAATTGTTTATGGCAAGGCATTCACACATTGAAAATTAACCTAGGGTAGAAAGCTATTAATCAGTTGTTTGATGGTTTATAATATTGAGATATGATGACAGTTGAATTTCATACAGCAAATTCTTTAAAATGCACATAAGTTAATGGTAATAGAAAGATTTTAAAAAATATTCCTATACAAATGTTATACTCAATATTTATATAAGCATCTAGCAGTCAAGCAAAAATGTCTACAGTAAGACATATGGGAAGAACTCAATGAACTTGCATCATAAAAACAGTTTGGTTTTGTGTGGGAAAACATGAGCAGGGTCTCTATGACTTGCTACAATACTGTGGCTAACAATGACTACAAGATTAAGGTGGTTGTTCTAAATTTCTAGTAAAGGCTTTTGTAGCCTTCTTCAACTCTTGTCATCTGTACCACCTCCTACTTCTCATGGAGGTTACTGTGGAGTTTCTAGATACTCACAATACAAGCGAGTTTCTTCCTAAACAATGTATTTTCGTTTCAGGGTTGTTTTCACTATTAAGGACTGAGGTGATGCTGTTAGTAAAGCTGTTTTGCTAATGATGTCGTTATCGTTATTAATTCACGTAAGACACATCCATGTAATATCTTCCTGGAATTGCTTCAGCTCTTTGTGACACAAATTTGCATAAGATGTTTCTGTCTTCCTCCAAGTAACTTGAGATTTCTTTGAAAACTCAGCCATCTAAATTAATAGTTACAGTAAAATTGACATTATTTTTTACCACCAGGACTGTAGTTTTGTTGTAATAAAGTAGAAAAATTGAACCCTGCAGGTGCAACTAAGAAAGGAACGGATAAGTTGTTTGTGTTTGCTCAGTGAGATGTTGGAGAATATTTAGGCATCTAATTTCTTTTTAGAGAAAATGGCAGGGCTTTGTGGGGGGGTTTTGTTGTTGTTGTTGTTGTTTATTGGTTTGAAAACTCCACTTAAAAACCTTCATTCGGAGGCTTTTGTTTTCCTCCAGTGCATTACCTTAGCAGCTCTCTGTTACGTCATTCTTAATGACTTCCCTTCTGTTGGATTTACAGTTTCTCATGCAAGGGAGTCTTTTACAACAGTCCATGTGCTTCTGAGTGATCAAAATTACAATTTTTTTCCTGCCTTCATATGTTTGTGTCTTTTCATATACATCTGTTATTGTTATTTATTTTTAAGCTTTTTTCTATATTTTATTAAGATATTTTTAAAGGACAAAAAAAGATAATTTGGGAACACGATATGTTTTGTATCTCAATTTGAATATTCTTAATTTGAATTTTTAATACATTTTAAAACTTAGAAAGCTCTAATGGATATAGGTTAAATTTACAATATTTTTCTCTGATGATTCACTATACTTTTGTTATGTCATTTTTAGATAATAAACCAAAGACATCTGAAAATAAATGAAACATCAAAAAGAAACAAATATCCTTGGTAAAAGGAGCTTAGAAATTAATGATTTGATTTCTATTTCTAGAAAACAATTAGCAAACATGAGCTATGTGGCTTAGATGAAACATAATGTAACTTAAAGACAAGATTGAAAGCAGGAAAGGAATGATATAAAATAATATCAGAAAATAATGAGAAATATGAAAATCCAGAAATACTGTCAAAGGAAAAATCTAAGATGTTCTTAGAGTCCTTTAGTGAGACCATCTTAGCTCACTGGTTTATGTTACTAATGAAAGAAGCAGCCCGGCAGTGAAACACTTTATCTTTATTATTTATTTATCTCTCATATATTACATCCTGACTACAGAATGGGAAAGAGCTTTCCATATATCACCTCCACATTCATATATCTCAAGAAACTGAGCTTTGCTGAGAATCTGTATGATTGTGATTTTTTACATTGAAGCTACAAACTAGAGAAAAATCACTGTGGATTATTGACATCAATTGTGAATAATAGCCAAAAACTAAATTATAGAAAGATCTCATTCAACCAAAAGCAAAAACATTACAGATATTTTACCTTTGTTGTCCCTGGATAGGAAACAAGTATGTGTAATTAAATAATGTGGCTAACTTCGTACACTAGCTTAAGATTTCCTGGGCAATGTTGTATATGAACATGACTGTGCAGTTTCCTGGACACTTGGACTTGTCTCTGCTGTGTCTGTGATACTGAAGGTGATGGTTGAATGATCCAGATTATTCTCCCTCATGGGCATAGTCTTTATCTGGTCAATTGAATTCTTGATTTCAGAGCTGGGCATGGTGGCACACCTCTCTAATCCCAGCACTTGGGAGGCAGAGGCAGGTGGATCGATATGAGTTTGAGGCCAGCTGGTCTACAAAGTGAGTCCAGGACAGCCAAGGCTACACAGAGAAACCCTGTCTCAAAGAACAAAACCAAACAAAGCAGCAGCAGCAGCAACAACAACAACAACAACACAAAGGTAAAAGTAATAATGAGAAGTTTGGCTGCTTAACCGAGTTCCTGGTCTTAGATGCTGGCTCACACTGTCTTCACAACTCTAAACTGTGTATTTGGGACTTCTCGGTTGATATTACTGTATAAGCCTTTGTTGTTGTTTGTTTTTCTGTTTAACACTGTGTATTTGTTCCCTTATCTAAATAGCCCTAAGCCAGCAGTTCTCAAACTGTGGGTCATATCCCCTTTGGAGGTCAAATGACCCTTTAACAGAGGTCACATAATAAATATCCTATATATGAGATATTTACATTATAAATAATACCAGTAACAAAAAACTGCAGTTATTAATAAACAACAGAAATAATTTAATGGTTAAGGTCACTATAGCATGAGGAACTACATTTAAGGATTACAGCATTAGGAAGATTGAGAACCATTGTAAGCAATACAAATAGTTCAAAGTTTATCATGTACCCCACATTTGATGTATAGATTACTTATTCAAAAAAGATATAATACCTGATTATATATATATTTTACAATTCATAATTATTTTTAATTATTAATAGAACAAGGAAATGAATACACTGGATTCCTGTTTATCATCTCTTAAGAAAGGTATCGATCAGGAAAATATATCTTATGACTTGAATAATATTGTTTCATTTTATGATTTTCTTAGGCTTTTCTTTTGTTTCAATTAGAATTTATAAAAATTGAAGTCAATACTTTCACAAAATTAGAAAATTAAGCAGAACCAACTGAGTAGATATGTTGTTCATAAATATATATGTTTTTAGATTTTTCAACAGGATTTTCAATTTTTTTTTTACTTTCTTTTTGACCGTGTCACCTAGAGGAGGAGACCTGGTGGCACTCAGAGGAAAGATAGCAGGCTACCAAGAACAGACTTGATACCCTATGAGCAAATACAGGGGGAGGAGGTCCCTCTCAGTCACAGACATAGGGGAGGGGAGTAAAGGGAAAATGGGAGGGAGGGAAGAATGGGAGAATACAAGGGATGGGATAACCATTGAGATGTAACAAGAATAAATTAATAAAAAAAGGGAAAATGATTTTATATATTTTATTTATATATTTTATATAGTTTATTTATTTACATATTTTATTCATTTAATTCTTTATTTTATGAAAATAATTTCTTAAAATTTTTGAGTGTCTTTCTTGACCTTTCAGTTTCGTTTTACTTTATTTGATATTACCATGTGGCCCAGGTTGGTCCCTAACTCAATTTTCCTCCAGCGTCAGCCTCACAAATTTGGGGGATTACAGGTGCTATGATACAATGCAAAAAGCAAATGTTTGGATTAAGTTTAACATTTTCAAACTCATACAAGACACTACTTGGTGATGCCCCGATTTTAAGGAAGCAGCCGCCAGAACCCAGCCTTCGGAAAGCAACTCTTCCGTTGTGCTTCCCCGTTTTGCTGCCTTTTAGGGCCCCAGCTTCTGCATGTCTCCACACCTCTCCTCCTCTGCTCCTTGGTAGTACAGAGGGCAGGAAAAGATGCTGCCACAGAATATGGAGCTTCGTTTGTATAGGCAATTACTGTTGATTGCTGTCATAAGTATGGTTTCTACTGCTCCGATGAAAAACTGGTCTACATTCCAAGCCAGTGACGCCTACACAGAAATATCCTGTCTCAGAAAATAAGCAACAGATACTAAAAAGAAGAAACTCACAAATGTCTAGAACAATTGTATTAGCATTCAAAAGAAACCCTTCACACTGCTGCCTTGTGGCAGGCATAAGATCTAAAGGGGTTTGTTAAAGAGTGTATACTAATCAGGATGCTATAAATAATATATATATATATATATATATATATAATTTTAAATGTAATAAATAAATTGTATCTATTTATTATGAAAATATTGTCTCAAAGGGGAAGATGTTGTGCTGTGCTCTTTCTCCTTAAAAATATATTCCATTTAAAGTAATTTAAAATACAATTTAATCTAATAAGCAATGATTCATAATTGTAATCTTGTATGTACAAATGCATTAGACGTTACAGTACCTTCGAAATACTTGTAACACACAAGCACACAAATATCCATTCTGAAAACATCAGCCAAAGCAGGTTTTGAACACACACACAATGTCATTCTAAAATTGTTGTAAAAATTGTTATTTTACTTTTTGAGAATGTATAGAAGACTTAATTTTGAATTAAATATGAGAAATGGAACTTTTCAGAACATGATGCCTTCTTTATATTCTTCATATTTCCATGACAGAAGGGTATAATTAAGTCCGGTTCATGTGATTTCTGTGGAGGCAGGAATGGGCCTCAGTCTCTGAGGACTTGCTGTTTTACCTCTTCTCTGAATTACTAATACCATCCCCATCAGAAAATAGAAATGGCTATCTCAAACATCCTGATATAATACACTGAAAGGATTTTAAATGAGACTCCTTAGAAATCCAAAATACATAGGCTTCTAGGGTTTCAAATACTTTCTTCTTTATATACAAAATTCCATTTGTCTTTTTTTTTTTAGTATTTTAAAAATATGTATCATTTCAAAAATATAAATCCACATCCCTTGAGCTGCATGTTGGATTTATAAAAATACGAGCATCTAAGCACATGTCTCCTTGTGCTCTTGTGACACTGCAGGCCATAAAAACAGGTAGCAGGACTAATTTTGGACAGATTTCATTTACTTCCAATTGATTTCTTTCTTCACATTGAGAATTCTGGGCTCCAAAGCAATGGTTTATTTCTATGGTCTACCAAATATTTTTTTTATTTTGTATTTTTAAATGGAAAAGAAAACTGAAATGTCAGAGCAAAAGATATGTAATGCTCAGTTTTCTACATGGAATTTATCACACTCACATGTGTTCATTCTTTAAATTAAAGACTGAAAGGATTATTAGAAACACACACAAATCAAAGTACTTAATATTTATGATAGCTTCTGCCATGACAATTTGCACTTGTGAAAATCAGCCTGGTATATTTAATGGGTGTGCTAAATTCCAATGAACCCAACACTTTCTTTATAAGTGTATCATTATCATACATCTCCACTCCAATTTTTTATTTTTATTAATTTTGTTCTTACAACATATTCTGATCTTGGTTTTTTTCCTCCCTCAACGCCTCCAAGATCTTCCCCCACCTTTCTACACAGAACTCTGGGCCCTTTCTTTCTCTTTCTCTTTAGAGAAAAAAAAACTGACAAACAAAAACAACATGTAAACAGAAAGAAAAACATGAGAAACACACACATATAAAATCTATAAAACCACAAAATCAGAAACAAAAATTTACAAACAAATATACAAGCCATAACATACTAATAAACAATCAAAATGTCAATAAGACAAAAATATCCCCAAACAAAACAATATGAGAACAAAAGTCTACAAAATACCATTGAATTCATTTCAAATCCACACATTTTAAAATGAACTAAACTATGCTGGTGACAATTATATTGCAGAATTAAAGAGATACTTCCTTTGAAATATTTATGAATTATGTTGTAAAACTTGAGGTTTACAAATTAGGTAGAGATCTTTAAGGAAAAGAACAGAAAGACAGAAATACAATTCAAACATAAAAATATTGTTTTGCAATTATGTGTGAAATGGCATTTAATATCACAAGCATAATAAAATTCAAAAAGGAAAATTATATTGCTATGCCATATTATGTTAGTATACTATATAGACATATATTACTATATTGATATTTCTTACATATTTATATATGTATTTGGTAACAACTTCAGTCACATTTTTACATAATAAGTTTCTGATATTTTGTCATTAAGATTATAAGAAAATAAGTCAGTGAACCATTTGTTGTTCAGCAAAAGAATACTTCCTATTATGAGGCATACTCTGGGTTTGATTAACAGTAACTCATTTTTAAAAGCTATTTTTGTTTTGTATTCTTTTGAGATTGGCTTTCCCTGCATGGATCTGGTTGGCCTGGAACTCTCTATATAGATGACAGAGATCTGCCTGCCTCTACCTCCTGAGTGTTGGAATTAAAGGCATGCTACCAAATATCAGATGCCCTGTAATTCAAAAAAGGGAAAGTCTTCTACCTTTCATGATTGATTGAAGAGATTTTTTTTACAGTTGTTTAAAAAGTTTTCTTTTACTCTCGTGTATTGGTAATTTAAAGTTTTAAAATTCAAGGAAAGCTCTATCCAATTTCTGGCATTTATGAGCACTTGAAAATATATTCTGTCTTCTTAATATTAGAAAAAGTATTTCCCACCTGTAAATCAAAAATCCCTATATCCTACTTAAAGAGAAAAAATGAGTATGTGACACGCATGTAGTTAGACATGCTGTGTTATTAAATATGATCTTCTCAAAAGAGAGTCTACCAGAATTATTTTTAAAAATGAGGGACAAGCACTCCACCTTTTGCCTTAAACATTAGATATTTGGAAATAATATAGACTATTCTTGCCCCAGTTTACCTTGGGGTGAGAAATTCAACTCCACAGTGATGGAAGGGAAATGCAAAAAGAGCATGGCACATCTCCAGAGGTGAGGCAGTGGAATTGGTGGGTCTGGACATGACATCTACTCTGTGAGATTATCCTTACAGGAAATAAAGAGCTTATGTGACTCTTCTTTCCTTAAGAAAAACCCTGTAAGAAATCTTGACAGTTTTCAGGAGATTCACCTACTAAACAACACCAAGCTCTCCAATTATTTTACTATGTTTTTAATCTTTACTGTTGTTTTTAATTCATCCAGTTGTACATAGCTTTCCAATTACAAAGAAAATGTTTCTTATTTGCTTTTTCAATTAATAAAAAATAACATTAACCAATTCTGAGAATCATTTGAACTGGGGAGTGAGTGATAGTATATGCCTTTATCCCCAAGACTTGGAAAGCAGAGTCAGGCAGGCCTCTGTGAGCTTGAGGCCAGCTTGGTCTGAGTGGGTTCCAAAATATCCAGAGTTACACAGGAAAGCTCTTCCTCAAACAATGAAACAAAACAAAAACAAACAAAGAGAAAACTGAAAATCATTTAAAATTAATCATAGCAACCTTTGCTGTACTGACTGATTACATACTTAGTACATTAGAATTTATTTTGTATATTTTCATGTGGTCTTTGTTTCTCTTGCACATCTTGCTCATGCTCAATTCTTTTAAACCTTTTAGATTAATATTATGTTGCCTAAATTGTCACCTATCTTGGAGAAACAATGTTGTAAGAGGATGTAAATACATATAATAAGGTCTGTCTTTCCTATTGTAAAGTGGAAGTTTTTCTTTTTATGATACATATGGACTTTGAAGAATGTCCAGGTGAATAGAAAAGTAATAAAAATTTGTATTGAAATAAAATGACAACCTTATAGAATTAAACTTACAGATTGTAAGTAAAAATTTTTGTTTATTCTAATTATTATCTAAAATATTCATTGCATTGTACTTTATTTAATATCAATTAATATGTAAATGTGAATTTGACTCAGTGCATATATTAATGGATCACATAGTAGTATTTCCATATATTCATACATTTTTGACTGATTCCATTTTTCCTACTTATTTACCGAGAGGTTTTCAAAGTATTCAAGTAGCAGCAGCAAGTCCCTAGGCTAGACTATCTTTCTTGTCTTTATTGACTTACTGAGCAGTTATGCAGTTCAGATTCTATTAAATAGCACAGGAGGTTGGCAGTGGCTCTTATTCTCTCTAATTCCCACCATATTATCTTAGATTTGGCACCAATCCATCAAATCTTTTGTATCTCAAATCTTTTAATTATGTAATCTCTCATAATAATATGTTGTGCATGTTCTAGGTTGACAAAAGTAGAGATGCATGAAGTAAAAATTGTTTTAGTTTATTTTCTTGGTACAAAGTGCAATAAAAATAACTTTATTTGGAAAATTTTGAGAGCTTTTATTTTTAAGAAGCCTCAGAATAATAACACTCTGCCAAATATTTCAACATTCTGCATCACAGTTTGAAATTTTAGCATTATACTTTCTAAAATGTCTTCACTAGAACTTTTTTATTAGGGAATAATCCTTTCTAAAATTCATAAAAAAGAAAGATGAAATCTGTTCATAGTTAATAGAAGAAATTTTATACTAGAATCATAAAAATACGACAAATCATTTCTAAGGAACCATTATTTTCTGTTATAAGAAGTTAAGAGTATAATAAATTTTAACCTAAGAATTCAACCTAAATGTAGTGAAGTAGTGATTTGGTATTGTACTTTTCACTGAGATAATAAATATATTTAAATAATAATATTATTCACAGTAAAAAGTTGTTTATATGTAAAATGTACATGATACAAAGAATTGCATATGAGTAAAATGCACATAATGGTATCATTTATTGAGTGGTTAATAATAGATCCCTGTGAAAAGTTCTTCAAAATTCCTTAGTATTATTGCATGAAAAGGTGGTTATTGACATATCAGCTCACCATGTTGTCATTTAGTTAAGTCTTACCTGTAGCTCCTGTTTTTATGCCTCAGTATATTATTTTCCATTAAGAAAACATAGGAAGAAAAGTAGAGAGAGGAGGAAAGAGAATGAGAAACTAATTGCTTTAATTACTTTAGTAGACTGATTAATTTCTACAGTGTTAGTGAATGTTTAATAGGGTGATTAATGACAGTGAATTTTGCCTGTAAACAAAATAAAGTAACCACACTAGATTTTGTGATACCCTTGCTTCACCAGAATGCAATCAATAGATGTTAGCCTAGTGCCCATGCTCATGTGCTTATTACAATTGGCTCAAAGCCAGAAATTATGCAAATTACTTGAGTACTGTAGTTATTGATGGTTATTTGTCATAATAATGACCTGTTTCCATGATCCTAAAATCATAAAACTTTAGCCATTTTTAGCAGTGATACAAGTCCTGCAGTCTGTGAAAGTGCTCAGTGCATGCGCGTGTATTCCTTTCTGATTCCTGAAGGAAACAACGGAAGGAAGGGTAAATATGGAACCGAGACTCATTTCTATTCTTTTCTCCCTCAAATCATGATGCTCTTTAAGTGTATATCCCATGTATTGAACGATGAGAATTCCACAGCACAAAGGAGCAGGAGAAAAATAACATTGCATACATACCATGTGCAAGATATGCATAATTGATACATCAGCAAGAAAACTTCGTGGAACTGTTTTCTTTGGTGCTATTTTTTACCATTTCAGAAGTGTGGCTCTTTATTGTTAGCACATATGGTAAAAGAGGTAGTTTGAGGGGAAAAGAGTATAAATAGCTCTTTCGATCAACAATTGTAGAAAATAAAAATATAACTGGACAGAAAAGGTATTTCGCAAATTCCCTGGAGGGTCTGAAGGTTGAACTTAGGGTGCATTTTTAATCTTTAGGAAGAAAACAGACTATTTGAATAAGGGTGCATAGCTGGACAATCAGTTCTCTGCACATGTAGAAAAAATTTGGACCCATGTCTCTTCTGTGACTACTATAAAACAGAAATAAATGAACTAATAACCTACTCCTAAGATTTCTTAGACACTTATCTGAGGTCATAACAAGTGTTTGAGTTGAGAGTTGTAAAAGGAGGCTTTGGCATGTAGATAGCAGGTAAGCTCGTCCTTTTTCAAAACACTTGAGTATTTCATCCAATATTCATTTACTCACTTGGTTGTTGACTGGACCTTTATTCTACCATATTCTTCTAAATGCTAAGGATCCGAGTAGTGAACAAGTTCATACTCCTAAGATGAAAATGAAAATCTGCTGTGTTTGGCTTTGAATATATAAGCAGTAATATAAACTTCAATGCCAGATACCTGTGATGATGCATATTACTGAGGAGTGTGTCATAAGCTCCCTAGACTCTATCAGCCAGAAAATAAATACTCTTTCAGTTCTACTTGCACTCTTGAGATTTTTGTAGACATTTTCGGTGAATAACTCTGAAACAGAAGAATGCCTAATAAATAATGTCGGTATAAAATACTAAGAGAGCGCTTAGAGCCCTCTCAATTGCTGGCTCCATCTGCCTGACCCACCTGGGATACAGACAGCAGAGACAGCAGAGGTGAGCCGTATGCATGAACCAAAGCCATTATCATCCATCATGAGGAGACCCTGTCAGGTGAGCAACATCCATTTTAGATCCTTCTATTCTGGTGACTCCAGCACTCTGACCAACATAGGACACAGACAGACGAGAGCCATCAGAGCCAGCAGAGGTGAGCAGTATGAGGACCCAAGCCCATCATGCTCTATCAGGAGGAGGCCCATGGTGGCAAGCATTATTCAGCTTAGAGGCTTCTCTGCTGGTGAATCCATCTGCCTGGCCCACTTAGAACACAGACAACAGAGAGAGAGAGAGAGAGAGAGAGAGAGAGAGAGAGAGAGAGAGAGAGAGAAGAGAGAGAAGAGAGGAGAAGAGAGAGAGAGAGAGAGAGAGAGAGAGAGAGAGAGAGAGAGAGAGAGAGAGAGAGGTGACCTGTTTGCAGGTCCCAACACCCATCATCCTCCATCCTGAGGAGGTCTATGTATAGCTCAAACAACAGTCAGCCTAAGACCCTCTCTGCTGCTGACTCCATCTACTTGAGCCACCTGAAACAGACAGCAGAAAGCCATCAAAGCCAACAGAGGTGAACTGTACACAGGGACCAACCCCCATCATCCTCCATCCCTAAGAAGCCTGTGTGGGACCTAGCAATATTCAGCTTAGGACTCTCTCCACTGGTGACTCCTGATGTACTAAATCCATCCAGGACAGGGCAAGTAGAGGGACAACTAGGCCAGATAACACCACAGACAACCAGATGGCTCAAGGTAAGCATAAGAACACAAGCAACAAAACCCAGGGCAATAGAACACCAGCGGCAACCAGCTATCCTACCACAGCAAGCACTGAAGATACTATCACACCTGAAACACAAGAAAAGGACCATAAATCTGGTGTTATGAAATGAAAGCCAAATCCATATAATGAAAAAAAAAGATAGCATCTTCAACAAATGGTCTAACTGGATGGCTATGTATAGAAAAAATGCAAACAACCATATTTATCACACTGTACAAAACTAAAGTCCAAATGGATTAAAGACCTCAACATAACACCAGACACACTAAATTTGTTAGAAGAAAAAGTTGGGAAGAGCCTTGAGCTCACTGGACAGGAGACAACTTCCTGAACAGAACACCAACAGCCCAGGCACTAAAAAAGCCATTTATAAATGGGATCTCCCTAATGTGAAAAGCTTCTGTAAGGCAAAGGACACCGTCAGTAGAACAAAAAGACAGTCAACAAATTAGGACAAGGTCTTCAACAATCCTTTATTAATCAAAAGGCTATTACCCAAAATATATAAAGAACTAAAACATTGAACATCAACAAACAAAATAATCCAATCAAAAATGAGGAACAGAGATAAACAGAGAATTCTCAACAGGGGAATCTAGAATGACTGAGAAGCACTTAAAGAAATGCTCAATGTCGTTATTCAACAGGGAGTTGGAAATCAAAATCACTTTGAGATTCCATCTTATACGTGGCAGAATGGCTAAGATCAAAAATTCAAGTGACAACACATGTTGCTGAGGACATGGGGAAACAGAAACACCCGTCCATTTTTGGTATATAAACTTGTATAACCACTTGGATATCAATCTGGTTCTTCCTTAGAAAATTGGCAATAGTTCTACCTCAAGACCTACCTATACCACTCCTGGGTATATACCCAAAATATGCTTTACCGTACAACAAGGATACTTGATCAACTATGTTTATAACAGCTTTATTTATAATAGCCAGTATCTGGAAACAATCTAGAGGTCCCTCAACTGAAGAATGGATAAAGCAACTGTGGTACATTTATACAACGTACCCCAAAGAAATCATGACAAAGGAATCATGAAATTTGCAAGCAAATGGATGGAACTTAAAAAGATCATCTTGTATGAAGTAACCCAGACCCAGAAAGACACACATGGTGTTTATTCAATCATAGGTGTGTTTTAGCTACAGTAAAAACATATACAGACCCAAAAAAGAAAAATAACAGGAAAGATCAAGGGAGGATGCTCAAACATCACTTATAAGGGGAAATAGAAAACAGGAAAGCAGTGGTGGAAGAGAAGGAACAATGTGTGAGGGAACTCAGATAGATACGAGGATGGAGATCTGATCTGAGAGGTGCAGTGCAGGAGGAGAAATGTCCAACCATGTCGGCCTCAACCCAACCCATCCCATGGGAGAAATCCAACCCTGACACTAGTAACAATACTCTGCTATGCTTGCAGAAAGGAGCCTGGTAGAGTTGCCCTCGGGGAAGCTCCATTCAGCAGTTCTTCGAAACGCATGATGAGATTCACAGCCAAACATTGGGCGATATGTGGGGAGTCTTGTGGAAAATTAGAAGTGGGGAAAGAGAAAAAGACATGGAGGTGACAGGCGCTTCACAGGAGCACCAACTATCCGGGTCCCAGAGGGGCTTGCTGAGACTGTGGCACTCACCATGGACAATGCATGGACTGGACCTAGCCCCCTTACATAGATGTGGCCACTGGGATGCTGAGTCTTCCTGTGGGTCCTCTAGTGTGGGGACCACGGGCTGTCTGATATGGACTCTGACCCTAGCTTTTTGATCACTTCTCCTAGCAAGACTGCCTTGCCAGGACATAGTGAAGACTACATGCACATTCCTGATGTGACTTGATGAACTGGCGGTGTCTTTTTATGAGGAATAGGAGAGAGGAGAGAGAGAGGGAGAGGGAGAGGGAGGGGCTGGGAGGATAGGAAGGCTGGAGCTATGAGCAGGATGTAAAGTGAATTAAAGAAAGAAAGAGAGAAAGAGAGAAAGAGAGAAAGAAAGAAAGAAAGAAAGAAAGAAAGGAAGGAAGGAAGGAAGGAAGAAAGGGAAAGAAAAAGAGAAAGAAACAGAGAGGAAGAAATAAAGAAAAGAAGGAAGGAAGGAAGAACCAATAGGCATTCTGTTCTTGAGTCAGGAATAGGGAAAGTACTAGTGTTGCATATAATTTGAAGAGATGACCTAGTCAGGCTGTCGTAGAAATTATTCTTCCCCTATAAAACCTGGGCATAAAATGAAATATCCTTTGCGTTCTTCAGAATAAAATCTGAAATATTTGTCATGTTTCAGTCATTGTAAAATGAAAATAAAGTTGTATTTTTTCAATTCATCAACCAAATTATACCTGCTTTAGACATTGGTAATTTTCAGTCTGTGGCTAAAATGAGGACATTTTGCCCAGTGGCTGGTTTGCCACATTTGAAGGCATCTCCATAAAGAGGTTAATTGAGGCTTTGAGGTAGCCAAAACATTATGACTAACATTTTTACAATTCCTCATTGTTTCATGTTTTTTCTTGTTATATGTACTTTTATTGTTTTTACATGTAATAATATAAATTTATATATTAAAAAAAGAAAAAAAATAATTTTTCTAAAAGTTGGTAAATTGAAATTGGTTGTTTGAACAATGACAGACATCTTGAAAAGGTGGAGAAAACAGTCACAAAATTTATGGTTAATTAGCATTCAAAAATCTGAAATCTGATAGATGGTATCTTGAGTGTAAGACTTAAACCAATTATGAATGCTTGAGAAATGGCTATAATGGTAAGGGCAATTGTTTCCCAGGTACAGAATAAAATTTTTATTTTATTCCTAATATCTCTACTGTGGCTCACAACCATCTGTGGCCACACTTCCAGGGGATTAATAGCCTTTTTGACACCTGTGGATTTCAGCAAGCATGCGGTACACACACACACACACACACACACACACACACGCACGCACGCACGCACGCACGCACAATACACCGATTTACGTAAGAACAAATGTCTAAATAATGCATGATATTTTTCATTGTTTGGAGGGTTGCCAAGTAATTGAGAAGCAGCTGAACTGGAAGATAAAACAAAATCATGAATGAAAACATCATAATGAAACCTATTACTAAGTCTTTGCATGGATAGGGAAGGGGTCCAAGATAAAATCCTAAACTGAAGAGATTGAGGCAATTCATGATTCTGGGAGAGGAGAAAGTTAACGTTCTTCTGGGAGGGAGCCTCATGACAGTTAACCCATGCTCCAAGAGATGGCCCTGTACCCATGTAAATATTATCAGGAAAGGTGAATTTAGAGGGATTAAAAGAAAAGGGTATATGATTGAGAGAGGTGACACTGGGGGCAGACGGAAAAAAATGATATGGAAGTAAATGTCAGGGACCACTCCAGAGGAAAAGCAAAAGAGCTTGAGAAGTCATGGAATGTGGCCTTCTGGTTAGCACAACCATGGTGGCTGTGCCTTGGGAGGCAAAGCAATGAGGATTTTAAGCTCTTATGGAGCATCACAATATTTGTTGTCTTTGTGTCCTTTATATTCTTGCTGATACATGAGTTGTATGAAAACGGGGATTCTAGGCACTCACTGGGAAGTATCACTGGTACTCACAATAAAAATATTTGATCTCTCTCAGGCACTTCCTCTGAAGCAGATTAATGATTCAACCACTTTGGAAATCAACATGGAAATTTCTCAGAAACTTGGGAATAGATCTACTTCACTCTGCCAAGACAGGGTAAGCAAGTCCTCAATAGATTCTGCCTTACAAATATGTTTGTCAGATATACTGGTCCAGAAGGCTGAAGATGATGATGCTTCAATGTTATAGAGAGTTTTGGGTGACTGTTCAGACAGCAAACTTTGTAATTTTTTTTTTCACTTTGGAAGCTGCAAACCTACACTTCCTGTTTACTCAGGTAATTTTTTCCTCTCAAGTCTCTGATTGGATTGAAGATCAGATCATTTAGTTTTACAATTAAGCTTAGTTGTTTAGTGGTTAAGATGTTTTTAAGTCTAGATAAATATTTTAATTTGATAGAGATATGATGGACATTGATTTACATTCAGAATTTTAGACTCACCAAGATAGGAAAGATGTTTCAAGGTTGCAAAATACAAATAGCCAAAATACTATGAACATAATATTGATATAATCCCTGGTTGTTTCTTTGTTCTTCTTGGTGTATGTAGTTTATTTTATATGTGGGTAATAATATAAATGTATATGTAAAAAATAAAAAAAATCTTTTTTAAAAAAAGATGCAGTATACTACTGCTGGTCATATATCCAAAGGTAGGACCCACATCCTACCACAAAGACACTTGCTCAACTATGCTTAAAGCAGCTTCATTTGTAACATCAAGAAACCGGAATCACCTGATATGTCCCTGGGCAAAAGAATGGATAAAGAAAATGTGGCATATTTGCCCAATGGAATCTAACTCAGCTGTTAAAAACAATGACATCAAGAAACTTGTTGGGAAATGGATGGAACTATAAAAGATCACCCTCAGTGAGGTAACCCAGACCCAGAAAGACAAACATATTCTTACTTATAAGTGGATACTAGCCATAAAGTAAAGGATAAACATGCTACTATCCACAGACCCAAAACTAAGTAGCAAGGAAGGCTTAAGTGAAAGACATGAGTCTCATAAGAAGGGGAAACAGAATAGATATCTTGGGAGGGTGGGAAGAGGAGGCTGAATGGGTTTGGAGTGTGGGGATGGGAACAGGAGGGATCAGGTGTGGGAACAATGGAGGGAGAGAGTACTGAGAGAGAAACAGAAATCAGAGGCATCTATGGGATGAACTAGAAACCTAGCTCAGTGGAAACAACCAGGAATATATGAGGTTGATCCTAGCTCTTATCCTAGCAATTGGGGATGCAGAACCTAAAGCAACCATCTTCTGTAATAAGGCAAGACCTTCAGTGTAAGGATTGAGACACCAACACAGGCACAAAACGTCTGATCTATGATTTGGTCTGCATGCAAGATGTGCTTTGGTTTTAAAAAGGTGCAGAAATTGTGGGAGTGGCCAAACAATGATTTGTCCAGCTTGAGACTCATGCCATGAGTCAACTCAAGCCAACCTCTAACACATCCATCCCATAAGGTCAAGAGCCGGAGACTGGATAGTTCAAAGTCCCACAATAGCATGAAATATAATTGACAAAAAAAAAAAAAATCAAAGACCTAATTCCTAGAGATTTTCTGCTATACTTGCAGATTTCAGTGTAGTCCACTTTTCATCAGAGAGGCTTTACCCAGAAATGCATGGAAACAGATGCTAAGACCCATAACCAAACCTTCGGCAGAGCGTGGGGAATGCTGCAGAAGATAGGGAGGAAGAATTGTAAGAAACAGAGGGGTAAAGGACACCAAGAGACAACCCACCGTATCAACCAACCTGAGCCCTATAGTGACACACAGAGACTGAACCACCAACTACAGAGCCTGCATGGGACAGACTTATGCCTTCACACATTTTACAACTATGTAGGTCGATATTCATGTGGGAGCAGGAGCTGTCGCTGACTCTCTTGCCTGCCTTTGGGACCCTTTCCCCACAGTGAGTTGCCTTGTCTAGCCTTAGTAGAAGAGAAGGTGCCTAGTCTTGCTGCAACTTGACATGCTGTGGCTATCGGATATCTATTGAGCCTGGCCCTTTTCTGAAGAGAAAAGGAATAGGAGTGGATGAGGGTGGAGGAATAGACTGGGAGGAGGGGAGGGAGGGAAACTGTGATAGTAATGTATAATAAATGAAGTTAATAAAGTCCATCAGCTACTAAGGGAATGATGAGATTTCGCACTGCTACACAATTCAGTTTAAATATCAACTTGTGTGTGTTATGTAAGAAACCATTCCCATGTATTTTAGCAATAGTGGTATCTATGAGTATTTAATGTCATATTTTTATGTTTTTAAAAAAAATCCTGAGCATATTTACAGAGATTAAGTCTTTTTTTTTTTTTTTTTTTTTTGGTCTGCAACACCTGGAAGCCATAATATGTGCAAATTTTGACCTTTCAAATTATTCTCCAGTGACACATTTTTTAACTGAAGATAAAAAGTAAGGAAAACAAACCACTTATTGAAATACTGAATTGCTTTTACACTCTACATTTTTAAAGTTTTTTAACTTAAGTTTAATTTATGATTTTTTTTACTTTCTCAAAGAGAACTAAGAATAGATATTTAATTATCTTACTGTAAGAACCCAAGAAATAGGAGTAGATACATGGTAAATTATAAACAGACAATAGATTTTAAAGGAAAGAAAAATGACATTCTAACTCAATGAGAGCTACCTAAAACCATGTTTGCAATTATTTTCTCATTCTCGTTGAAGCCCACTAAACTTAAGGCTCTCCAAATAATTCACATGATTTGTCAAAGTCTCAGATTGCCTCTCTTAAAGTTTTATGAATAATCAGTCTTTATAATCCATTGTACTGTATTTGTTAATTGAAGTGTTGAGAAAAATTAACAACTCACTGTAAAAAAATGTTTTATTTTCATTTCAAGACACCATATATATATGTGGTATAACTTACTGACTACTGCTTTCAAGACATCTTCTAGATGTAGGAGTGTTTCATTCATTCCTTATGAATTTCTTTTTCTATTCTAGTCTACTTTCATTTTCTTCACAATATAATCAGACAAAGTAGCTATATATGTATAACCACTCTAAAGTGTAAGTATCTGCTCTGAACCAGTTTCCAAAAGCTGTTGTGTACACCTGGATATTTTACGTTTTTGGTGAGACATTTCTTGAAACTATCAAACCACTCTGCTACAGCAGCCAAGCTCCTGATGGCTGGCCTCAGCCCCTAGACAGCTTCACTCTGGCTACCCAGATTTGGTTGACTGCTGTGCTCCATTAAAGTCCTTTGAATCTCTCCATTCTTCTCACACTCGAAAAACATCACTAACTGTATGAAAAAGTGAAAGGGATATTGTACACATGCTTATGCACATTTAAAAATGTTCTGAAGACTTTTACACTACCCTATTTATCCCAGCATTTTCATGAGATCACTTTGTGCTGATGTGACTAAATCAGCTGTCCAGTAGGAATCTTCTATTCATGCAGCATAATTATGTGTTGTCAGTCCAGGGGCGATGCTACTTAACACATGTATTCATGTTTATAGAGTGAAACAAATACAGTGAATGTAGATAATGATTGGAGCTAATCAATAAAAGCACAATAGTTTATTGTAATGTTCTCTCTACTAAGTAATATGCTTTAGATTTTCTACTAACAAGCATTTATTAAGTAAAGCATGTGTTAACTCGGATGCCATGGAACCATTTGTTAACAAATAGTACATGACAAGAATTGCACAAATATGTGGGACAAGCAATCGCAACATATCACTTAAATATTAATGGTTCTCTGAAACTGTGGGCACCTCAACAATCCAAAGTGAAATTGGATTTGACAATATTTAGTTGTGATACACAATATGTTGAGTTAGGCTGCTCAAATTTTTTTAAAAAAGGATAAATGTTTTAAAAGGCGTGTTCTCATTGCTCTAAGGAGAAGCTGAATGGATCAGAGGCAAGCTGCATGCTGTCCTTGGATCTCTGTGGCCTTCCTGGGGAGGCACACAGATCCTGAGGAAGACCCAACTTAGACCCGCCCCTCCAATTCTGGTCCTCCTGGGGCACAGTAAGTAGAGATGAGCAGTGGGATGTTCCATGAGTTCCATTGCCTACCATCCTGAGGAGCTCTTCCAGGCCCTAAGAACACACAGCTTAGACACTGCCCTGTCGGTTCCCTCTATGTTGGGTCCACCTAGGGCACAGCCAGCAGAGTTGATCTGCACTCTGTCCCCTGAGCTCCATTGCCAGGGTCATAGTTCTTCCTCCCTTCCCAAGGAGGCCCGCATGACCCAAGTACATTGAGGTCCACCTTGTGCACACCCAACTGAGGTGGACAATGGACTTTTCTCCTGAGCCTCCCTAAAGAGCTTCTGCCTGCCTATCTGAGGAGACCAGCTGGCATCAGGGACATGTAGCCAACACCGTGGACAACAAGATGGATTAATACCAGCTTTATAACACAATCAAAAGAGCCCAGCTATCTTATTACAGCAAGCCCTTGATATCCTAACAACGCCAATGCACAAGAAGATGACCTTAAATCCAACCTATGAAGACACAGAAGTCATCAAAGAGAAAATGAATAAATCCATTAAATAAATGCAGGAAGGTTCCTGCTGCAGAAATGCAGAAGTTTCCTCTTCTGAGTGATACTTAAGCATCCTCCTTTGGGCCCTTCAAGGCTTCTTTGGGTCAGCGGATTGTAGCATGGTTATCCTGTGCATTATGGATAAGATCCACTTAAAGTAACTACATACCATGTGTATCTTTCTGGGTTTAGGTTACCTCACTCAGGATGATATTTTCTATTCCTATCCATTTGCCTGCAAATTGTAAGACATCCCTTCACACTTAGAATAATTAAGTACTGTTTTCTCCTTCTTGTGATGTGATTCCCCTAACGCCCATGGTACTGCTTCTAAATGAGATGCTATACCACTGTGAGTAGACTAAGTATCCTGGCTCCCTTAGCCCTAACAAATCAGACACATTTACACTCAAAACCCCTTCCTACTGCCCAAGGCTTATAAATAAAGGGCTGGCTGACATTCAGGGCCTCATTCAGGCTCATGCTTTCTTTTTCACCATTCCTCCACAATGATGATCTGAAATTCCATTTATTGCCAAGGGAACTGACAATGAACCTAGGGACTTGACCAATTAAGGTGGTCAAGGCAGCTATGGCAGAGCTGAGCTTTGGTGAGACTGAGAATCTGGCCTTGAGCGCTGAGCCTCATGCCTCACCTTAAAGGGCCCTGGACACCTTTGAGATAGAAACAGGCTATTGGGACATTTGATCCCAAGATCTGTCCATTTTTGGTCCAGGGGCAAGCAGTGCCTAAATGACCCCTCAGGAACTAGGACCCAGGCCATGTACACACTGGACAGTGAATGACAAATAGAACAGTCCAAGAACTAAACATGAAAGCAGAAGTAATAAAGAAAACAAATGGGGGAAATCATAGAAATGAAAAACCTAAAGAAAAGAATGAACTAAAGGAACAAGCATCACCAACAGAACACAAAACACTAAAGAGAAAAAAAGCTCAGTCATAGAAGATATGATTGAAGAAACTGATACATCAGCCAAAGAAAATATTAAATCTAAAAAGTTTCAGACACAAAATATCCAGTAAACCTGAAGCATCATGTAAAGGCCAAAAATAAGTATAACAGGAATAGAAGACCCTCAGCTCTGAGGCCAAGAAAATATTTTCAACATAATCATAGAAGAAAACTTCTCTAACCTAAAGAAAGGGGTATCTATAAACATACAAGAAGCTCACAGAGCACCAAATATATTGGAATAACATAAAAGAATGAAGAATATAATGAAAATGTTCCCACAATATAATAATCAAAATACTAAATGTACACATTAAAGAAAAATATTGAGAGCAGTAAGGAAAAGGGCCAAGAAACATAAATGCAGGCCTATCAACTTATCAATAGAAGAGACAAGGCATATATATTGCAGATTCAAAGAGATTACAGATGTTAGCCAAGAAAATTTTTAACCAGAAAAATTTTATTTTATTTTTTTTAATAATAACACATTTTTATTGAAAATTAAAAATAATTCCTATTACATCTCATTTTCTATCCCATCCCATGCATCCTCCCATTCCTCCCTCCCTCCCACTTTCACCCCAATCCCCCTTCCCTATGACTGTGGCTGTGGGGGGCCTCCTCCCCCTGAATATGGTGCTAGGGTATCAAGTCTTTTCTTGGTAGTCCGCTATCCTTCTTCCGAGTGCCATTGGGCCTCCCCAACAAAGGGACATGGCCAAATATGGGGCACCAGAGGTCCTGTGAAAGTCAGTCCCCAGTCTCCACTTAGCTGTGGAGAATGTTTAACCAGAAAAATTTTAATCACCATAGAGGAAGGAAACAATATACTCCAAGATAACAACAAAAATTAAACAATATTTATTCACAAAGCCAGCCATACAAAAGATACAAGAAGGAAAACTCCAACCCAAGAAAGTTAACTACACCCATGAAAACACAGGTAATAAATAATTCCACATCAAAAAAACCAATAAAAGGAAAGCATGCACTTGCGTGTGCGCGCACACACACACACATGCACACACACAAACACACACACCCCCACACCCACACACACACCACCATCAACATCAAAATGACAAGAATTAGGAATAGTTAATATCTGTCAACAACAATGGACTCATTCCCCAATTTAAAAAATAACACAGGCTATCAGTGAAAGGCTGGAAAAAGGTTTACAAGCAAACAGACCCAAGAAGAAAGCTGGAGTAGCCACTCTAATATCCAATATCTAATAGCCAAAATTAATCAAATAAATGGGGGACAGCAGTTCGTACTCATCAAAGGAACAGTCTACCAAGATGACGTCTCAATTCTGAACATCTATACCCCAATTGCAAGGGCACCGATATTCATAAAAGAAACCTGACTACAGCTTAAATTAAACATCAAAACCCACACATTAATAGTGAGAGACCTCAACAACCCTCTTTCACTAGTGGACAGGTCATTGAAAGCGAAACTAAACAGAGAAATAACAAAACTAACAGACATTCTGCATGAAATAGACCTAACAGATACTATAGAACATTTCATCAGGGAAATGCAAATTAAAATGACTCTGAGATTCCATCTTACACCCATCAGAATGGCTCAGATAAAAAACTCAAGTGACAGCACATGCTGTCTAACTGCCTAGGATGTGGAACAAGGAGAGCACATCTCCATTTATGGTGGGAGTGCAAACTTGTACAACCACTTTAGAAATCAATCTGGCAGTTTCTCAGATAACTGGAAATAGTGCTAACTCAAGGCCCAGCTATGCCATTCCTGGGCATAATCCCAAAAGATGCCCCACCATATGACAAGGACACTTGCTCAACTATGCTCATAGCAGCTTTATTTGTAATAGCCAGAATCTGGAAACTACTTAGATGCCCTTCCACAGAAGACTGGATCAATATAATGTGGTACATTTACCCAATGGATTACTACTTAGCCATCATTCTGAGAGTGGTCACCCAGACCCAGAAAGACATGCATGCTATGCACTCACTTATAAGTGGACATTAGCCATAAAGTACAGGATAGCCATGCTAAAACTCACAGACCAAAGAAGCTATGTAACAGAGAGGGTTCAAGGGAGGATGTTTGAAACTCATTCAGAGTTGGAAATAAAATAGACACCAGAAGTAGATGGTGGGAGGGAAGTCATTTTAGTGTGGGTAACAAGGGTAGAGATCAGGTATCAGTCGGGGGCGGGGAGGGGGCGGAGACTGGGAGAGAATGGAAATTGGGGTATGTGTGTGTGTGTGTGTGTGTGTGTGCGTGTGCATGTGTGTGTGTGTGTGTGTGTGTGTGTGTGTGTGAGAGAGAGAGAGAGAGAGAGAGAGAGAGAGAGAGAGAGAGAGAGAGAGAGAGAGAGAGAGAGAGAGAGAGGCACCTGTTGGACATGGGAGGCTCCTAGGAGTCTATGGTTATGATGCTAGCTGGGAGTCCTAGCATCAGGACATATGGATCCTAATGTCACCTGCTTTATCCAAGTGGAATTTCTAGTGAAGGGCAAGAGTAACCCACACATAAATCCT
The DNA here is from genome assembly GCF_964271855.1 of Acomys minous. Lineage (NCBI taxonomy): Eukaryota > Metazoa > Chordata > Mammalia > Rodentia > Muridae > Acomys > Acomys minous. Next base: position 29,148,884 of record NC_140493.1, on the reverse strand, counting down.
CTGACCTGACGTTCTTGTCCTGGCTACAAGAAGTATAGGCATCAAGATGTAGTAGATATGAAGGGAACGGCCAATAACTGTCCCAATTTGAGACCCACCCCATAGGAGAGAGCCAACTCCTGACAGTATTACTGATACTCTACTATGCTTGCAGTCAGGAGCCTAGCCTAACTGTCTTCTGTGAGGCTTCACCCAGCAGCTGAAGGAAATAGATGCAGAGACCCATGAGCAAATGTTAGGAAAAGCTTGAGGAGTCTTGTGTAAGAGTGAAGGAAGGTTTGAGGCAGTCTGAGGGGCCATGGGCACCATAAGAAGACCTACAGAGTAAAATAACCTGGGACCATGTGGGCTCATAGACACTGAGCCACCAACAAAAGAGCATGCATCAGCTGGATGTAGCACTCCTACACATATGAACCAGGTGTGGAGCTTGGTCACCATGTAGTTTTCTAGACAATTGGACTGGGGTCTGTCTGACTCTGTTGTGTACCCTTTCCCCTGTCTTGGTTTCCTTATCTGGCCCCAGTGTGTGAGGGTGTGCTTAGTCCTGCTGTGACTTGATATGCCAGGGTCGGTTGATACCCATGTGTGTTTTCCCCTTCTGTGAGGATATGGGGATGGAGAAGTGGCATCTGAGTAAATAAAAATATTTTAAAAAATGACTTGCAATTGGGAACTATTGGTCCAATTTTAATAAAGGTGTGTGAGTTCCTATATTTGTAGTAATATATTAACCTGTTAAAGAGATTAATGCTAATTTCCGAGTTTATAAAAAGTTGACGAGGTTGTTTTGATTGAAAATGGTAATTTCAAAGATAATCATAAGATAGTGTTGAGATGGGTTGTGATCAGAAAATAAACAGAGTGTCTGCCCTAAAATGTGGCAAACAATAATGGCACAAATGAGAATATCAATAGGAATAAGACATTTATAACCGTGCTATTTTAATCAAGAAAATCTGAAAAAAAAATTTCTGAGTCTATGATAATAAGAAAAAATACAATTCAGTGACATCGACTTTTAAGTAAATGTACCACAATAGAATTTACTGCACTTTCCCCACGAGCCCTTTAGGTAATCATAATTATTTGTGAGATGAAAATAAAATAAGAAAAAGATCTGACAATAATCCTTTACTATAGACATCTACAATCTCTGGCTCCTAAATATTCTACTAGCTCCTTTTCATTGATCTCTGAACTTTTTGAAAGGGATATGAGTGATAAAGGTGACCTTTTTTAGAAGTGAGCATTGAATGTTATTCTCTGATCGTTGAGCAGCTGTGGGTCCATAATTCATTCCAGATAATACAAATTACATTTCTATGATGAAGATGAGATATGCACTAGGCTACAATTATAAAATAATACTTTGGCAGGGCAGTTTAATACTATCCACAACGGTCGGAATAATAATACATGGTTTTCCCTTGTAGCCTATGACTTAGCCATGTGGGTTTTCTCATTGTTAATGGTGCCAAATGAATTCCATCTTCTGAGGCAGTACATTTAAACTAATTTTTCTCTTCTCTTCACTACTGGTCGCTTTTCTCATATGTGTGATAAAATCTTTGACAAAAAATGGCTTGCAGAAAAAAAAAAGATAGATTTGGCTCATAGTTTGGTGACCATTGTGGAGAAGGTATGGCACAGTGGATCTTTGGAATAGAAGTGTGGCAGGGATCCTCACACAGAGGCCAGACAAGGAACCACTGAGGACAAGCTACAAGGGCAACTTCCAATGGTTTAACTGCAGTAACCTATTCCACCACCTACATTGCACAGCTTTTCAAACTGTTGCCACCAGTTTAGGATGTTTAAATATATGAACATGTGGCAGACATTTCTAACTTATATCCTTACATATTCTTCATAGAAAGGGTTTCATGAGGAATAGAATTTAAGTCAAACCTGTTAAAATATGGGTTTGTATCATGCAGAACTGTGGCATTTAGGGGTTAGATATATTTAAAAGTAAACCAATTTTAGAAGGAAGATAATGACAGATATCTGATTTAGTCAAAAAAAATTGACTCGTACATTTCCTCTTTCATCCAGCATGTTACTGGCACATACAGAATCACATTTCTATCTTTATGCAATTGTGCTCAACAGCAAAGGAAAGTGAGTCATACATGAAGCCTCAATATAAAAGGCTTTAGTATAGATGATTGTAGGGATCACTTTTGTCAGAAATTGCTCTGTTTTCTGCAACAGAAAAATACACATTATTCCATTTTGTATCATTTTCTCCGGGCAGGAATTGGCTTGTTACTTTGATGGAAAAAAAATAAAGAAAACTTATCGACTTATAAACAAATACTTCCATCTTTCATTTGTAGAAGAAATACACTAAAATCTCTATGAATTATTCTGCTAAATAAGCTATTGTTTGTGGCAGGAACTACTGAAAACCTGCAATATTTATATACTTTAAAGCAGTTCTTGTATCTCATCGCCACAGATGGTTTTTATATTACCTTATTTCAAGCCTATTATGAATTCCTCTTTCTGCCTTCTGTATTTACAATTTTATTCTCTTACACTACTAAAAGAGGCTGAGAGCATTTTTTAAATTCTAAAATGATAACAAATGTACTATTTATTTTTGCATTATTTGCAAGGCATTCCACATATATTTTGCACATGTAGCTATCCTGTCTAACATAGTGCTGTGTCATAGTTATCGCTCTACAATGATCAAACACTCGATAATTCTAAGGACCTGGAAAATCTGTGTCTGTCCCTCTGTGAGAACTTCTTTTCATCTCAGAGCCTAATAATCTATAGCTTATCCTTCAAAAAGAATCTAACATTTTTTATTCATTTTTTAGTATCTCATGCTTGATCTTAAGTCCTGTAACAACAAGGTTCAATTTTTTTTCCATAATTCTAAATCTCTCTCTTAAGACCATGATATTTTTCTTGGCATGTTTTGGTTCACACCTTTTATAAGTCCTGATTCAGACTGACTATTTATTTAAAAAAAGAAATAATGCAATGAATAAAGAGTTTCAGAGTATTTGTAGATTTTTCCATTGTGATAAAATCCATGACTAAAAGTGGTGGGAAAGGATTTATTTGACTTCTATTTGCTCCATAATAGCCCATAATGAAGGAAATCAGAAACTCTACTGGGAAGGAACCTAGAAGCATTTTCTTTTCTTTTTCTTCTTTTACTTATTCTTCTCTCATATATTACATACCAACAACAACTTCTCCTTTTCCTCCTGCCAGCCTTTCCTTCACACCTCCCCTTTACTTCATAACCACCACTTCACCTCCTTTCAGGAAAGAGCAGGCCTCCCAGGGACACCAGTGAAATATAGCATAACAAACGTAGAATGGGGAAAAGGAGGAAGTGATGTTTTAGTTATAATATACATAATATATATAATACATATATCCAAAACAAGTAAAAATTTTTAAAAATGGATGTCTAAAATCAGCAACTGAAATTGGAGAGATAAATTCTTTTTTTATTCTTTAAATAATTTATTTTATTTTTTGAGAGTATAGCACAAATGAAATCACTTCCTCTTTCCCTTTTTTCCTTCTAACCTCTTGCATATAGCCCATTTGCTCTCTTTCAGATCGTGGCATCTTTGATGTTAATTGTTACACACACATATGTAGGATAGAATTACATGTAATCATAAATATGTAAGCACAAATTGCACAGTCAGTATAATGTGACTTGTATCTATATTTTCATGTACAAGGATAGCCTTACATTTGACTTCACATGTCAATAAATAAATTTAAGTGTATGGTTTCCTTTATATTTAGGGTTAGCACCTACATTTGGCTGTTAGAATAAAGAGTTGTATAAAAAAGGAAAAATTGTTGACAATAAAAATAATTATTGTGTCTTTTTAAAAACACTTCCCTTAGAAGTGGCTTTAATAATAAATATTAAGTGAACATGATATTTTAAACCAAATGTAACATTTAAAACATTTCCTCTAATGCTATTGCTGAAAATGATTAAATGTTCTTGACAAGACACACAGCTATAAAACTTGAAATTATTTACTAGGAGTATTATTAAATAAGGAGGTTAGATCTTAATTACAGACTCCTAGGTAGATATATTCTTAAGCTGTCATTGTTATTTCTTCCCAAATAAAGCAGTCTTACAACTCTCTATTGTCTGAGTTATTATCCTGAAGTTTGCCCTTTAGCAGTTCTCACTCTCAGGACTTCTATAGTTGCTGAATAAATATTCCAAATAACTATAAAGTCTGAGGAAAAACTCTTTCCTTGGCTTAAGAGACTCCTCATTGATGTATAGTCAAATGAGTTTAGGGTAAGAGTGGAAAGACAAGTCTTCTATCTACCACCTTGCAGTTGTGTAAACACGCTCTCCTTCTAGTGGCCATGATTTGTTGTTGTGCATATCATGGAGGGTCGACTTCACTCTATAGGGAGCAGGACAGGACAAAGCAGTAGAAGATGGTACTGGTACCCTGAAGAAGATAAGTACCTATGGATGAACACTATCATTCAGTATGGCAATGTACCCATCTCTTCATTACTAGACCTACGGCCTTCTGTAAATTTCCAGATACTTATTAGTGCTGTGAAATTATAAAAGCAGAGAGAAGCAGGCAAAGTAGTAATAAAGGCAAGAGACCTTAGGTGTGCCTCCTCCTAAATCACGAAGACCATCTTCATTCTTTTTTCTCTCACTTCTCAACAATATAGAACAGGTGCCTTGTCCTGTGTCCTAATCATCATAAGGAAATAATCCATGAGGCTGAAAGAAATATCAGGATGCCTCTTGGAACAAACTGGCCATAAGTCCTTATCTTAGATCAGAAAATCCACTTAGCCTGTGAGAATACTTTTGTTCTAAGCCATTTCCATGACAATCAAACCTCAGACCTTCTAAGAACCCAATAAAATTTTCTTTACACTTAAATTTCTAGGATCAATATTGTTCTCTTTTCCCTAAACCACTTTCTTCCCAGTTAAAAAATTGCTAGTGAAAAGTATGTAGTTGTCTGCATTTTTTTTGTTGTTGTTTGTTTATTTTGATTTGTTTTCATTTGTTCACTTTAAATCTGATTGCAGTGCCCTCCCTTTTTGCCCCCAGTTCTCACCCTCCCTCCCTTGGTCCCCATCCCCATCTCTTCTAGTCCTCAGAAAGGAGGAGCTCTCCACCCTTATCATCAGCCTAACAAGTCTCATCTAGGCTGCCTGTATCCTAGCCCTCTGTGGCCTGGCAATGCCACCCCCTCCAGGGAGAAGTGTTCAATGAGTGAGTACCAGAGTCCATGTAAGAAGTAGTCCCTACTCCCCATATTATGGGACTCGCAGTGAGAATTTGCTGTCTATCTGCTACATCTGAGCAGAGGGTCTAGGTCCTCACCATGCATGGTCCTCGGTTGGTGCATCAGTCTCTCCAACATCCCCCACCCTCTGCTGTGAATTGTTGGCTCCTATGGAGCTCCTGACTCCTTCCTCCAGGTCTTTCTATTTCCCAAATCTTCTATAAGACTCCCTGCACTCCACCCAAAGTTGGCTGTGTGTCCCTGCATCTGCTTTGATCCACTTCCTATGGAGTCTTTCAGAGGACCTCAATGGCAGGCCACTGTCCCCTTCCTTCTCCTGGAACCTTTCCTGTGTCTATTTTATTTTCCATTCTGAGTGACAATTAAGCACTCTCCATATGGTCCTCCTTGTTATTTATATTTAGCTTCTTTATGTCAGTGCATTTTAGTGTAGTTATCCTGTATTATGTGGCTAATATCTGCTTATAAGTGAGTATATACAATGCCTGTCTTCTGTTTCTTTCCTACCTCACTCAGGATGATCCTTTCTCCCTCTACCCATTTGCCTACAAATTTCAAGGTTGCCTTGGTTTTGATAGCTGATTAGTATTCCATTGTGTAAATGCACCACAGTTTCTTGTGCTTGAGGGACATCTAAGTAGCTTCCAGATTCTGGCTATTACAAATAAATCTGCTATGAATATAGTTGAGCAAATGTCGGGGCATCTTTAGGGTACATGCCCAGGTCTTGAGGTAGAACTATTGCTACTTTTCTGAGAAGGTAACAGATTGATTTCCAAAGTGGTGGTACAAGTGTGCATTCCCATCAGGAGTGTAGGCGTGTTCCCCTTTCTCCACATCATGTTCAGCATGTGCTGTCATTGAGTTTTTATCTCAGTCCCTTGGATAGATGTAAGAGTCCTTTTGAGATGCATTTCCATGATGACTAGGGACATTAAGCTTTTCTTTAAGTGTTTCTCTGCCATTACATGCTCCACTGTTGAAAATTCTCTCTTTAGCTCTCTACCCCATATTTAATTGGGATATTTAGTTTGGTGATGTTTAATTTCTTGAGTACTTTATATATTCTGGATATTAGCACTTTGTCAGATGTAGGGCTGGTGAAGATCTTTTCCAAGTAGGCTGCCGTTTGTTCTGTTGACAGTGTCCTTTGCCTTACAGAGGCTTTAATTTAATTAGGTACCATTTATTAATTGTTGATCTTAGAGCCTGAGCTGTCAGTGTTCTGTTCAGGAAGTTGTCTCCTGTACCATGGCTCTTCCCCACTTTTTCTTCTAGCAGATTTAGGGTATCCATTTTGTTGTTGTTTTTAAATTTATTTATTCAGATTACATCTCAATTGTTATCCCCTCACTTTTATCTTCCTGTTCCTCCCTCACTCCCTCTTTTACCCTTTTCCCCTCCCCTAGGTCTGTGACAGACACCTCCAGGTGTCTGGTTTTAAGGTAAAGGTCTTTAATGCACTTAGACTTTAGTTTTATGCAGTGTGACAAATACGGATCTCCTTGAATTTTTCTACGTGTAGATATCCAGTTAGACCAGCACCATTTGTTGAAAATGCGATCATTTTTCCAGTGTATGGTTTTGACTTCTTTGTCGAACACCAACTCTCTGTAGGTGTGTGGGTTTATTCCTGGGTCTTCCATTTAACTCAGTTGATCCACCTGTCTATTTCTATGCCAGTACCATGCTGTTTTTAACCATTGTTTTATATACAGATTGAGATTAAGGATGGAGATAACACTGTAAGATCTTTTACTGTGTAGGATTGTCTTACTTATTTGCAATTTTGTGCTTTTTCATATGAAGTTTCAAATTGTTCTTTCAAGGTCTGTAAAGAATTCCTTTGGAATTTTGAAGGAAATTGCAGTGAATAGGTAGTTTACTTTTATCAGAAGCTATCTTCTTCCAATTCTTCCTTGAAAGACTAAGGTTTTGTTTTGTTTTTTTTTTCATACAAGTCTTTAACTTGCTTGGTTAGAGTTACACCAAGATACTTTATGTTTGGTGTGGTTTCCCTAATTTCTTTCTTGGAGGCTTGTTTGTCTGTTTCTTTTTTCTTTTCTTTCTTTTTTGTTTTTTTGTTTTGTTTTGTTTTGTTTTGTTTTTTTGTTTTTTTTTTGTTTTTTGTTTTTGAGTTGACTATGTATACAGCCACATTTCAGAAGGGGTTTATCAGCTGTAGGAGTTCCTTGGTAAAATTCTTGGGGTCACTTATGTATACTATCACATCATCTGAAAACAGTGATACTTTGACTTCTTCCTTTCCAGTTTGTATCCCTTTGGTTTCCGTTAGTTGTCTTATTGCTTTAGCTAGGATTTCAAGCACTATATCCATGAGCTATAGAGAAAGTGGACCATTTTGTCATGTCCCTGATTTCAATGGAATTGATTTAAGGTTCTCTTTATTTAGTTTGCTGCTAGCTCTAGGCTTGCTGTATATTGCCTTTACTACATTAGGTACATGCCTTGTATCCCCTACCTCTCCAAGATTTTTAACATGAGTGGGTATTGGCTTTTGTCAAATGCTTTTTGAGCATCTAAAGAGATGATCACATGGTGTTGACTTTCAGTTTGTTTCTATAATGGATTATGTTGATAGATTTCTGCATATTAACTGAGGTGAAGCCTACTTTTTCATGGTGAATAATATTTTTTATGTGGTCTTGGATTCAGTTTGCAAGTATTTTATAGAGTGTGTTTGCATGAATGTTCATATGGGAAATTGGTCTGAAATCCTTTCTTTGTTGGGAATTTGTATGATTTAGTTATCAAGGTGATTGTGACCTTACAGAATGAATTTGGTAATGTCCTTTCTGTTTCGATTTTGTAGAATAGTTGGAAGACCTTTGGAATTATTTCTTCTTTGAAGGTCTGGTATAATTCTGGCCTGAATCCATTTAACCATGGGCCTTCCTTTGGTTGGGAGATTTTGATGACTGCTTCTACATCCTTTGGAGATATAGAACTATTCCTTTACCTGATTTTGATTTAATTTTGGAAATTGGTAGCTATCAAGAAAATTGTCCGTTTCTTTTAGATTTTCAAATTTTGTGGAATTATAGGCTTTTGATGTAAGACATAATGGTTCTTTGGATTTCTTTAGTATCTGTTATGATGTCTCCCTTTTCATTTCTGTTTTTGTTGATTTTAATACCCTCCCTCTGCCTTTTAGTTAGTTTGGGTAAAAGATTGTCTATTTTGTTTATTTTCTCAAAGAACCAGGTCTTGGTTTCATTGTTCTTTTTGGTTGTTCTCTTTGTTTCTTAATTTATTGATTTCAGCCCTGAGTTTGATGATTTCCAGCCATCTATTTCTCTTGGATGTGTCTGCTTCCATTTGTTCTAGAGCTTTCAGGAATGCTTCTAAGATGCTAGTATGAAAACGCTCCAATTTCTTTGTGAAGGGGGTACTAGGAAGTTTCCTGTTAGCACTCTTTTTATTGTATCCCATAAGTTTTGGTTTATTGTTCCTTTCTTTTCATTCAATTCTAGGAAGTCTTTAATTTCTTTTTTTTTTAAATCTTGTCCCTAACCCAGAGATCATCGAATAGTGATTTTTCAATTACCATGAGTTTGTTGGCTTTCTTTCATTTCTGTTGTTGTTGACTTCCAGCTTTAATCCATGGGTGTCTGACAAGTTGCAAGGAGTTATTTTGATGTTCTTGTATTTGTTTCAGTTTGCTTTGTGGCCAAGTATACGGTCAATTTTGGAGAGGGTTCCATGATGTGCTAAGAAGATGTATTTTGTGTTTGGGTAAAATGTTCTGTAGATATCTGTTAGGACCATCTGACTCATGACATCTATTAGTTTCATTATTTCTTTATTTGGTTTCTGTCTTGATGATTTTTCCATCGGTGAGAGCAGGGTATTGAATTCTCCCAGTATTAATGTTTGGGGTTTGATGTGTGATTTAAGTTTTATTAATGTTTCTTTTGTAAATGTGGGTGTTCTTGCATTTGGGGCATAGATGTTCAGGACTGGGGTGTCAGCTTGCTGTAATTTTCCTTTGATGAGTTTGAAGTGTCCTTCCTTATCTCTTCTGATTAGTTTTGGTTGAAAGTCTATTTTACTAGACTTTACTAGATACTAGAATGGCTACTCCAGCTTGCTCCTTGAGTCCATTTGTTTGGAGCATCTTTTTCCAAGCATTTACTCTGAGGTAATGTCTGTCCTTATTGCTGAGATATGTTTCTTGTACTCAGCAAAATGACGGGTGCTGTATTCTCATCCACTCTGTCAGCCTGTATCATTTCATTGAGGAGTTGAGGCTATTGATGTTAAGGGATATTAATGACCAGTGGTTGTTTGTTCCTGTTATTTTGATATTGGTGGTGAAGGAGAGAGAGAGAGAGAGAATGGCAATGTTTCCTTTCTTTTGGTGTTGTGGATGTGGGATTTTTATTTCTATATTAATTTTGGCAAGTCCATTTTGTTCTGTATCATCAGAAACTAGAATACTGATGTGATGATTTTATGAAATCATACTAATATGGCACCAATTTCTTTAACTTATTTTATAATGTGTGGTAAGGAAGCCAACATTAAGAGAAAAAAAATGGAGTATGCCCCTATCAGGGAATTTCCAGAATGCAAACCTGGTCTATGATACTTCACCAATTACTCCAAAAAAGAAAACAACATTCTTTCTAGCCAAATTATGAGGAGAGGAATGATACTACCCTGGAGACCAATTTCAGTAATAGGACCAAGTGGTCTAACAGAAATTAATCATGATACTGAAGCCTATCCCTTCTCAGAGTCAAACATGGACAAGCAAACTGTGCTTATCTGCAAACCTGGTAGGTAACTTTAAATTAAAAACAAAGCAAGCAAAAGAGCAAGCAAACAAACAAACAAAAAATAGCCCTCCAGTAGAAACTGACGCCTTCTGTTAATCTCAAAGATGGGAGGGGAAAGACCCAAACCATCATGCCAAATTAATTAAAGAGACAATTAATTAATGATACTTTATTTTTTACATCAGTGAACAACAGCTTGCCTCCCTCTAAGACCTGGCTTGAAAGGTCAGCATAGGACATAAGAAAGAAAGGTTTTTATAGCTCGGGGATATGAGTTTCCAAGTTACAGAGGACTGTGAGCAAAAATAGGTGTTGGTGCAGGAAAACACAAGACAATCGTAACAAGTTAGTCACAATGACTTCCTATAACATAGTTATGATTGCAAAGTGGTCATAATAAGGTACTCATAAAAAACATGTAGTCATAACAACCTTTTGAAACAAAGGTAGGGTTGCAAATTTATAAATACATTTTTGAAACAACAAAATGTTTTCCATGTCCTTGAAGAGGCAATAAAAAACCATTTGTAGATAAAGTTACACTTGGGGAATGGACCAATCCTTGAGAAACAGAGGTCTAATCATAAATAGCATTGAGCCTAGTTTGTCTTTACTATACGATGGCTTTATGCCTGAGATGGAGATAGTAGTTCACTGAATGCCCCATCCTCAGCAGGTGGTTTCTTGACTTATTCCCTTGCCTGTTTCTCCTTGCAGTATGTCAACAAATGTGTGCCTTTTTAAAACCGTGGTGTGACTTGAGTGAATACTTTCACTCTTCATAATCTTTACAGACAGTCACCTTCCCTTCTCTTGCTAAACAATCTTTAACAATTTTGAAGCACACAGATTGTTCAAGATGAAAATGGTGGGGGCAAGAAAATAAAGAGGAGCTTTTCCTAGCAGTAATTTCAAAGACACCCTCACCTCACACTGAATCTAAGGCCACATTATCAAATGACTCCAAAAATGCAGAAAGGTCTTTGGGTTTGTGGATTGTAGCATGGGTACCCTCTTCTTTATGGCTAATATCCACTAATAAGTGAATACATACCATGGGTGTCTTGCTGGGTCTGGGTGAACACTCAGAAAGATATTTTCTAGTTCATGTATTTGCTTGCAAATTTCATTATTTCTTTGTTTTTAATAGCTGAGTAGAACTCCATTGTGTAAATGTACCATAGTTTCTTAATCCATTTTTTATTTGAGGGACATCTAGGTCGTTGAAGGTTTCTGGCTATTGTGAATTAAGCTGCTATGACATGGTTGAGCAAGTGCGGGAACAAAGATGGAGCATAGATTGAGAAAATGCTCAACTAGTCCTACTTAAGACCCATCCCATGGGAGAGAACCAATACCTGACCCTATTAATGTTACTATTCTATGGGTCCTAGGGCTCATGCTCATATGTAGCAGATACACAGATTGGTCTTCATGTGGGTTTCTAAGTTACTGGAATGGGAGCCCTCTCTGACTCTGATATATGCCTTTAGATCCCACTCCCCTAAATGGGTTGCCTTGTTGGGCCTCAGGGGGAGAGGATGCCATTAGTCCTGCAGTGACTTAATGTGCTAGGGCAGGTTGGTACCATGAGGGACATCTCCCTTCTATGAGGAGAAGTTGACGGGGGAGGGGGAATGAGAAGATGAATATGTGAGGGGGGCTGGGAGAAGAGCAAAGGTGCTGTGATCAGGATTAAAGTGAATAAATAAATTAATGGAGGGAAAATGACAGAAGGGAGGCTGCTAAGTATGTCTGGCAATAGTTTTTGTTCACTTTCTAGAAATTTTTATGGATCAACTAAGTAAGGATATATATATATATATATATATTGTGATCAGCTTATTGCTCTGATGTTATATTATTTCTATAACAAACATCATTTTTAGGCAAAATAGTTTAATTTATAAAGTCAGAAAAATATGTCTAATATGTATTTATTTATGTCAGGACATCACTATCAAAACTACTAACAACAGAAACAGTATCCTGATGATTATTTTGTACATTTGTATCGATAAACTGTGTTTCCACTTATGCTTGACTTTTCCTGAAAATATAAATGACTTCAGAGAGCTTTACTCAATGCTTTATATTATGTTATTAGTTCAAGTTGTGAATGTGTGAGAGAGCAGGAGCAGGAGGACAGAGGGCTTGCCAAAAGAAGAGAAAACTTGTGCAGGGCTATCTCTGAAACAAGCTGGAGGCCTATGACAGACTAGCCTCCTGGGGGGATATGGGCGGAGATTCTAGCTGAGACTCCTAACAGCAGGGGCCATGGAGAGGCCACCATCTAACCAGAGAGGACTCCTCTTAGAGGGATAGGAATGCCAACCTACCTACAAAAATTATTACCCAAAATTTACCCTGCCTACAAGATGTTCAGGGATAGAGATAGAGCAGATTTTGAGAGAATATCAAAAAAACAACAACAACAAAACCAAAACAAAACAAAAAAAAACAAAACAAAAACAAAAACAAAATAAAAAACAACAACAACAAAAGAACAAAAACACCTCACCTAACCTGAGACCCACACCAAATGAGAGAGCAAACCCCTGACACTACTGAGGACAGTCTACTATGCTTCTAGACGGGAGCTTAGCACAGCTGTCTTCTGAGAGGCTCCACCCAGCAACCCCAGCAATGGTTGGATACAGACGCTGACACACAGCCAAATATTGGGTGGAGTGCAGAGAGTCTTGTGGAAAAGTGGGTGGAAGGATAGAAGAACCATGACTGGACAGGAACTCCACAAGAAGAGCAACAGTGCCAACTTACCTGGACCCAGGGGGACGTGCAGAGACTACAGAACCAGCCAAAGGCCGTGCGTATGTACCCAATGGATGGGCAGCTTGGTCTTTGTGTGGGTCCTCTTTTTGCTGAAGGGTGGGAGAGAGGGATAGGGAGAAAAATGAGGGAGGGTGGGACCGTCAGGGGAGGAGGGAGGGGGCTATGATTGGGAGGTAAAGTGAATAAATACAAGAAATTAATTTTAAAAATTAAAGTTGAAAATGCATGCAGAGAGCACAGTGGGGAGTGAGCATTATATGGGAGGGTTTCTGGGGAGGAAAAGGAAAGGAGAAATGAGGTAATTATATTATAATTTTTTAAAAAAACTTTTAAGACAGGAAGAAGAGTACTCTCTACTCTGCTTCTCTCATGAGGTTGTGACTAGATTGTTTTTCCTGACTGACCGTACACACAGATACATACACTACCTATATTTCTAATTCATTTTCGGTGAATGTTATTGGACTTTTTCACACTTTCGGCTTTAAGACAGATTGGTTGCCTGGCACTCTTTCAATGAATTCCCCAATCAGAAGCCTGGTTTTCACCGCCCTTTTGTTTACAGCGCATTCACACCCCCAGGCACTTTCTAATCACTCTGCTTTCCAGGCTTCCCTTTTATAAGTAAATGGAAGGGCTGTGAAGCCTCCCCGCTGAGCGGGATGATTTTGCAAAGCGACTTTCTAACGTCTGAGTCTGCCCTTTAGAAAATTTTACTTTCCCCACCAGGAGCCTCCTTCCTTAGCATTCTTTCATAGTTTCAAGAATGCTTTTGTCTGAGACCTCATTTAAAGCCGTGTAGCCAAGTGGAAAAAGCTGAGAGGAACGTGAGGTTGCAGCATGGCCTTGAAGGCTGGACATACTCACGCTGTGGCACTGAAGTTACCTACGTGTGCAAAGAAATACCACATCCGTTTCCCTACCGCTTTTCTGCTTCCTATGCCCGTCCTTTGTCTTTCAGAGAAATTTGAAAGATAAATTACATAAAGTACAAAGATTCTTTGTGCAAGCAATATGACGTGCTTAGTAATGACTGGCAAGTCAGTGAACTGGATATCAAAGCCAATTTTGTTCAATATAAAATGATAAGTATATGTGCAAGTGTACAGTGTGGGAACTGATACCTCCGCTCAGGCTGTGCTAACCTAGGTATCTTACCTGGTGGCCTGCGCATATTATTCCATTTATTCTTCAGTGCCGCATTGTGCTGTAAGGATGCAACATCAATTGCGTAGATAAAGAAATAGTTCCAGAGACCCCTCCCTGATTTTGCATTTACCAATTTTGTTAATTCAGGAAGAAGAATAAAAGTGTTCAGTGGAAGGATTGTTTACAAATCTCAGGTTAGAAGGGAGCATTTTGTAACTGAATAGAGGTGGTGGACGTACGGTACTGTGCGTGTACTCAACATCTTTGATTTGTTCACTTTTAAATGGGTTAGTTTTCCTTTCATGAGATTCCTCCCACAATGTAAAAAGTGCCACGAGGGTTTAGTGGATAGGCAACAGTGGCACAGTGCCGCTGTAGCAGGTAACGTCACATGCAAGGAGACAAAACACGCAGCTGCTGACAAGAGGCGACCATCTGTCGGGATGGCAACCGATTCGACAGATCGCAAGCTTCACGTCATAGAACTTCAGTGTATTTGTGGATGGAAACCTCCACAAAAGCCTGGGAGCATCCGATCTTTACGTTACAAGCCACAACAGAAGACACATAACCATAATAGAAGTTTCTATCATTTATCAGGAAGAGGGGAGGGGGTCCAATTCAAGCCCTTTCCCATAGAATAAATTTGCACAAGTCCACTCAGAGCTGCTCTGCCCAGATTGACCCCACTGTGCTTCTTTTCTGTGATTAAATTATATATATATATATAATTAAGACACTAAAGTAATGCCCCAAACAGAACACTTGGAAATTCTTGAAGAAGAAACATCGTTGAGAAAAACAAGGTCTGAAATAAATTTTTATTCCTGGTCTTAACCCCCTAACCCAACAAAGAACTCAGGTTGCCATGTGGGTAACATCAAAAAATCATATTGCTCTGGAGGAAAACGTTCTCGATCCAAAGGAAAGGGGAAAGGCCATCCAATCTAGCTTCCCCAAACTATAAATTGTTCTGAATCTTTATCAGGAAAAACCTGACTGTAGCAGCAAAAAAGAAATAAGAAAGGCAAGAAGGTTAAAACAAACAAACAAACAAATTTACTTTGTTTGTTTGCTATTTTACAAATTATTAAATAATTGTATTAACTTATGGAATGACACATGATTTATTGCACAAACATAGTGTAGAATAGTCAAATCAGGGTAGTTAACATTTCTATCCCAGTATTTATGAATAATAAATATACATATCTGTGGGAAGCAGTGTTATATTGCTAGTGCAATAAATATGCTATTTAAATAAAATTTGTCAATATTTGTATCTTTTTATGATTTTATGAATAGAACAAGAACTTGTCTTTTCCAGTTATACATATTGCATATAAAAGGTTATGTACTATACTAATTTTACTATATACAAATCATAGCATTCCACCTGTTTTGTAGTAACTTTGGTTTGCTTTTAACCAACTGGATTTTTTTTTCAGATAAACAAAGATAGATCTACTCATACTTCCAAATTTGAAATCTTGAACAAGTTATTTATATACAAAGAGGCCTTTGCCATGTGTAAAATGAGGAAAGTCGGATAATGCTTTCTTGGTAGAGATTTCAGGGAAACATATCGTGAGGATTAGTGTTATGAACTTAGTAGATTCTAGTATGGCCGAGAAGATGAGTGGGTAAAGGCTTGCCTTGATTACTGTAATTAATATGGAAAGACTTCACCTTAATTATAGGTAGGACCATTTTGTGGTCAGGGTATCCTCGGTTGTATAAATAGAGAAAGGAAATTGAGCAGCAGTAAGCTTGTATTTGTCCCTGGGGCCTTTGCAAGCGCTCTTTTTTTTTTTAATTTATTCATATTACATCTCAATGGTTATCCCATCCCTTGTATCCTCCCATTCCTCCCTCCCTCCCCTATGACTGTGACTGAGGGGGACCTCCTCCCCCTGTATATGCTCACAGGGTATCAAGTCTCTTGTTGGTAACCTGCTGTCCTTCCTCTGAGTGCAGCAAGTGCTCTTAACCACTGAGCTGCCATCTCCCTATCCCCCAGGCATGTGTCTTTCTGCTTCTTATTAATTGTAGCTTATCAGAAGTCTACCTCATTAATTGCCCTAATTAAACCAACCTTAATTTCAATATATTTTCAGAATGTAAACTTAATCTGTTGTCTTCACATATTCTAATTGTGCTGCCACAAAATATTTATGCTACAAATGTCCTTCAAGATACAAAAACAAAAAACAAAACAAATCAAACAAACAAAAAGTAACCCCAAAGCCATAGCTTATGTAAAAGAAAACATTCTTTTGCTGTGATACAATTTCAAGTTGAAAGAATTTGATGACTGTATAGATTGTTATCACCTATAACAAGTTTACACTAATGGAATACAAAAATCTGGAAATTTTCATGTGTTATTTATCTTTTTAAAATTTATTCTACAACTCTGGTCTATGATCACTAGGTACTTTATAAATTATGATTATTTTCTATTTAGGTCTTACACTGAAATAATCACAAGCGACACAGCAGACATTTCAGCGAATTACACACTCTGCTTGGATTACAAATCTCAGTACGAGACATATGCATGTCAGCTGGATGCAAAGGGAGAAACTACAATCGAAGAGGAATACAACCATTCAGGCTTCAGATGAGGAGCAGCTTGACTCCAGTGCTTTCTACCTCCTGATGACGCCACTTTATTTAATAGTCACTATCTCAGGTTTGTCAGGATATATGCCATGTATACCTATCATATTGACATAATATTCTACATGCATTGCTACTCTTGAACATTTTCAAAATAATCACATGTAGTAGTTAATATTGTTAACTTACAATGCTCTGGACTCACCTAGGAGACAGGATCCAGCACATGCCTGTGCTGGATTATCTAGACTAGCTTAATTAGGAAGGGAATACCTACTGATCTAGTCTGACTTTCTGTCACAGTGACGAAACATTCTGACCAAAAGCTTAAAGCTGAAAGTCATAATCCATCATTGAAATAAGTGAAATCAGGCATTCAAATGGGAACTAAGGTAGAAACCATGGAACAGAGTATCTTACAGCCTTTCAACGTCTCTGGCACATGGCCACCTACCTTTTTATCTTTTAAAATATTTATTATTTTTTATGTGTATGAGTGTTTTGCCTTCATGTATGCAACAAACACCATTATGTCTAGTATCTGAAGATGGCATAAGAGGGTGACCAAACCTCTGGGATTGGAGGCAAAACGGTGGTGACATTTATCTGCAAGATGCGGGTGCTGGGAAAGCAAACCCAGACCCTCCGTAAGAACAAGTATTAACTGTTAAGACTTTTTTTTTTTTTTTTTTTTTTTTTTTTTTTTTTTGGTTTTTTGAGACAAGGCTTCTTTGTGTAGCCTTGGCGGTCCTAGACTCACTTTATAGACCAGGCTGGCCATTTTTCTAGACCTCAGGTTTCATATATACCCTAGTCCTACCTACCTAGTGAAAGTGTACCTAAAAGTAGGCTGGACTCTCTCACATAAATCATCAATAAAGTCAATATCTCACAGGTATTCCCATTGGCCAGTCTGATTACAAAATTCAACTGAATTTCCTTCTTGCATGTGAATTTAGGTTGTGTCAAAATAAAACTCAAACTTCACAACTAGTGGTCAAGGAATGCTACCTCCTACCAATTCTATCTCCTCTCCGGTCCAGTGGGACACACCAGATCCCAGTCTATCCTCCATTAGAGACTCTCTTCTAATCAATTGGTCCTGAGACACAAAAAGGGGACTTACATCCACCCCCCCATACTAGCCTGAGTCAGTTTTGTTTGCCCAAAGCCCATGACACCCTATGAGGGATCGTGTGTGTGTGTGTGTGTGTGTGTGTGTGTGTGTGTGTGCGCGCGCGCGCGCGCGTGCGCGCTACACATCTCTCTTTAGGACCTGCTAGATTCCTAACCTTCCTCCCAACAAAGACTCTTCATTTTCTCCACATGGCCTAAAGACTCAGGTAGAAAGCTCACAGCTTCCTCCCACCTTTTGGAACAGGACCTTTGTAGCAGAGGCATTAAAACTTATAACAAAAAGTTGGGCATGGTGGCATACTCCTGTAATCCCTGTACTTGGGAAGGAACGGCAGGTGGATCGCTGTGAGTTCAAGGTCAACCTGGTCTACAGAGCAAGTCCAGGACAGCCAAGGCTACAGAGAAAAACCCTTTCTTGAAAAACAAAAGGACAAACAAAGACACGAAAAGACTTTTAATTGATAAATGGGAGCTTATGTAACCAAAAATTTTTGTATAGCATTGGATACCATCACTCAAGGGAAGAGATGGCCTAACAGAATGGAAACCAGGCACAGGAAATAGTTATGACCCAGACTCCAGAAGCAAATGGCCACATCTTTGACCTCAAATTCATTAAATCTTCATTTATATTCTTTAGCTCTGAAAAAACAAATTGGTGCATCCTAAAGAGATAGTAGTGTCCTTTTCTTTGGCTGTCAGAGCACTTAGGTTTTATGACTTAAGAAACTGGACTTGCCCTTGCAGTTACATGTCTGATGGCAACCATGGGCAGAACATTTCTCCACAAAAGAGATTTTCATGCGTTTCTGGCAACTAGCGAAACCACCTTGCAGGAAAGACTGGAGCTGAAACAAAGATAAATGCAGAGCCCCACCTTGACCAGCTATCATCTGTGGACACTTAAACCTCATGTGAGGATCCTGAGGATAAAAACAGGGCAAGGGGACAGGGTTGTGGAACACCTTTGCACCACTTCCCAGTGTGCTCACATTAAATAAACCCCCATTTCAACACTTTACCATTACTTTGTGTCTATGTTAGGGTTTCTATTGCTAAGATAAAACAGCAGGAAGAAAAGCAATCAGGAAAGGAAAGACTTTTATCTTACAGTGTGTAATCTATCATCCATAGAAATCGAGACAGAAACTCAGAGTTGGAACATGGAGGAAAGAACTGATGCCAAGGCCATAGAGAAGTACTTCCTGCTGGTTTGCTCAGCCAGGCTGCTTTCTTGTATCACTCAAGACCACGTGTCCAAAACTGTCATTATGGCCAATGAGATAGGCCCACCCATATCAATCATTAATCCAGATGTTATACAGGTTTGCCTATCAAATAATCTGGTGGCTGTAGGAGATCATTTTCTCAGTTGAGTTCTCTCTTCCCAAAGTCTCCCAGCATGCTTTTGTTTAAAGGGACTAATGAGGTGTGTGAAAGAAATGTAGGTTGTTTGAGCTACCAGGGCTACTTTGGGCTACTTTAATCGGTTGCTATGGACATCTTTAATAGCACCCCCTTTTTATTCTGACAGTTGCAAGGATAATCTATAACACTCTAGTGTGGGGGAAAAGACCTCCAATACAAGTTTTTAATGTATCCGTTTAGTATTTATGCATCTTTCTTGCGATGTGTACTTAGATTGGAGAAATCCCATTTGAAAACTGTTAATGCTATTCTTGAGGACACTCAAGTCACAAGTTGAATGGAAGTTAAAGTACCCTGACCAGTAAACCCTAGAATAGATAGTTCATAAATTTCCAGTTAGTTTGGAAATGAGTTAGTTCTTGATCTGTGTTTCTCCGCCAAGACGTCTGTGAGGTCAAGAAAACACAATTCTACCTGGAACATTGCATGGTACACAAGTGAATTTGAAGAACATGGTAAATGTTAGGTTTGCGATTGAAAAATATTATATATGTGATTTATCCATATGAATGCATTTCTAGAAGAAAAGGAAATCAAACACCTTTGTCATTTTCTGATAAATCACACTGTCTCTTGTTTCAGACTCTTCAGTCTGTCCTCACATTCTTTGGTTGGTTGGTTGGTTGGTTGGTTGGTTGAGTTTTTGTTTGTTTTGGATTTTGTTTTGTTTTGTTTTTCAAGTCAGAGTTTCTTTGTGTAGCCTTGGCTGTCCTAGACTCACTTTCTAGACCAGGCTGGCCTTGAACTCACAGAGATCTTCTGCCTCTCCCTCCTGAGCGCTGGTATTAAAGACATGTGCCACCATACATGGCTTATTCTCATATTCTTTATATAGCTAAGATTGGTATTAAAATTGCTATATTTCTTCATCTACATCCCAAGTGCTAGAATTACAATAGTGTCCCAAAATAGCTTGCTAGAACAATGCATGTTAATCTAGAAATTTTATAGCTACATCTAGAATATGGAATCAAAAAAGATATATCATATTTTAAACATCCAAGGACTTGTTGAAATGTTACATAGATTACTGAATTACTCCATAATTTGTAAATTTTCCATTTCACTTAAATGTATTCGCCATTCAAAAAAATCATGCGTACATGCCATTAAATATGATGCTGGAAGAGTAACAGAAGACTCATATTTGATCATGCAGCAGCAGGCAGATAGCTAAACACAGACTAGTGTGGACTTCTGAAAGGTCAAAATCCTCCTCCAGGGATGCACTTCTTCTAATGAGGCCGTACCATCTCCAGCAATGACACACCTCCAATAAGTCTGCATGCCCCATTCCTTCCTAAAAGTTCCACCATTTGGAAAACCAATCATTCAAATCAATAAGCCTGTAGGTGCCAGCTTCATGCAATATAGCAGTGGTGGCACACTGATATAACCAGGTAGTGTTACTCTTATATTCATGGGAAACTTACCAGTCATTAGACCATCTACAAAAGGATGTTTCTCCATCCTCCAACAAGTATCTACTGGCAATAACTTCTCTGCATGAGGTGAGACCTGAAAATCACTTTCCCCATCTCAGCAAGGATTTCAGTTGGCTTTTTCTTGCCCATGTCTTAGGATGGTAACCACAGCTGCTGTGAGTTCATGCTTCCAACAGCCATACCATGCCCGTAAGTCAGTATTTCACAGCACCTCTCACCAACCTTTGACTCTTCCAAACCATTTCATCTCTTCTGAGATGTTTACTGAATTATGCTATTGAAGGATAACAGAGATTCCTTATTTAGACATGAACACCAAGTCTCTTAGCCACTAACTTTGACCAATTTGACCAATGGATGTTTCCATTACCTAGTGTTCACTAAAATACATTTCTCTGACCAAGGGGAGCAGCTCAGGTCTGTGGCAAAAAGATACATGTTTACAACATGATTTAATAGAATGATCATTTAAAAGCATAAAAATAGCTAGTTATATACAAGAGCCTATGAGTGAATCCCTCTTCCCCCCTCCCAACACCAAGTGGCAAGTTTTTGAACGGAATTGTAGCGTCAACCTTACAATTCGCTTCTTCAGAGTATGTATCAAATACAATCCGAAAGCAGTAAGTTACACCACACTAATAATTTCACTATTGCCCCAGGAGACACATTTTGTTTGGCAAGTTGATATTGCTGCAAGGAGGGAGGGTCCAGCACTATGTATGGCTACTTTTTTTCTTTGGTCTCCCAGCAGCCTGCATAGCACTTTCCTGAAATATGCATTTTACTCAGCAATGAGGAAGTATTCCTGAGGTTTGAGAATGGTTTCCCAATCAAAAGCCTTCATGGAAACCAATTAGTAAGTTAGATGTAAAATATACCTAAAAAACAAAATAAAGAATTCCACGGGCATACCCTACATAGTTTAACAATGCCATATAGATAATAAAATGAAAATTGCAGTACAAGAAATGGGACATGGGCTGTTCTGGTTAGGATAAGAATGACTCTCACAGGCCTGTGTGTTTCACTACTTAATCTCAAAGTGGTAGAACTCTTTTAAAAGGATTAGGAGGTGTGGTTTTCTTGGAGAAAGAGTGTTATGGAGGCCAGCTTTGAAGTTTAATAAGCCCACATTATTCCCTGTCATCTCTCTCTGTCTCAAGCTTGAGAATAAGAATTTAAGATCTTTGCTATGCCATGCTTCCGCCATGATGGCCATGGATTAGAACCTTCTGGGACCAGAGCTCCATATTAATCTTTTTTTTTTTAATCTAGAAATTGACTTTTATGACTAAGACACTACCCTGTGGATGACTGGTTAGAGAGTCTCCAGACATCTCCCTCAAAGCACAGACTTTGCCACTGTCTTTGGATACCCTCCCTATTTGCACAGTAAGTCAGTATTGCTGAAGGCAGCATTCACTTTGACTCCAGGAAAAAAAAATTCATTTCTAAGAATACTAACCTGCACTTTTGTACTTCAAAAACTTCTATACATTTATTATTAATAGGTTTTTTTTAAAAAAAAAAAACCTAGAAATAGTCCATTCCATAAAATTGACCTCGTTTTGCTTTCATTCAAGCCATTGCATGTATAAACAATGTTTTTTTGCATTCGGGATTTTTTCCTGTGTTGAGCTATTGTAATGATAAATAGAGCATTCAATATAAAAATATAGCAATGCAAGCTTTTGAAAATATTACATTCAACTGTATAGAAAAGTACTGATAACTAATTCTAATTAATAAAAGAATTTATGCTGTCAGCAGTATTCATAATAGGACATTTCAAGGAAGTTTAAATTATAATTACCTTATAGAAACATTTTAAAAAGCAAGAGAATAATAGCCTATTCTTATAATTATAATTATAGTCTTTAACAAAAAAATAAGTTTATGCCTAGCATTAAGCTTTATGATTTTTTTTTTTGAGCTGAATAGTATTTTGGCATTTTCTGCCACTGAAATAGAAAAAGTTTCTCACTTTGTATATTAGTTACTTCTCTTATCTTTGAGAGAAAAATACATGAAAAACTATCCAAATAACCTCAAGGCTTGGTCATTTATTTTGGTTCAGAGTTTCAGAGGTTTCAATCCATCAGATAGAACAGGTGTATTCAAGCAGAACATTTTACACTGTGGCAGACAGGAGGCAAGCAAAAGTCTGCCTGCGCCACGGTGGTTTCCTATTTCACAGCCATATATTGTCTTGTCATCCCAGCTTATAAAACTGCCCTGCTCACATTCAGGGTGGGATTTCTTCCTTAGTCAAATCACACTGGCAGTGTCCTAAAGGACATATTAGGGGCAGAAGTGTGTCTTACCAATATTCTCTGTACTATATAGTTGACAATTAAAATTAGCCATTTCACTTAAACTGTAGGCCAAGAAATTTAGCAATTGACAGTTATATGTAATTTGAACAAGATGGCTCTTAAAGCATCTGCTCAAAATTAGAGATATATCTATCCAGGGTTAAAACAAAAACATATAAGAAGCAAGTACATTTCCTTGGTCTAATACAAACAAAACAAAATTAAAAAGACTGAGGTCAAATGATTTTTGAGGAAAGGATTTTTACCTATCTTCAGTTTTGAAAGTTAAGATATCTCAAACTCAGTCAGTTCTAAACTTTAGCTTCAAGTCCAGGACATCTTTCTATATTAGCAAATAGTGTGTTGGACTATGTGGCAGAATTTTATATTAAAGGTAATGACATCATATATTGAGACTGAAAGTAAAAGACTAGGAAGACATTAGGCTATTTTTTACTATAAACTCTCAAGGGAACTAATCCACTCCTATAAGGTTTAATTGCTATATTAGACCAGAATGAATTTCTTCATAAAGGTAACCTTGATACAGTTGCTTACGTTATCACTATCTCACAACTCTTAAAATTCTTGTCCTCTTAAAACTCCATAAACATTTTGAATGCTTTGTTTTGTTTTTGAGAAAGGTCTTGTGATATAGCCCTGGCTGTCTGAGAACTCCATATGTAGACCAGGATAGTTTCAATGTCATGGAGATTTTCCTGCCCCTATCTCCAAAGTTTGGCCATTACAACTGGCCGTTCCTTCTGCTTTTCATGACTGAATTCATTAGTTTATCCACAATCTCCTAGGTCAGTGGCTCTTGGTATCATTAGGAATGATCACCTTGACATCATACAATCTATGGTTAGTATATAGTCTGCCTCTCCAGGCAAAGCATGTACCTAAAATATGATTTCATGTCAAAGTCAGTCCCCACTCTCCACATAACTGTGGAGAATGTCCTATTCATTGGGTAGATCAGAGTAGGGGTTTGATATTTACTACTTGTATTGTCCTTGGTTAGTGCAATAGTTTAAGCAGACCTACCTGGGCCCCAATCCACCCATCATGATGACATGAACTCTGGTGCCCCATATTTGACCACCTCCCCTTGGTGGGGGGCCTGATGGCACTCAAAGAAAGAATAAGCAGGCTACCAAGAGAGACTTGATAGCCTATGACCATATAGTCGGTGAGATCATCTTTGGTCTTAGACCTAGGGGAGGGGAATAAGGTGAAAGCGGGAGGAAGGGAGGAACGGGAGGATATAAGTGATGAGATGACAATTGAATTGTAATCTGAATAAATAAATTAAATAAAATTTTTAAAAGCTTCATTGTTCAGAAAAAAATATATAATTTCATGTAGTGTTGGGTATCAGAGCAGGACACAGTCTATTTTCCAATTTGCATGCTCAGTTATTAAGATCAATAGTATTGATCCATACATACTGTGGGAATAAGCTTTGAACTAAACTCTGCTAGGCCTTGACCAAGGAACTTTCCTTTTCCTCAAGGCTTGCTAAAATCTATCCCCTGCCCACCCCATGTTGGAATTCCAGCTTCTTTGTACTAAGGTGCCATTGCCTACCTCAACCCACTATTATACACAGCCTCATAACAGGGATAAGGCAGTTCCTAAAGGTGAAAGCCTGCCTAGTCAAACCACATCAGAAAGTAGAGAATGCAGACTCTCAAGTGGCCCCTTGAATCTGGATTTAACTTTCCTGCTCCATACCCCCATATATACTCTTGGTATTCCATCTCTTTTTGCAAATAGCCCTTTCTCTAGGAAAAGTGTCTGTCCTTCGCTGTTTAAAATAAACATTGTCTTCTGATAAGGTCAACCTATGATATTTTTCCTGCCTCCGGTCTCCTTAAACTGCCTCAGAAATCTAAAACATACCATAAATTAAATACAAACAAAAACAAATAAATAAGCTGTATTTACGTACCCAGGGAGGCTAGATGAAAGAAGTGAGAGAGAAGCATATCTAGATAATTCCTTTCTGTCCTGTAGTAGGACCATGATTCATTTTCTAGAACCCTTAGACCCTCTGCTGTCCAAACTTATTTTATTCAACAAATAATTTTGAGTATTTTCCAGGTGTCAGACACTGGGATGTATATAGTAGATGTAAGTTTTGGAGCTGGGCTGTCAGGTTCAAACAAAGTCCATGGCCTTCTAAAGTGCAGCTGGCTTTAGAGATAGCAAGCCTGATACAACTATTAAATAAGGCATCCTAATCAAAATCCCAATAGGCAACGGTGTTTGGATTACTTGAAGACTTTCGGGTGGGGGAGGTAGAAGGGAGGAGACTAAGACTGCATTGACATTTTCCTCAGCTTGAGTAAACTGCAGACAATGTTTCTTTGGTCTTGAAAGTGCTTGACCTTAGGCATTTACATTAGAATACTTGTAAGTGTAATTTTCTTCCTCTGCCTTTTGGGATGCAATTTTTTTTTTTAATTTCTTGCCAGCTTTTCAAGCTAAAATGGTCTCTCGAAGACCAGGGGACATCCCTTTGAAATGTGATTTCATGAAACCAGTCTACTTGTTACTATAAAGATAGGAGAAAGTTGACTTTTCATTTACATAAGACAATTTACCAAGCTCAGATGATCTAAAATACCACTTCCAAGTTGATTAAAATTGAGCATTTAATGCACTACAGTGAATTTCACACAGGACTCATGACTTTCACCCATATCTAGTTCTGCATAAACTCTCACATAGCTGACTGAATGCTTCCAGAGCACATTTGCCTTTAGAACAAATATTGTCACCTCTCCATAAACAAGATTCTTCTGTGTAGACCTAACAAGGACTGAATAAGTATGACCTGTGTTTACAAGCTATTTACCAAATTCCATAATTTTTTGCAGTATATATATATATAATATATATATATAAACAAACTATATTTCTATTCTTAATTATGTATCTGTTAGGTCAAAATGGCGTCCTAAAATGGCAGTGTCTGTGGAGCTGTGCTTGTATACTTCCTGAAATGCTGAACCTAGTAATCCTCCATGAAAGTGCCAGAGGGTGGGCGTGGGTGTTGGCGTAAACTCTGAACAAGCCATTTGCTGTATATGTTTTGAGTGAATTATGGCATACATGTGTCAGCTCCTCTGTACAATATGAAGTGTAAGTGTGTTATTATGGAATACAATCGTTCCCTATCCCCTCCTTCTATCCCACGTAAGGTTCAGGGCATAAAGGAAAGAAATGGAAGGGAGGTTTAGGCAAATAACTTACAGAAATCCACTCCCTGGGAGGAATCTTCATCCCACACAGATGCACCTGCTGTTCTCCTCTCTTTGTGTGACCTCACAGAGGACAGTACTCTCCCACAGATTGCTAAACAGATTTGCAGATGGGTTCCTCCTCGGCGATATGTGATTCAGCTAAAAGGCAACAGGCAATATGAAATGAACCACAGCTGACTACCGCTAGTCACAAATATTTCTTTATTTCTATACAGACTCACCCAATAGAATTCAGTTTATATTTATTCTGTTCATATTACCCTAATTGTATGTTTCCGCTTAATAATATTTTTATTGGATTATACTTCTTAATAAGCCTTGGTCTGTATTAAGGTTGTTTATTACCGATTTGACTCCATCTTACTTTACTTCATCCCTAACTTTCTTTTTCTATTTTTCTTAAAACTTTTTCAAACTTAAATCATTTAATCATGAACACTTCCTTCATATACAATATTTTCAAGTTTCAGAATATCCCATGTAGTTAACAATTTCTCCGTATGGATTAACCTCAAGACAGTTGCTATGCCTGAGATATTAAATGATAGGAAAAATAAAGCGAGGATGGACAGTACCTTTGGATGTACCAAGGAGTGCCTCTAAAAAAATCATGCCATGCAACAGATCCTTAAGTCAACTTTTTCAGAAAACAAACCACTATAAACTTTCTGCATCAATTTCCTGCTTTAGGATTCCAAAAGGCAGCCTCATAATTACTTATTTCTGTTGGTAAGTGAAAGCTAATCCTACCTGGTTATGGAAGAAAAACGGTTTAAATGAAACAATTGTCCCATTGTGTTTTGTACGTGGCTTTTCAACTTCACCGCTTCTGGAGGATGAATTTTATTATTCTATTCTGTAGGAAATACTTCAAGAAGCAGAGACTGAAAGAGGAGAGTTGACCCACAGTCCTAGGGCTAATCATAAAGAGGACACTTTCCACCAGTCTTTAAAACAAGGGGCTCAGCAGTTACCATTCCTCAAACAGGAAATTTGCTACTGGCTCTCAACCTCATTTCTTTTACACATAAAAGAACTGTGATAACTATCCATTTCTCTTTTATAGTTTATAACAAGGTTGAAATACTGAGGAGTCTTGCTCAGAAGGCACTTAATAACCTCAGCTCAATTTATAGAATCATGGGAAAACAGAACACAAATTAGTCACTCTGTTCAAAGTGAGTACCAAGGACATTTTTTTTTTCATAAAAATAATATAGATTCAGTTTCTTCTAAGCTTGTACAGAAAGGTGAAAGGATGCCAAGGTAGGAAAATTATCAAACAGAGCAAGTAAGGTAATTCTAAGAAATAAACTGTTAAACTTAAAAGAACATAGATGGGAAAGCAGAACCATCCATAGTTGTCAATTTAGGATTACTCCATGATGGGAGTACTCTGAATCAACTAAGCAAAGTGAATATAAACTCACTGTGACTGAAGTAGTGAGCAGAGAGCTTACACGTGTGTGCACCAGGTCATCTGCATAGATATACTGGTCGGCTAAGTACTTAATGTGACTCTTCAGTGTGATAATGAGTGAGCCTATAATACTTGGGCTCTTCTGACTCTTTTCCTTCTGTTTGATATATAGTAGATTTTGCTATCTTATTATATTTTATTTTGTAACATTTGGTTGCTATATCTTAGAATCCTGGTGTTTTTTTTTTTCCTAGTGAAGACAGAAATGGAGTAGATCTGGAGGAGGTATGTGAGGAAGAAGTTGGAAGAGTAAAGGGGAAACTACAATCAGGATATATTGTATGGGGAAAGAATCTATTTTCAATCAGAGGGAAAAAGCCAAGAGAGAGAGAGAGAGAGAGAGAGAGAACTTAAAACATTCCATTATAATATGTATTTCATATACATTTTGGTAGATATTTTATCTGTTTTATGTTTTTTTAAATATATATATTATTACATATGAATAAAATAAACTGCGTACAGCAGAAAGAACCATGAGACAATCAGGAATTATATAAATGTTGCATTCATAGTGATATTTCCTATTTTGTTGGGTCTAAATTTCTAAATGAAAATCAATATCCACCATATGTCATCTCTATTTAAATTAAAACATCTATCTTGATCTGAAAACATCTTATCACCTAACCAACTAAGCTTAATTATAAGACTAAACTATCTGGTCTTCAACCCAATCAGAGACTTGAGAACAAATCAAACTTAATTACATGAGTGAACCAGCAATGCAAGTTAGCACCTTCCAGAATGAAAAAAATGACTGAGCCAGTTTACTGCCTAAACAGTCACACAACACTCTCTATAACTTTGGAGCATCACCTTCAGCCTTGTAGTCCAATATATCTGACAGACACATTTGTGAGGTAGGAACCATTGAAGACTTATCATTGAATATGCCTGCATCCAAGCTTGCTCATTTTTAGGCAGAATTCTGTCTGTGGTACAAATGAGGACATTTTGCCCAGTGGCTTGTTTGCCACATTTGAAGTCAACTCCATAAGGATGTTCTTGAATTCTCATCATTTTCTTTGAAGTAGGCTGGGTGTTGCCAGGAGTTAACTTCTCTTTTTGTCAAAGAATCTTTAGAAAAATAAAAACATCTTTAAATGCCATATTCTGTAAGTTTCTGAGGCTTTTGAAGACCTTGATGAACTATTTTAATATATATATATATTCATATTTATCTGTTAGACATAGGTTATATGTGATAAGATTAGACTAGTATTTGACATGCCCATGATTTGTTCAACTAACAATTAGTTTGTATTACTTAATTGCCCTAAGGTATTTTATCTTTTTTTTAAAAATCTCTCTTCTACAGAATTGTATAAGCATTGTATTTAATTTATCAAGCTCCTGTGTATCATGTCTGGTTTTGTGGCAAAGTATTGATATCCAAATTGATGTATTTTGTTTACTTTTTTCTTTCTTCCTCTTTAGTTGTTACATTCTCGACCTAAATATGAACTCTATTTTTATATTAAAATTTAAGAATATTGATTTAAATCCTGGCAAAAGTTAAGTCTATGTGGAAGTGTTATTTCTTGTTTTTATCATTCACAGTAGGGAGCCAGATGAAAAGAACCTTTGCATTGCTTAGCACCCTGGCTTCATTGCAGAGGAAGCTGCTCTGAGTCTCCTTGGAAGTAAGTCCAAACACTTGGCCTTTGTCAGCCCCACAGCCATGGAGCTCTTAATTCCATGGCAACCAAGAGCTTTCTTGTAGTAAAACAAAATAAATGTGAAGTGCTAACCATGCACTTAGGGTTTAATGACTTAATGATTTTTTTGTTTGTAGTTTAGTTTGGCTTACCTCAGATGTAGTGGTGTTGGTGTTTGCTAATTTAATTATCTTTATATATGTATAATTTATAGTGAAGGGGAAGAGAGCCAGGGACTGGAGAGATGGAGTACGTGCTTCTCTACATGGGCTGGACCTAGGCCCCCTGCACATACAGAGCCGATGTGCATCTTGGTTATCATGTGGGTCTTCTATCAATTGGAGCAGGAGTTGTCTCTGACTCTGTTGCCTGGCTTTAAACCCTTTCCCCTAGCTGAGCTCCCTTGTCTGTCCTCGGTGGGAAATGATGCACTCAGTCTTGCTGCAACTTTATGTATCATGGTAGGCTGATACACATCTGGGTCCTCCCCTTCTCGGAGGAGAAGGGGAAATAGAAATTGGGGGGGGGGGAGAGTATGAAGATGGAACTGAGAGGAAAAGAGGGAGGGGTACTGTGATCAGGATGTACATTTAATAAACAAACTAATTAATGAATTTAAAAAAGAGAGTACTTTCTATGGTTTCAGTGAACCCAAGTTTGGCTGCCAGCACCCAGGTCAGGGGACTCAGAACTGCCTGGAACTCAAGATTTAGGGGACCCAACACACCCACCTCTGGCCTCTGTGGTAATCTACATACATATGTACAGATAAATACATAGTCACATATGTGGTCATACAATAATGTAACTAAAACTAAAATAAAGAAAGAAAGAAGAGGGCTCAAATTTTCAGACATTTGCCAATATTGAAACATCTCCTAATGAAGGTAAAATAAAAGGTTCCTAGTCTTCTTAACACATACAGGGCAGTAACTTACAACAAGGGATTATCTAGTCCTGAAATTCAATACAGTCAACACTGAGAAACTAGTTTAGCCCATTCTGTTTCATTTTGTCTAGGATTCCATTTGTCATTGACCCTGCTTTGTTCGCCTTGATTTCTGTCTGTCAAAAATCATTCTGCCTTATACATTGTCAGTATATCATCTGCAAGAATTCTAGTAATGTTAGTAGAAACATTCCTGAGAGAAAGAAATGTGTGAACAGGTTACTTGGTCCAACAGTATTTTCCATTTTCTTTAATCATTCATCAATTTAAGGGATATTTGTCAATTCCATATCCCAGCCACTGGTAAGAGTGCTACAATAAATGTGGAAAGCACAGATGTATTTTAAACATGTAGATTTGATTGCCATATTAGGCTTAGATAATGAAAGTAAATAATAATAAAGCATTAGATAGCCTCAGTAGGTTAGAAGCAATGATTTTAATGCTATTTATCATTAAAAAATAATACTATTTTAAATATATAATTACCTTTAGATTGTAAGTATTCACAAATGACTCAAAACATTACACTGGTCTTGTCCTGAATCCTTCATAGTAAATTCAATCTGGCCCTGGACCTCAGCATGCCCTCCCTGTATTCATGCTCACCACAACATTCAGAGAAATTTCCCTGATAAGGGACCTCTCCTCTGACTCAGACCCTGGTCTCTCCTCCTTATAGACTAGCATTACATAGCCACTAGATGGTATATCTTTTAACCTCACCATACCACAAGCACTGAACCAGGACCCAAGTCCAAGTTTCCATTCTCCTTAGCTGCCACCCTGCCATACTGACACAACCCACTCCCCTCCTCAAGCAGGCCAAGTCACCAGCCTGTTTTAGATTTCTCGTCTAATAGGCTAAAATCCCAAAATATAGCCAGCATCCTAAACTCAGATGCCAAAGTCCTTTTGTAAAAAAACACCACCGTAAATCAAGAAACTATTTCAACCTTAAAATACCACCAGTCCTATAATAATGTCACCTAAGAAGAGCAGCTTGGAAGAAATCCAAGTCACAATTCAAAAGAACAATCATAAACATGTTCAAAGAGTTAAAAGTACTACAAATAAACACCTGAAGACAAAAATAAGATGATTGAAAACTAAGAAAATGGAAGTAAGTGGGTATATGAAATTATGCAGAAAGAAGACTCATGACTGTTCAAGATGCTGAAATAAGTGAGGTTGAGTCCTCAATTCTAAATAAGATATTTCTGTGCTACCTTCTTTAAGGCTTAGGGATCACCGTGGAGAAGAGTATAGGAAGCACGTAAGAGCCAGATGATAGGGGAAAGGTACATGTGGAATGCCATCCTCTGGACTCAATACAATGACTACAGTCATGAACCCACAACAACTATATTTGCATTAGCTTAGTGACAGCTAGTCACATACTCTTATGGAAGCAAGAGTGTAGATGACAGGCCGTTTCTCCTGGAGAAGAAAAAAACCTAGGCCCCAGGGCAGCCTTTAAACCACAAAAATAAAGATGCCAAGACCGTTTAGATTTTCTTTTTTTTTTTCTCCTTTATTAATTTATTCTTGTTACATCTCAATGGTTATCCCATCCCTTGTATCCTCCCATTCTTCCCTCCCTCCCATTTTCCCCTTATTCCCCTCCCCTATGACTGTTCCTGAGGGGGATTACTTCCCCCTGTATATGTTCATAGGGTATCAAGTCTCTTCTTGGTAACCTGCTGTCCTTCCTCTGAGTGCCACCAGGTCTCCCCCTCCAGGGGACATGGTCAAAGTTGAGGCACCAGAGTATGTGAGAAAGTAATATCCCACTCTCCACTCTACTGTGGAGAGTGTTCTGTCCATTGTCTAGATCTGGGTAGGGGTTTAAGGTTTACCGCCTGTATTGTCCTTGGCTGGTGCCTTAGTTTGAGCGGGACCCCTGAGCCCAAATATGCCTACAGTCATAGGGGAGGGGAATAAGGGGAAAATGAGAGGGAGGGAAGAATGGGAAGATACAAGGGATGAGATAACCATTGAGATGTAACAAGAATAAATTAATAAAGGAGAAAAAAATAAAAAAATAAAATACAGGAAAATAAAATCAAACAGTTGAAGGAAATGAATAAAACTGTTCAAGACCTGAAAAACACACACACACACACACACACACACACACACAATACCTCAAAAAAGATAAAAGATTAAATATAAAAGAACTTAAAATGATCAGGATATATATTAGAATTGCATAATTACTTTAAGCACTTTTTAACCTTTATATTGTAAACATTTTAGCACTCTCTATTAAAATTTTATAGAAAATAAAAGGATCACTCAATTACTTATCCAACTAGAATAGTATTTATAGGTAAATTTAGGACTATTAAGCTAATTACAAATTACACTTTCCTATCTTTACTATCTATCAAAACACCTTTATTTAATATCACTTATGAAGTATAAACTTTGCTAGAGGTAGAAGATAAATTACCTTTACTACTCTCAGCTGTAGGATCTCACATAAGTTGGTTGAAATAGTTATATATGATTCAATAAGTAAAAAAACTATTCCATGTGAACATCTTGCTTCTCCACAGTAAAGGGAATAAGAGACAGTCGCGGGCCTTCTCTGGGGCCCAGGGAGATTCTTATTGTGCTCAATTCTAGAATGTCACAAACAAGGGCATGAGTTATTCCACAAGCTCTTTCAAGATATAATGTGGACCAGATCATCATGCAAGTGCTATGTAGACATTTGATAAACATTGACTAACAGAAATCCATGTTTTTGTAGAGCTTCTCTGGAAGAGAAAAAATAAAAAATAAACAAAAGAATACACAAAATGCATAATAAACATAGAAATGTTAATTGATCAAAAAGTCTTAGGAATTAAAATTTTGAAAGGTACAAAGCTGCCAATATTTCCACAATTATTTTTAGAGGTTTATGAGAGCAGCTAAACAAACTCTATCATTTTATTGCTAATTGCTCTCATTCCATGCATTGCTTGATTCTTTTACTCAGCATTTCAGAAGTCTGCCGTCATGGTTTCAGCGCAACTCTGTGTCTATCTAAGTAAAAGTTTCAATTTTCCCCCCATATTAAGTGGTTATAGGTTAAATTTAGGGCTGTGATAATAGTTTTCTTCCTGTGCATCATTAATGTTCTGCTTTCAGGTTCATAAGACCTCCATATTTCTGAGTTTTAAGGGTTGTGTAGATTGTATACAAAAATATCCTTCTCTAGCATTTTGTTTGTTCATTTGTTTTGCGTGGGCGGGGGCTTGTGGAGTTTTTTCTCTGTTTTTTGTTTTTTGTTTTTTGTTTTGTTTGTTTGTTTGTTTGTTTGCTCTATACTTACTTTTAAAGACTTAATTGAATAAATTAGACCTGCTCAGGATGATTATGCTTGATGAAATAAATTTGTTATTCAGTTTCACGTTGGATTTTAATTGCTTGAACACCATTCTGTAGTTCAACTGCAGGTTGCAGACCCTAACAAATATTAGGTGAAGTGATCAAACAAGACAATTAGCAGTTATACTAAACTTTTTAAATCTCTGATTTTCAACAGCTCTAAACACTAGTCCTATGGTGACCAGGTAGTAGCAATAGTGAATAAAAACATTTACTGTCAGCTTCAGTGTAACAAATGTGAGGAGAAAGGGTAGTAAAAGGTGATAAGAGTTGTTATTTCTCCCAGAAATAGAAAGAATGCAATTGTTGTTGATTTTGAGTAAAGAGTACTTCAATAAGAGCATGGGTCAAGTAGACCTGAAGAAACATCAGATATCCAGCATACTGCCAATTAACTATAATGACTATTAAATAGTCAACAATAACCAGAGGGAACACAGGAGTCTGAAAAAAAAAAAAAACAACAACAACAACAAAAAAAACAAAAAACAAAAAAAACCACAGGTCCAGGCAAAAACTAAACCTGGTTTAAGAGCACAAGTCTAGATAAATTCCAGAAAGAGATTTGAGATTAAAAGCCGGCTACAATTTATATATGAATAATCTCAGTCAACAAATAGCTTATCATACATACATAAAGAACTAAATATGGATCTCAACACTTACAGCTAAAAAAAAAAAAAAAAGAACTAATGTGGCATCATATACCCATAATTTCGGGTCTGGGATGGCAGAAGAAAGAGCATCTCTAGGGCTCATTGGCCAGTCTGTCTAGACAAAATGGCAATCTCTAAGTTCATTGAGAGAGCCTGGCTTTAAATGATAGGTTAATATGAATACAACAAGGCCTATGATATTGACTCTTGGTCTCCACATACCTGAACATATGTGAGCATGTACATACACACACCCATACATATGTATACATATTAATAAACAGAGATCAACAACATTCTGGGGTTTGATAAATGAGGAATGTCCAATAGAAAGAAAATAACATTATCTTCGAAGATTAAATTAAGAGCTTCTTTCAAGAAGGGAAGAAAACAAATTCCTGCTGCAGGAATTTCAAAAAGTCTAAAAGAATTTCTTTTAACACACACATACACACACACACACACACACACACACACACATGTCTAAATGTGTCATTATCAAATAGATCTACAGATTTGTATCAATTAAAAATTTAAGTTATAATAATGCACTATTCAAATGAATGGCAAAATATAATTACTGAGGAGAAGAAAATTAAGGTAAGGAAAATTGTAGGCATAAGGTTAAAAATTAAGCTAAGAGATACAAACATTGTTTTATAAAAATAAGTTCAACAGAAATTTTGAGTTCAGCTTTTAATAAAATACATTATATCAGAAAAAGAAAGCAATATATAAACCATCAATATCCATATGGCTATTACTTGAAATAGTATTCCTCCACATAATTAAGAGAAATAGGACTTCATATTATTCCAGTTCTTCCAAGGAAAAGGCATTAAGTTCCGTCTTAGTCAGGGTTCTACTGCTGTGAAGAGCCACTATGACTTTAATAAATGAAAGTATTTAACTGGGGCTTGTTTATATTTTTCAAAGATTTAGTCTATTGTCTCCATGTTAGGGAACATGCAGACAAACAGGTAAATATGGTTCTGGAAAAAAGCTGAGAGTCCCACCACTATATATGAAGGGAATGGGAAGGGAAAGATTCTAAGGTTGGTATGGGATTATAAAACCTTAAAGGCCACCACCAGTGAAATGCTTCTTTGAACAATGCCCCTTATATCTCCTCTCAGGCTTTTATATTTATTTCAGGATACTCTCTGAAATAGTTAGATAAAGTACCTAAGATCCTGCAACTATAGTGTAGTGCCTTTTTATTCTTTAACTTGTAAATATTAACCTTTTAGCCTAAAGTTAGTATTTTTAAAAGGAAGGTTAAACATCAGAACAATTCAATGGTCAGTAATGTTCTAATGCACTGTTTCTGTTTGATCTTTTCACAATCACTTTTACAACTTAATACTGTAAAATCCCCAGGGCACACAGGGACATGTTCCTATGAAAGGAAAGGTTTACTGTGTTTCAAGGAAATACTGCCTGCGTTCAGTTGTGCAGGCAGCCATGTTTATGTGCAGGAGCTGGTTAAAGAGATGCACACATTTCCCTAAGAATAATCCACAAATAGAAGTTTTGTTTTTCTTGCCACATTCAATTGTAAGGTTTCAGAAACACATAAGTAACACACATCAGGCACTATGTGAAGAATGAAACTTTACTTGGAATATCTGGGGTGAAAACGCTAACTTTTTCAGATTGAATATAGTAAAAAAAAATATTATTTGCCAAATTAAATTTTAGCAAAAACATTTACCATGCAGTAAACAAACTTATTGCCATTGCCTCTGGCTGCTCTAACCTAAACGTTGGAGAAGTTACTGTAAAGGTGCGCTATGCTCCAACAGCCCATAGGAGCAGGGATTACAAATATGGCATCTTTTCCTTCTCATCAGAACAATTCTCTGAGTATTTGAGCACACTTGAGAGGCATTAAATGAAATCAGGACACCTAGTTGTTCACCTCTAAAAAGATGATGTTACCCTGTGTCTGTGTGTAGCTCAGGGCTTTCACTAATGTAACTTCAGCATCTTAACATGGTTGATAAGAACAGGGACTGAAACTGTCCATACTGGAGTTACATGACAGTAAAGGAAACGTTTGCTAGAGAAACCATTCATTTAAGATCATCATGCTGGATCATCATGCTTGGTTTTGAGAGGAAGCATGGAAACACAACTCTTAAAACCTTCTGGGTAAAGATTATATCCCCCCCCCAAGAGAAAAACCCTTAAGATTCTTTTATGTTAATTAGATCTCAGAAGAACTAGAAGAAGCCTTGTATTAAATAAGAGTTTCTTATGAGAAAAGTATTGCGATAGTGAATGGTTTCACTGGATTGAGGCTAACATCAAATCTATTCAAAAAATATATTTTAATACATGTCATTAACTAATAAAAAGTCATTAATATTTGCACATAGAGTTTATACTGAGGATAGGTCTAATTTCTTTATTATAAACCATTTAGTTCTCTTAATAACAACATGAGAATATATGATTCTGTGATTTTTATTGTTATGCTGAGGAATCAGAGACACAAAGAGATTAAGTAATTTTTCTAAATTTTTGTAACCAGGAGAGGCATCCTCAGCAGTGCAAGCTGTTATCTGTCCTCCAGCTGAACTGATCACTGTAGCACAGCTGACATGTGAATTGATGACTTGATTCCAACTCTACAACCCACCAAGTGCTAGCTAGAAATTTTGTTTGTTTGTTAGCTTGTTGACACAAGCTAGAGACAGATGGGAAGAGAGGATATCAACTTAAAAAAAACTCCATAAAATTGGCCTGTAATAAGTCTGTTAGGCATGTTTAAAATTAAATATTGACATTAGAGGGCCCAGCATACTATGGGTGATGCCAACTCTAGACAGGGTAGTCCTGAGTTGTCTAAGAAAGCAGACTGAGCAAGCAACAGAAAGTAAACCAATAAAACCACTCTCCCATGGTGGCATCTGCTTCCATTTCTGCTTCTAGGTTCCTGCCTTGGCTTCCTTTCTGAACTTCGTTTAAGATGAGATAATCTCTTTCCACTCCATATTAATTTTTTTGTAAATCATAGTAATAGAAACTTAGATAGGGCACAGTGTGGCAGCAGCTTGAAAAAACTCACTTACTACTAATCCCTATCTACCTATCAGCCACGCAACAGGAGAGCCTGCCTGGAGCAAGAGTGAAGTCTAGCCATGTCCAGACCACAGTAATCTCATCATGAGATTGGCAAAACAAGGGCTACCCACTTCCCTTTCCTGGGCCTGCACGTCCCAGTGCATGTAGCCTTACAGATCCAGCTCTGCCCCATTGAGGTGGTCATGTAGCCTCATGGCCAGGTTACAGGTAAAACTTCCTTGCTTCTTATAAGGCCATGTCAAACTAGCACCTGGAATTAATCTTCATTCAAATAAGGCATTCCCAGCACCTTGGACCTGGCCAATGACTTACACTCACTCTGAAAGACTCTACTAACTCCCCCAAAGGCTTAAATAGTCTTTGTTCCCCACATTTAAATGAGCTACCTCACTGAAGCTGTCACTGGAGAAGGTCATTTCTTACTCACTCACCTAGGGTCAAGTTCCTGCATTGTACCTCCTGCTCAGGCTAAGCTTCCCTTTCTCCAGTCCAGCCTGTTGCTCAACAAACCTTGGGACAAGAGGGGAGAGCAGAATCCTGGCAGCACCTGTCCTGTCACCATGCTCCTCAGAATGACTTCTAAGCTATATTAAGAGTGTGAATGAAACATAAAAGAATGAGTAGCCATGAGGAACCCACTTTAACGGTAGGACCCACAGTTAACAGTAGTAACAATAAAGAAATCTATTCATGATATAAAAGATTCTAGAACTTTCTCTGAGCTCTAGGAATAGAATTCTGAAGAAAAGAATAATCAGGGTTCAACTATTTTGAATAATTCACAGAGCTTAAAACGTAAAGTTCAAAAGTTTCTGGCATTTAAACAGTTGATAAATATTTCAATAGTTCTTAGACAACTATGATATAAATACTTATTTCTTGAAACAACAATTTTCCCTCCTCAAATACTTGAATTTTCTCAGACAATTTTATCTAAATTTGGGACTCTTATTCTGCCTTATTTATTTTTATTTTTCCTCATCTTGTAAGCTTTTATAGTAATGTTGAGTCACCCTTTTCCAATTTAGATTGCATATCCTTTGCATGTTTCTTGGAATTAACATATTTATTCGAGTGACTTGCCTGAGTTGTGTATTTTATAGAAACGTAATGTGTTGTCTGCACATCTGCAATTCAGAGTCAAACACAGGGAGGGAGTTACTACAAATGCAGTTTCAAAGTACTTCTTCTGTAGAATCAGATTAAAGCTGGCCTTCATTAAGATATTCAGATTCTCTCTCTCTCTCTCTCTCTCTCTCTCTCTCTCTCTCTCTCTCTCTCTTTCCCTCCCTCTCTCTCTCCATCCCTCCCTCTCTCCCTTCCTCTCCCTATCTCTTGTTCTTTCCCCCTTCCCATAACTTTCATCTTTCATTTATTAAATATATGTTATATATTAAGATATATATATATATATATATATATATATATTATTAAAGAGTAATGAATCTTAGAGGGAGTGGAGGCACCACAGCAGAAGCTGGAGTGAAGAGAGAGCAAGGAGGAAATAATGTAAGTATATCACTCATGAGTGAAAGTTTTCAATTACTTATAATGGAAAAAAAAAGGTTCAATACAACTAATTGTCTGAGTCACTCTTCTGTTGTTGTGAAGACACATTATGACCAAGGGAACTCTTTAAAAAGAAAGCATTTAGAGGCTTACTTATCGTTCCGGGAGACTTAGTCAATTATCAGCATTGCATGCCACACAGCAGTGGAACAGTAGCAAAGACTTACATACTGATCGGAAAACCATAAGGAGAAGGAGAACTGGGCCTGTCATGGGCTTGCCACACTTCCTCCAACAAAGCCATACCTATGCCAGCAATACCTCCTAGTCTTTATCAAACAGTATCATTCACTGATGACTGAGCTTTCAAATACATGAGCCTATGGGACCATTCTTATTTGAACAAACACAACAATCGTATGTAAAGTCAATCCCAAATCACAGTGAGATATAGTTACTTTTTTGTTTAGTTTTGTTTAGTGAAGTTCAGTTAAGAGCCAATTAAAATTATAATATCCCTCAGCCAAAATCAGGGGTTATTTTGTTTTTATGGTCTGTACTTATCCTTCAAATATATAACTATAACTCGATTTTATAAAATACACCTTTAAAATCCCAATTCTTGTGGACCTCTATGCTCAGAAAATAATAAGAAATAGTATTCATTTCTGGGAAAAAGAAAAACTAAAAGAACACAAAGGGAAACTTGCCCTTTCCTCCCATTTTAAAGCAGAGCATGGGACTCACAGGTAGAGCTCTCTCTCTTTCAAAGCAATGATTCATTATAGAAATTATTATTTGAATTAAAAATCATATTAAGTATCATATTTCATGTTTATTTTTTTTTCTATGAGAAATTGGAAAAGAAGTTTGGACTTTTTTCTTTCTTTCTTTTTTTGACATTTTTACTTATTATGTATACAATGATCTGCCCTCATGACAGAAGAGGCCATTAGATCACATTATAGATGATTATGAGCCACCACGTGGTTGCTGGGAATTGAACTTAGGACCCCGGAAAGAGCAGTCAGTCAGTGTTCTCAACCTCTGACTCATTTCTTCTGCCCTGAGTCTGGGCTTTCATTCAGTTGTATACCACATCTTTTGAATCTCACCATTTTTAATGTACTTTTGTTCCCACACATTATGTACATTACACAATAGTAGTTTATCAGCTTTAAAATTTACACCTGAGAGAAAGGAGCAAGCAGGGAAGGTCAGACAACCTGGATACAGAATTGAAGACTAAAAGGGACACTTTTTATACTTTAATTAATGAAAATAATGACATTGTAGTAATAAAAAATGTTAAATTATGTCTAATGGCTTTTTGTTCAAGAAGAAAATGTTATGAATATAACACATTTTAAAATATGGGCTTAACCTAACATATTAAGAGCTATATTCTCAGTCATAAATTAGCATTAATCTACAAATCTTCAAACATGGGCATGGTGCTAACTAAATATTTACTAACTAAGCTATTCTTTGTTCTATATAGTGTCACTGATACCTGTGTGTGTATCAACTTCTTGAATCTGAGTGAATATCTTTAATGAGAAGGGTGATATATTCTAATTCTCATGCATTCTAGAAAAGGTTTCTTAAGCTGATGAAGATTAAGTGATTCAGTTATTTACCTGTACAACTACAAACAACAACAATGGAAGCACCATCAATGCAAATCATATACATTATTGAAAACATTTATTTTTCCTTATATTATGACAGTAAAATGAGATTATTCAAACAAAAATAAGTTCACTACTTAATAAAAATTAATCTCACTATGCAATAAATCATTTGAACAATTACTTCAAATTGCTTGGGGCAAATGTTTTGAGAGATTTTTTTTAAAGACAAAAATCATATAATGTAAGGATAGAATAAAACAATTTCATTACTGGGTGTTTTAAAGCATTTACAAATCTGATCCTTAGAATTAAATGTGTTGTCTACAGTGGTAAGTGCCATTTTCCTAATCCAATAAATACTGACTTAGTATCTACATGCCATTGCGTAAGCATGAAAAAAAGTGTAGTTCTTGCCCTCGGTAAGGTTAAAGTACAACTATATCTTTAGTCAATTAGACAGGATTTTAAAAGAGTAGTATGTTCTCAAGCAATGAAAATTACAAAAGAAAAAAAAAACATATGTAAAAGTGCCACATGAGTCCCAAGCGCCTCCTACTTTAAGAAGGAAATGAGAAATGACTAAATGTATGGTTTTGTCTTTTAATCATAAAATCAAGTTTGGGTCTACATTTCTCTTCTTTCTTCCCATTTGCATTGAACACTACCCGTATAGCCAGATATTTGAGCACACATGTGTGTTGCTGTGCATCATCATCATCATCATCATCATCATCATCATCATCTCTCTCTCTCTCTCTCTCTCTCTCTCTCTCTCTCTCTCTCTCTCTCTCCCTCGTGTGTGTGTGTGTGTGTGTGTGTGTGTGTGTGTGTGTGTGTGTGTGTGTATGCACGATGTAGCCCAAAGCATGATGTTGGGTACTTTTCCGCAGATATTTTCCTTATAAACTGAAGAATGATCATACAATAAACCCACCTCTCATCAATTTGGCTAGTCTGGCTTCCTGTGGGGATGCACTGTCACTGCCATATTCATCCACCCCCGCTTGCACAGAAACCTGTTTAACTGCAGAGCCATCTTGTCAGTCCAATGCTACTCAGTGTAACAAGCTAAAAATAATCATATCATTTGCTACGCTAATGCAATCCTAGCTTCAATAATCTCAAAATATAAAATCTGAGTACTTAAGAGTGAGAATGATGTGACAACTGAAAAAAAAAGCATAGTACTATAAACGGTTGTAAATAAAATGGATCAAACATTTAATATAATTACCTTAAATCATATGGTTATGGTATATGTAGAGTATAAATCAATTTCTGTTTAAACTTAAATCCCATATTCAATATTTCTCATTACACATACGTTCATAAGTCAAAATGTGGAAAATAACTAAATAAAAAAAATACCAGTCCAAAGTATTTAAAATATGGTCTACTTAAGCTATAGTGAAGTTCTTCTTGGAAAAATACAGATGCTGTTTCACATTTGGAATGATTAAATTTTAATTACTGTTACTTAATATTAATAATCTGTTTCTCAACTGTATACCAGTCATAATGTTTACACAGTTATATAAAACTCCTCATGATCAGTTTAGATTGTTAGTGACATAATGTAGCCCTATTTTGAACTTGTCAGCCACCCAGACCATGTATGAAAACCATAAGCCATTTGTTTCTTCTTTATTTTTTGATTAATAACAGTAAGGATTTTCTCTGTGATGTTTTCATATGAGAAAAAGAGGTGCACTTTGGTTATATAGAGTCCTACTGTTACCATTTTTTAATATCCCTTCTCCTTTTACCTCTCACGTCCATGATTTTCCTCCTTTCACTTTCATGTCCTTTTTAATGTTCTCTTCTTGATCACACATATTAGAGCAAACATGCTCCACACATCCTTATGAGCCTGGCTTAGTTATCTTAGTTATCTCTGTTTTCATGCATCTTCTTATAACTGTCAACGTTTCATTCTTCTTTAGGGATAAGACACCACTCTGTGTCTTTCTATCATATTTTATGTATTTATTCCTCTACTAATGGGTATCTAAGCTGCTGATTCAATTTTGCCTATTAGGAATTTACCTTAGTAATTATGATAATGTAGGTTGCTTTAGAGTGAGCAGGCTTGGATATTTTTTTTTTATAACTTTGTCAAAAATCATGTGACAATGTTAAGTTGCACATATAGCTTGGTCTTTGATTTACTTTTTCCTTTGACCAGTGTGTCTGTTTGTGTGATAGTACTATCGCAATTTCTTACTGTGGCTCAATCGTACAATTTTCAGTTTGCACATTTTGCTAATGATTATTATGTGTATTCAGAGTACTGGTTGCAATTGTTATTGCAAGAAAAAAAAAGAGCGCTAGGTCAGAAGCTTAGGAAGTGGCTTCACAGTTAGTTAAAAGTACTGCAGCTCATAAACATCTGCAACTTCAGTTTTGGGGGATCTGGGGTAGTTACTTGGCATCTATGTGGTACACATCATACAGCTAGGCAAAACACACACACACACGCACACGCACACACACATGCACACACATATGCACACGCGCGCGCGCACACACACACACACACACACACACACACACACACACACACATACTATATCAAGTTAAAATTGTATTGGTCACAAAAGGTAAAACCAAATTAAAGCCAGGAGTGGTTCCTCGTGCCTTTAATCTCAGCACTCAAGAGGCAGAACAAGGCAGATCTCTCTAAGTTTGAGTCCAGCTTGGTCTGCATAAGTAAAAAGTTAAAGAACAACCAGGACTTTTTAGAAAGCCTGTCTTAAGGAAAGCAAAACGATACCCTATGAGCATATACACGAGGAGGAAATCTCCCTCAGGAACAGTCATAGGGGAGGGGAATAAGGGGAAAATGGGAGGGAGGGAAGATAGGGGGGGACACGAGGGATGGGGTAACCATTGAGATGTAACAAGAATAAATTAATAAAAAATTTTAAAAAAGAAAACAAAACAAAACAATTAAAAAAACTTATAAATTAAATTAACCTAATTGAGGATCGTTCTTTGTTTTTCTTTTTGCTTTTGTGTGTTGCTTACTCTTTGAGGTACAAATAAAACTTAAATTTTACCAGATGTCTACCATAAGTTTACTCATATGTGCTTCGGCTAATTCATTCACATAGCACAATTACAGAGTTTTGGTGATATTTGATGTCTCATTAAAAATTTAATCTTCATTGCCTGATCTATTCTTTTTCCTCTTTTCTCTGTATTTTATTAATGTAATAGTATCTAGATCTAGAAAGAAATGGAATCTGAGAATTTATTAATGCATATTAAGATGAGGAAAGAAAAGAATTGATTTTAGAAGTGATCAAAAAGATACTCTTTTTGCATATAATATGCTCTAACAAAATTCTGAAGCTGGTAACTGTTTTTTTTAAACCATTTCTTATAGTCATCTTATACATAAAACAGAATCTCCTTATGAATATTTATGTTTTTGTACTTTTTAGCATTCAAACTCCATTTGGTCCTGATTGGTTAAAAGTTATCAGAAAGTTGAACACCTAAGGGAAATTAGGGTAATTTATTTTTGTAAATTGTCTTCCTTTGCTATTCTTTTCCCTCTGGCCTAAAGTTATTCTTACTCATAAATGAAGGCTTCAGGAGAATATCTCTGGGGTCATAGATTCTCTCGCAGCTAGTGATTTTCTGCCACTTAATGCACATCATGGTCACTACC
Source organism: Acomys minous (assembly GCF_964271855.1). Taxonomy (NCBI): domain Eukaryota; kingdom Metazoa; phylum Chordata; class Mammalia; order Rodentia; family Muridae; genus Acomys; species Acomys minous. The sequence continues at coordinate 29,104,585 of NC_140493.1, read as the reverse complement.
AGTTTAAGTAATTGAACTAAGATGTCTATTGAACTTGTAGCCAGACAGTTCAGTCTCTTCCTGATGACTCACAACCTGCCCAGACAGCACAGAAAACTGGAGCACACAATCTATAGTTTCAGAAAAGGTCAAGATAAGATCTACAAATTTTTCATAAATCTTCTCTCCCTCCTACCTTAGCAAAGAACTAAAATTAAATGTCTTCTTATAGATTTCAGTTTTTATGCTGATCCTGAATATATATAAATAGGCATATTAGACTATATGTATATATGTATAATTTAATATGCCTATTTGTATATAGATGAAGCAGAAATGGCCACAATAATATGATGGTTTTATTTCATTATATTTTAACAAATTCAGTACCTATTTGTTGAAACTGGTAACACCTTACAATATAGTGCATAAAACTCAAAATAATAATGTGTGTGTGTGTTTTTAAGGACTTTTCTATATAATGTAGAAACGTGCACATAAATGGTTAATTAATGGACAACTTTCAACAATATTTATTGCATAGACAATGATATTTATTATAATATTGTGCTGTGAATCATGTGCATATGCTTCCTCCTCTTCTTTTTATTAATGCACTGAAGATTCAAGCCTAAATAGAGACTTTAAATCTACTATAATTTTTACTCAGAATTTAACACTTTACAGACTAAACTCTGAATATTTTTAATAAAAGTATTTCTCTGGAAACTGATACATTAGAAACTTGCTAAACTTCTAGAGAATTAGTATTCTTTGAATAAAACAAAGGTTAACATAAAAATGTCCACCTTTTATTTTATTTATATTAGTCAAAAGTGACAATCATGTAGTATAGATTCATTTGTGAACATGTTCAATTTATCAGTATTTTTCATGGCCTTTACTTCTAGGCCATTCCATTTCAACACACATATTTTCTGATTTCAACTGCCAAGTAAATCACTTGAACTCAGTGCTATTGCCCTGAGATACTTGTTTACCAATTCTTAATTATTCTATGTTCATATAGTCATAGAAAATGTTGTGTTTTGAAAGTGAAGAGTCCTTCCAAAGACTGCTTTGTTGATGTTCTGGCATGCTGTGGATGCATCTAATCATCAAACTATGATTAGGTCATGAGAGTTCTGCCTTACTAAATGGATAAATATTCTAAACCATGGAGAAATTTATTGTTGGGTAATGGAAAGTAAGAGATGAGCTTTGTTTTGAAGAAAGAAAGTTGTTACACTTCTGAATGCGACTCCTTCTCCAGGTCCTTACTCCTCTCTCTGTCTCTGTCTCGTTCTCTCTCTGTATCTCTCCCTGTCCATCTTGTGTGTATGTGTGTGTGTGTATGAGAGAGAGAGAGAGAGGCAGGGGGAGGGAGAGAGACAGAGACAGAGACAGAGACAGACAGAGAAACAGAGAGACAGAGAGTGAGAATGAGTGTGTGTGTGTGTGTGTGTGTGTGTGTGTGTGTGTGTGTGTGTGTGCATGTGCACGTGTGTCTGTCTGTCTGTCTGTCCTTCTCTATCAGGCTTTCATAGTTGAGAAGTAACCCTTAGTCATCCCTGCTATCATGATTTTTCTTTCTGTCTCTGGCTTATAGATGAGGCACAAATAGAACATAGAATAACATTTCTAAAATTTAGTCTACATAAATCTTTCCTCCTTTACATTTTTCGTCATTTGTTTTATTACAAAACAAATATCTTATCATTAAAAGGAACTGGGTGTTTCAGGAGACTCCAAGGAATGAAGAAATAATAGCTGGCATGGGCCAGATGGTGATATGAAACATAACTTAGTACGTAATAAGTTTTTATTGACGATGTAAGCTGCCAAGGTGATTTATTTGGATACATAATTCAGGAAAGTAATGTTAGTAAGATGAGACACTGAATCAAAAACATACAGACCCAAGGATATATATATATATATATATGTATGTATGTATATATATATATATATATATATATATGTATATGTATGTATACACACACAACACACATACATACACATGTGATTATAGTTACTGGTATTCTGGTTCACTTTGTCCAGTAACAGAATAGCACTTTTGAAAAAAATTATTGCTCCTGAAGGTACGAATGTCAATAGACATAGTTTGCTGACACTAGGAAATAAAAGGTGTAAAGCCCCTAGTAAATGTCAGGTATGTAAAATCTAGTGGGAAGAAACTGATTCTTCAAAGTTAGTACTGGCCCGTAGTCAACAAAATGAAGGAGTAAAAATACATAATTCTGCAATTTTTTTTTATTTTGTAAAGTATAACCTTACTGAAAAAATAAGCAATAATTTTATAAATCCTTCCTAACTGTGGGGAACACTATTTCATAGTCAGTCACAATCAATACTTTCTGCTTTTTGAGTATGGGTGCAGTGTGAACTGCTGTTTCTTGCTGCCACTCTCTCTCCCATGGAAACTAAAGTTTTTGGAACTAAAAACCAAGAGTAACTTCTTCCCCTTACTACTCCTCTTACTGAGTATTTTGTTGCAACAGATAAATAAGTCACTCTTAGCAGTAATCCACACAATTACAAAGACATAATACATGTACAAGTTATGAAATTGAAGACAATTTTTTTTATTAAACTGTGTAGTTAATATTGAAGCACTTGGATAAATAACTAAAGGAATCATCTAAATATTACATTTTCAAAACCATTCTGCCCTCCCCAAAGACATATCTATGTGTGTATTATAAAGTTTTTATAACAAATAACTAGAAATCGGATATAAAACTAAGAAATACAGCTGCACCCAAATGAACTTGAAAAATCCATATTCCAGTGACAGATTTAAGACAGGAGAGAACAATGATTAGGAAGCTATCTTCTGCTTTAGGAGAGCCATAAATAGGACACTAAAATTGTGTGCAGAAGATAACTTTATAGACTATTGCTTCTTCAAGAATAATCAAACATGTATGTATATCTGTTTCCTAAAACACATCTCCCAGAGCCACTTGGAAGATAAATATCAGAACAGAGGCAACCCATGTGATCTCATGAAAACATAAAAAAGAAAAAAAAAGCATGTAAAAGAAATACTCCAGCAAAAGATGCAGTTCAGCTCTGAAGACCTCAAGGTATTTTCATTAGGATATATATCAGAATAATCTTTATCATTTCTTATGTCATCACACAACAGATAAACAGAAACTGGGTGTGGGAATCAAGCGGAGTTCTTCATACAGTGAACTGCACAAAAGAAGTTGAGTGTGGAATTACAAAGGATGCTGAGATGCACATCAAGAAGACAAATTATTTTCTTTTTAATGTATCTCTTTATTATTTAATTGATTTATTCAGATTACAACTCAATTGTTATCCCATATCTTGCATCCTCCCGCTCCTCCCTCCCTCCTGCTCTCACCCTATTGCCTTGCCTTGCCCTAGGTCTAAATGAATTTTAACTCTTCAACAATGTAAACACTGTTTTGATGACTTTGGAAGCTAAACTTCAGAACAAGGAGAATTCACAGAGTTCATGAACAGAGATGGTCTTACTGGTAATATCCTATACTGTTATATATTCATATTTTTGTCTCAACTTTTAGTTTTTGAAAAATAATACATTTCTATGACTGAGTGAAATATTCAACTGAAATGCTACTCCCTGGAGCACACATTCACAAAAGTCATTTTCTTGAGTGTTCTCAAACCAGCATTAGTCCTTTAGCACAACTTACCATCAATAGCTTCAGTCCAGGGTGATTAGCTATTTGTCAATATTATGTTGAATAAATGTATTACTATATATGCATTCACACACATATAAAGAATGAACAATAAAGCACAGAAATATAACAAATATCACTATTTTATCTTAAGTTGAAAGAAGCTACACCCTAAGATAACTAAAACTAACAAAATTCAATAAAGAAAAAATTAAATAACTATTAAATATCAAACAGGTGGCAAAAGCTCAGGGCATTCTATCTACTAGTGGATGTAGGTAGTATTTTAGCATCAACAATGCTTTCTGTTTATTGAATTTGGACCTTGAGCTTGTTTGGTGGTTCTAGCAGGGGAGTGCAGCTACTGATATACCTTTGAAGGAAGACCTGTCCTCCTACTTCAGGAAAGGTCCTCCTCTTCGACCAAGTATGCAGCTTCGGGAGGGACACACATGGAGTGGTGAGGGAGTAAAGGCACACCAGCCTTGCCTGCCAGATGAGCGGAAACAACCCCAGTGATCAATGTTATGACAGATGTCTCAGCCAGCCAGATTGCTGTCACATCCTGAATTTGGTGTTGATGTATTGAAGCGAAAACTTTTTGCAAAATATAATTTAAGTTCCTCGTATATGCTGCTTTTAGGTGAGCATATTATTTTCAATACAAACTGAACACGACATATTAAATTTAATTCTTCTCTCTCCATAGACAGTTCCTTAAAATCCCTTGAAAGCTACGATACCAATCCTGAAGTCTGCTATGTCCTACCAGAGCCTCTGTTTTTAGTCTATTATAAAGATGTAAAGGAACTTTACATCTACACTGGTTTTCTGGGATTACTTCCAGGAAGACAGATGAGTGTGAACAGTGAAATAGCCTATGTCCCATTCCAAGCATGGGTAGTGGTTTACAAAGGCTTCACCACCGAGGACTCCCGACATCTGGTTAGTCTACTACTTCCTATACCCTGTAAGACATCCTAAGGACTACATGTGACAGATCATTGTTCTTAGATTTTTTTTTATTCCAGAAAATATTTGGATATTAAGTCATAGCTTATCTGTCACTATGATAGAGTACCTGAGGAAATCAAAGTATTGAAAAGATGTTTTAGCCACATGGATTCAGAGGTTTCATTCCATGGTCACCTGGCCCCATTAATCTGGGATTAGGGCAGGCAGCACATCATGGAATGAAGTACATGATGGACCTGAGCTGTTCTTCTCATGGCAACCAGGTATAAGAGTCCTAATATTTTCTGTAAGAGCATACCTCAAGTGACATAACTTGCTTTAACTAGGTTGCTGTATGACAATCACTAATTTCATAGTGATATATGCAATGTAAGGGTAACATACGAAGGTCCATTATTTTAGAGGTTTAGTCCCAAGTGTTTGAGTAGCATATCACAGTGATTACAAAGGCAGAATAATGTGGCAGCAAAGAGCTGTGCATTGCATGACCTGCCAGAAAGCAGAAGAGGGAAGATTCAGACACTCTGCTGGCTTCTTCTTTCCTTTCCTTTGGACATCTTCCAATGTAATGGTGTTGCGCATTTTCAATGAAGGACTTACCCTTTCAGTGCTCTTGTAGAAATGGTCATGCTTGAAGGTTATACTACAAATTTCCAAGATAGCTCTTAATAATCAAATAGGGAAAAATGCAATCTTAACAATCTTTACCATTCAGGCACATGCCTGCCTATCTGTTTTATAAGCGTTGATGACAGGCAATTAAAAACAATATTAAATCAATGCAGGGATGCTGAACACTTTTGTACGTTATGTATTAGTGCCACAAATCTCAGGGAGGAATATTTATATCATTTTAGAGTTCACAGTAATGAGAAAGAAGTGACATCAGCCAGAGAAGTAGTCAACTGATAAAAATGTACTTAATTCTCCACCATGTTGCTGTCTGTATTAGCCAACTTTCAATTACCATGTCAAAACACTGAGAAAAAATTACCTCTATGGTATGAAAGAATTGTTTGAATTCATGGTTTCAAAGGTTTTAAATTATAGTTAATTGAAAGTATTGTTCTTTAGCTTGTGGTAAAGCACACAATCCATATTGAAAGTGCAGTGTGGATAAAAGCTTAACATATACAGGGGCTGGTAGCGGAAGTTTTGCATGTTAGGTAAACATGTTTTTGTTTTGATCCCAAGCGTGGGTTGTGAAACTACCTCCCGAGAGGACACATGATGTTTGTCAGCTGAAACAGACTCCTGAGTAGGTGTATGATCTTTGTCAGCTGGGCACTGCCTCATGTGGTGGTGTGGTTTTTTAGGAGCTGGAAGCCATCATCTTGTAGCCTATGAGAGGGTATTAAAAAAAGACGAGAAACAGAAAAAGATCGCATTGCATCACCTGGCTTCACATTGCTTCGCTTCGAGATGCTCCTAGAGAGAATTGCTCCGGAGAACACTTCGAAGAAGCTGCTGGTCCCTGATGTTGCTCCTGCTGCCGCTGATTCCTGCTGTTGTGTTTGCTGTTGTTTGCTGGATTGCTGCAATCCTGAGCATGAAGAGTGGAACTGCCCCCAGGGAACTGAGTCTAAAAAGCTCTACATCCCCTGTTCATACTAACCTTTCTCTCCTAACTAGGGTCGGTGGGTTGGAAGGGAGGCAGAGTCAGAATCCCAAATAAAGTAGGTTTTAACAAAAATCAAAGCCTCCAGGGGACAAGAAACAAAGAGAAGAAGAAACAACACAGTTCCATTTCAGTATCCCAATTCATAGGAACACAGTCAGTAGCTTACCTTTGGTATTGGTTACTGCTCTACAATGACTAAGACACCTTATAAAAGAAATATTTAATTGGGAGCAAGCAGACAGTTTCAAAGTACTAGGCCACGATCATGATGGCACAGAGCATGGTGCAGACCGGTGGGCATGAGTGGCCATCGAACAGTAGCTGATAGCATATACAGTGACCAGGAAACAAGAGGGAGATAGAGCCTTTGGTATTGGGCATGGAGTTGGTTTTGAAACCACAAAGCTTATGATCTCAGTGATATACCTCCTCCAGTAAGGTCACACCTCCTACAACATGGCCATTGCTCCTAGTCCTTCACAAAAAGTTCCACAAACTGGGGACCAAGCATTCAGTCATGAGGCACGGCACATTCCGTCCACTGAGACCCACCATCTCATGGTTCCAGCATTTCCCGGTGATGCCAGAAATGGGCAAATAAGATTCTAGCAAGTAGGTCTTTGGAGGCATTTAATATCAAATGATAATAGAATACAGCAAGTAATGGTGTTGTTTCTAGGTATTAAGAAAAATCTCAATTCAGGTAAGTAAGTACATGTATTAAAATTTTAAAAAATTAAATCATTTTTTTCTATATGTCTATCTTTTTGTGCCTTCTAAAGAAATGCTAAAATGTATATATGCCTCCAATTTATTCTGGGACAATAACTGCTATTATGAAAGACCTCTTCCCAATTGGTCCTAGGAACCTCACTGCTACTTTTGAGCAACTCAGAGAGAAAACAGGAGAGTTCTTGGAGAGAGTACAGTACGGTTTGGTGCTGTTCAGTTTAGTTGAGCGCAGTTGGATTCCTGGAGTTCATAGGCAGTTTTTCCAAGAAAAGCAATTCAGTGAGAAGTTAAGAGTAGCCAGTTTGAATAAGTCAGCTTGGAGAGGAGGTACAAGCTAGAACAACTGAGTTGAACCACCCAACAAGTGTTCACAAAGAACTAGTAAGGACGAATATATTCAGTAGTAAGTCTGGGATGCTGAAGACATTCTAGGACTAGGTTATCAGACAGAGCCTAGAAGCTAAAGCCTTCAAGGTCTGGGCTTGAAGATGATTAGATTATATGGAGGCTAGTATCATCCAGGCCTAAGCCCTCTGATAGCTACACAGAAATGCCCTGGGTTCATCCCACGCCATGTATTTGTAAAGCTTGAGTATAGCTCTTATCTGATCCCCTCATCTGAGGAAATAAAAATAACATTTCCAAGAAGCTATGAAACTCTGGAAAGAAAAATCAATAGATAGAATGAATGGTAAAAATGTACACCCATCATAATTACTGAAACTTATGCAATATATCAAGATTTATAGTGTTAAATAAATGACTCCTTAATCATATCCTAGACTAAATACATTTCTTCCTACATTGAAATGAATGGATTCATTTCTAAGATAACACAAATAATTAATTATTACCATGGTGTTATCCAAGTAATAATAATTTAAGGTATAAAAATAAATACTCTGAAAATAGACTCAAAAGTTACTTTTGAAATCCAGGGAAGTTTGCAAGTGATCAAAGATGCAGCTTATCTTTATGCCTTGCAAAGGAAAGGACTTAATTTCACTTGTGAGAATGAGCAGCTACAATACAAGGAAGTGTGCTGAATCATTTGGCTTCTCCATGTTATTCTTTATGTTACTTTTACCAATAAGGGGTAAAACATTTTATGATCTTTTCGCTTCTTTAAATTTTATTCTTGAAACCATTTATGGCTGATGGCAGAGTATGAACCCCTATATTGTCCACTATATTTACATCAATGAATAATGATGAATACAAAGTGCAACCCAACGGTGGGCATGCAGCAGATATCCCAGAATGAAATCAGAAGGCAACGCCCTTCTTAGTGTGCATTAGAGGGCACGCATACTGCAATGTCGCAAAAGTTAAAAGCGTTGACAGTAAAAGAACCAGGTTCAGAAAAATGCTATCTGGCTTATATCTTGACTGGAATCACTATATGAAGTAGGTGCTGCTTTCAGAAAAATGAATAAATAAGAGCTGTAGACGGAATCTCTTATGTCTGTATGGAAACATTGCCTGCCAGTAAAAGGAAAAAAAAAACCCAACTAATGGCTTAATAGCTGAGGCAGAAAATAGGAGGTGAGAGAGTTCCTTCAGAGAGGGAAGAACTCTGGGATAGAGTCAGAGGTGGGAAGATTTGCTCATGGTCTCAGAAGAAGATTGGACATACGAAACTGAAAAGGGGTAATAAACCTTGTGGCACACATAGTATAAAATAAAAAGGTTATTGAAGTTAAAATTTAGTTAGGGAATGGCCAAATCTTATAGTCTAGGCATTTATTTATAAATAATAAAGTCGTAGAGTTGTTATTTCAGGAACTGGGGCACAGGAGGAAAACACCCATGGATACAAATAATAATTTAATTTTAAGAGTGTATGGGTGTTTTACTTTTGTACATGTTTGTGTACCATGTGCATGCCTGCTGTCCGTAAATGTAATAACAGGACATCAGATCCACTAGAGTTGTAAAGGTTGTAAGCAGTTATGTGGATAGTGGTGATTGAACTTGGCCCTGTTGAAGAGTAGCCAGTGATGTTAATTCCTGGTCCATCTTCCTGCACACAGTAATAATATGTTAAAAAAATTAAGCATCTTATTATTAGATACCTCATTATTGTAATTCTTTTAATATATTTTATTAATTTATTCATGTTACATCTCAATTGTTATCCCATCCCTTGTATCCTCCCATTTACCCCTTACTCCCCTCCCCTATGACTGTGACTGAGGGGGACCTCCTCCCCCTGTATATGCTCATAGGGTATCAAGTCAGTTTTAATGTTGAAATAAGCTGAATATTTTCTTAGCAAATCAAAATTTCATGTATATAATTAAGTGGTACAGGAATACTAAATCAATTCTATAATTTGCATTTCATTTTCGTATATTTCTAAATAAATTTGATATGACAATTATACTTTAACCCACAGGTATGCTTTCTATAGATATATGGATTTTATATATTAAAAGTGCTATTTCTCTATGAATTCCAATATTGTTCTAATTTTATGCTGTGTAAGTTTCAACATAATTAAAAACATCTTATTAAACTCATAAAATGTGTATGCTACGCTTTTCACACATCGTTTTATAAAATTACTTTTTAAAAATTCAAAATTACGATAAACACTCTCATTCAAGATTCCAGATAACCCTATTCTTAAAATTGTGGACCAATTTTAAAAGCCATTATACCATTACCTATAAATCAATGTCTTAATTCATTAAATTACTTTTTACAGGTCATTGGCTTTTATTGCACAATAATATAGGAGTGGGTAGTCTTTTGATCATTTGTTATTAAAGTCACAGTTTGAGATGTTTAAAGTGATTAAGAAAAATCAAGTACATTGTAGGAGCCACATTAAAATCACCGCAGTGTTCTTTCCATCACTTCTGTAAAATCAGAGCATCATTCACACAATTAAAGAGGGAAAAAAAGACACCAAATACCTATATTCTAAACAAGAACTCTTTATCTGCATTTGTAGTGATTAATTGAGAGAAATCACAAAATTGTCTTTAGCTGTACATAAGTGAAAAGTTTAGAAACTGCTCAGGTTATATGGAGGAAAAGTAACATAGTCAACGTCCTCAGATCATTCGTTCATAGTGTACCTTCCCTAGTACTAGAATGAATACATCAGTTACTTTTAGCTACATAACAAGTAAGATTAATTTGTACTGGTTTGAACCAGCTACTGCCCAGTATCCCATAAAACTGGAGTGGAATCAGTTGAATACATCCACGATCTCACCTTACTCATCCGTGTACATTCAGCCTTGTTGTCACTTGGTGCTATTCAGATGTGCTGGTTAAATATGGTGCCGTCCATCTGCAACCTTGAAGGAAGAGACAAGAGGCAAGACCATTTGATGTTCTGGCTCAGCACTTGTGTGTCTGTGTGTGTGTGTGTGTGTGTGTGTGTGTGTGTGTGTATGTGTGTGTGTACATATACGTATTTATATCTATCTATATATGTATACATAGAAATATAAAATCTTCAATGTTGCCTCCTAATAAAGGCAACTCAAAGTAAAATTCCAATATAAAAAGTTGAAGAGATCAATGTTACCTCTTTATGTAAGGATGAAATTTTTCCTGTACATTGTTCATGGCTATAAGAGCAGTGGAAAACAGTAGCTGTTTCTGTTGCAGCCTACCAAATGCTGGTGCAATGATTTCTTCGTGAGGGTACCTGAACTTTTACCTTAAAATTGCTTAATGAAAAATCATTGCTATCTTTGTATTTTTACCAGCAATTTAAATTACTTCATCCATTTATTTCTCTGTGTATATTTCCCCCCCCCCTCTTTCGTGTGTGTGTGTGTGTGTGTCTGTGTGTGTGTGTGTGTGTAGGTATATAGGTAGGTAGAAAGGCAATGCAAATTCAAAAATCATCCTTTAGGAAAATATAGCCAGTTAAGAACTTATCTTGCATGGGTATTTTAGTGAACCAATTGCATCATAGAGAGCCCTCTGGTGAATTATAGGCTACTCTGACTAAGATTTGCAGGTCAGCTAAGCTGAGCCTCGGTGGGAACAGAAATAGCTCTGAGAATCTTCTGTGAGCTCATCCTAGTCCCCTCTGTGTGTCCCACGGAGACTCACATGCTCTGGGTCTCACGTTATTCCCTAATTCTGATGAGGTAAGAGACCTTCTGCCCGCATCTCCTGAGACTATGATTGCAATCTATAAATACGTTCAACTCTCTTTTGTAACTGGCTCCTGAGGAACAGGACACAAGGAAGCATGCATTGCAGTCATCCAGTCCCTTTTGTTCCAGTATCATGTTGTTTGTTGCCTGGGATAAACAGCGCAGTGCTTGTTTCCTCTGGCTTCTCTGGTTATGTGAATAATGAACTGTCTGTATCAAAAAGGGCCTTGATGCGTTTCCTCGGCTGAATTTGGCAGGCCTTGGCTTTGGCCTTGTTTGTTGCTGTGTGCTTGACAGGGATATATTTAGAATCATAGCTATAGCCTTCCTCATTTTGGCTCTTCTTCTTCTCCAGTCCCCAAATCTGAAAACTATGGGTAGTAATTTTTTTTTTCTTCTTAACATTCAACAGTATACTATATTGAGCTTCTCTGAAGATAATTAGCTTGGTTTCAAGATCCCTGCATTGTGGCAGAAATGGACTATTCTAGTGCTGTCTAAAACCGTATCAACAGCACTACTTTAAATTAAACCTCAGAAGGATTCTTCTTCAGTAGCTATGAATCAAAGTCATCAGAAATGTAAATCTGAACTGTTTCCTTTTTTTTATTGTATAATCTCTGTATACTTCCTAGTAGAGAAGAGAACTATACTTTGTTCTGAACCAAGGGGAGACTATCTAGAAGGTAAATATGATGAACAACAGCAAGAACAACTTATGTGTCGTAGTCTTTTTGTATAATTGGACCAGGCTGGTCTGAACTCTAAGACTTCGTAAGGCCTTGACGTAGGTCATTTCCACTCTTCGCTATAAACTGAGTCTCTATTGGTTAGATAGTGATTAACAGACTCAGCTTCTCTTCCAAGAATTTTGAGGCATGACATTACGTGCAAGAGTGGTTCAGTTTCACCAGGAAATGCAGTTAGCTTCATGCGTCCCCAGTAAACTTGCTAAATAATTCTTAGTAGCTCCACTATTGAACAGAACACAAATCAAAGGCAGGCACATACCCTAAATGACTCTTCATGGCTTTAAAAGAACATCTATCAGATAAAAACATGTAGCCCATGATTTAGAGGAGGTTTTTTTTTTTTGGTATTCAATACATGTACAATTTTTCAAAAATTCATAGCATTGCAATGTGTTCTGAATGAAGTTACAACATACCAACAAGAAAGCTTGTTTTGTTGAACATTTTTCAGTTTTTCCTAACATCGATTTTTAAAAACTAACTTTTCATTGTAACAAAACCCTCCAGATTTGTGATAAAACATTAGTAGCGATTTTAATTAACATAGGAACTGAACATAGGTCAAGGGAGATTGTTCAGTTAGAACGAAAACACGGGGGCCTGGGTTGAATTCTCAGAACTCCAGTGAACAACAAGGAGGGTCTAACAGTACATGCCATTGTAATCCCCAAGCCAGAGGGGTGGGTAAAGGAGAATTCCTGCAGATCTCTAGCCAGCCACGTTTGCCTACTTGGAAATTACCAAATAATGAAATATACGTGGTTTGGGTGTGGAGAATGACAATTATGAGGTTGCCCTCTGTCTTCCTCATCCACTTTCACCCATTGCGCTCCGCTGCGGGCCTTCACACACACACACACATGAGAACAACTGACACGATATTATACCTTCCCCATCCCTCCTACAATGTTAAAGAAAAGAATATGTGCTCCTACTAAGAATTTAAATATCAAGGGTATTCTGCACTTTAATATTTAATAAACAATGGCTAGGTGTCACTAGATTATCATATTTTAGATGGCAATTCTGGGTAAGATTAGCCACAGTGAGCAGCAGAGCGCAATTAAGTACTTGTAGATGCAGGTTGTGTTCACGTCTGTCAGTTTTTTTTTTTCCCCTTCCAGAGGAACTAGCAATTTTGACAGGTATGAATTACAGCAATGATACACTTTTTAAACTGCAGAAATAATTCATATTTATCTTTAAACTTAGGCGTTCTTGTGTTGCAGGACAACAGTAACATTTTCACCCAGGAAAATGACTCTGAAAAGAGAAATGACATCATTTTATTTAAGCTCATCATCAAATTCTATTGAGTGAATGAAATTCTACATGCATGAAGACATTTGTAAAGGACAACAAACAACTGGTGTGTGCTTACCCGGGGGAGACTGTATGTCTTTCACTGTCAGCATTCTTCAGCTACCTGTAGGGTTTTTTTTTTTTTTTTTTGGTGTGTGTGTGTGTGTGTGTGTGTGTGTGTGTGTGTGTGTGTGTATTATTGAGACCTCCTGGACTTTTTTCTAATATATATTAACATGTCTATTGATTTCATCTTTGTTCAGCTTATATTTCGGCGTCACATGGGTGAGATTTTATGGCTGGAGTTTCTGAGATTACCAGGAGACACACTGTCAAGGCAAACTCCCCAGTCATCTGGCTCTTACTACCTTCTCTTCTGCAGTTACTTTATAATCTCAAAACATGAAATACACTATAAAAAAGATTTAGTTATTACATATGAGGCATCTGAGAACTTCTAAAACCAATTCAGACAGTCCATAGCTTTTATTACTTTACTTTATTTCTCTCTGCATATCTATGTTTGTGTGTGCTTGAGGGGGTGATGTGCCATAGTGATGTGTAGCAGTCAAAGGACAACTAGTGAAAGCAGTTTCTCTCCTTCACCCATGTAGGTTGCAGAGATTGAGATATCAGGTTTTCAGGCATAGTAGCAAACACTTCACATCTGGTAGGTGGCCTTTAATCATAAAATAATAAGTATAAGTGCTTATAAAAATTAGAAATATTCTTTTGTAATTTGCATATTTTACTTTATTTGAGAATATTATTCTTTAGTCTATTGCTACTTTCTGCTATAGACTGTCATTACAGTCCAGAAATTTGAAGGACTTCAAACTGCTAATTGCCAATGAGTTATTTTAAGGCCAAGTATAAGAATCTACAGTTCACATACTTTTTATAATGCATGTTAACCTTATATTTCCCTCACTGAAAGTACTTTGCAAAAATATAAAATGTAAGGTGTTAGGTCACTTCCTTCTCTCCTTTTTTATGCACAAGTGGTTATTACAATACTGTCATTTTATAGTGCTAATTTTATGTTTATAACTAAATGGACTTTATTTCTTATGGTGGTTTGAATGTAAAATGTCAGATGTATCCTTGTGTGTTTAAATAATAAGTCCTTATCTCTTGGTGATGTCATGGTAGGTTGTGAGTCCCTTGGAGCAGAAGGCATAAGATTTACAGGTAGGACACTAGGGGAAAGTGTCAGACATTTTACCTAAACATTGTTTCACTGTCAAGATTTCTGTTCCATGCTATGATATGAAGAGTCCCAGCACAATTCCAGTGTGTGAACGCTCTGATATACTATACCCTTTTCAAACTGTGAACAACAATACAATAACAACAACAACAAATCATTGCTCTTTTTAGTAGTTCTGTTGGAGGCTTTGTGTCGTAGATGAGAAAGATATATGTCTTCCTATTGTTAAGCTATAGGAATTCTATGTGATTATTATATTCATTATAAGCTTGACAAATTAACATAAAGAGACATTATTTAAAGCTCTATAATAATAGAAAAATATGCTAAAACATCTAGACTGAGGATGCCTTTTGTAATACATTTTAAAATGTCATATCAAGTGCTCTTAGATAAGAGATTTAAAATGACTTCAGATCTTATCTTAAAGACAAAAGGAATGTCTTTGTAACTAAGTACAGAAGTGTTGATATTTCTCTGGGTCCACAAAAAAAGAAGTAGTGTTGAATGGGAAAAAGCAGTTTATTTTACTCAGAAACATAATCCTGAGCATTGTATGATGGTCATTCATATGGATATCAACCATGAGTTCAAGATTATGGTTCTTCTAGAACTTGAAAATTACACAAATAAAACTGATATTATTAGTTTCTGATTGACTTTGTGTGGTCTGAAGCATTATGTATTATACTGTGATTTTTCAAAAATTGTATTTAATGAATAAAGAATTTCAGAATCTGGATAAGGTGATTTCATGTTGGTCTTGAACATGTAAACACACATGTAAACACTTGAGAGTTCGTGTGTGGAATAGACCTATTATGCTCAGCAAATACTGTTTTCCTGTATATGTCTGCCACCCTGGATCTTACACTCATTTTGCTTCATCTTCTTCAATATTCCTTGAGTTTTGGGGTGAGTGTAGGTGATATAGGTGCCCCATTTAAAGCTGGATTTCCATAGTCCTTTATTCTTTGAACGCTGATTGGCTGTGGGTCTCTATATTAATCACGTCCTACTTTAAAAAGAAGCTTCTCTAATGACGGTTGAAATACATTCTAATCTATGTGTGTATGGTGAAGAAATTTTGTGGGCAGTTTATTTCTATGACCATTTAGGAGAATATTAGGGTTAGTTTCTCCTCTAACGAGTAACCTAAGTAACCTCAAAATCCATGCAATATCAGATCAGCCAAAATTTCAGTAGAGCAGAAGACAGAACTCTCGAAGACTCTACCTCCAGCTAAGGAACTATTAATGACTTACATCTATTGGTGGCAAGAGATCCCGTTTTTACACAGAATGTGTTCTAGGAGAGGCCACACATGATCTTACACAAATGGCTGCATAGGCAGCACTGTGTGGGCTTGTGAGATTAAGAACATGAAGCTGTCAGAGAAAAAGGACAGGACATGAAGAAAAATTAAAGGATAGAGACTGAAGAGTGAATTTGTTTAAAACACATAAGGATGTGCAAAACGTCCAGATAATTAATAATAATAATAATAATAATAATAATAATAATAATAATAATAATAATAATAAAAAACAACTCAGAAAACAAGGTGTCAGTGAAAAGACATAAACTGTGCAATTATACTGACTTAGTTTTTCTCCATTAATGAGTTCCCAGTCAAGCTATCTTTCAGCACCATTCTAACAAGGTCTTGAACTCGGTTTGATTTCTTACCACCTGTCTTGATTAGCTTTACCTGCCAACTCGATACAGCCTAGAATTATCTGAGCAGTGAGTTTCAACTGAGGAATTTTCAGGATTAGAATGGCCTTAGGGGCTGTTTCTGAAGAGCTATTTTAATTGTTGATGTAGGAGGGAGGCCCTTCCCAGGGTGGTGCAGTTTTCTGAGTGAAGAGTCCTGAGTTTTTATGAGAACCCTAGTAAGCAGCCTTCCCACTGGGTTTCTGCTTCAAGTTGCTGCTTATGTTCTTGCTCCAACTTCCAGGACTATGATCTTGAAGTCTAAGCTAATAAGTCTTTTCTCCATTAGTTGCATTTGCTCAAAATATTTATCACAGCAACAGAAATAGGTTAGAAAACCTAAGAAGTACTACTGAAAATCCAAGTTAGAAAACTGGTGACAGCTATATCGTGTTTTAAGTTACATTGAAAACAAGCCTTTTAACATCAACCATAATACAAGATCAATCACAAAACATTTCCATATAAAGAGAAATATTGTGTAATAATGATAGTTAACAAACATAATTTTTTACTTGACAGGTATTTTATCTTTTAAGTAGTATATTAAAACACCTCATTTGAATTTGGACTCTAGGGAACAGTTACTACAACATATCTCTTGTTTATAGAAAAATATAGCATAATGTGGTGAAGTGAAACATAAAAGATAACATAGTTCACTGCACAGCCACAATTTTCTTCTAGAAATTCTGATTAAAATAATCATGTTACTATATAAAAATGAGAAGAATAAGACTAGCTGATTAGAAAAATTTCATTTGCACAAAAAAGAAATATATGACAATATAAAAGCAAAATATGAAGATGTTTATTATAGAGTAATTCAAGCACACCACTGATAGATATAGTCACCAATTTAAGGCATATTTGTAGTGCACCAAGTGCACAAAGAGTGAATCAGAGTACTTACCAGGAAGAAGAAGAAGAAGAAGAAGAGGAGGAGGAGGAGGAGGAGGAGGAGACAGAGGAGGAGGAGGAAGAGGAGGAGGAGGAGAAAGAGGAGGAGGATGACAAGGAGGACGAAGAGGACAAGGAGGAGGAGGAGGAGGAAGTGAAGGAAAAGAAAGAGGAGGAGGGGGAGGAGGATGGGAGGGGGAGGAGGAGGAAAAACCAACTCATTTAGAAGCCAGAGGCATCCCAGAAATCAATGCCCTATATGATAAGAAAATGTAGCTGCATTGCACACTCATAACTTAATTGCACCACTCAATAACTTAAGGTATTGGTAGTAAAAGGATATTACCAAAATATCTATGAAAATAGAGCTTACCAGATCGGAGCAGCAGCGGCAGAGGCACCAGCGTTAGCAGCATCAGCAGCGTCAGCAGTGTCAGCAGCGGCGGTGGCTGAGGTTTGCAGCTCAGAGCCTTCCGGTAGAGGCAATTGGTGTGGTGGCCGGTGGGAGTTGCTGCGGGAGAGGGGACTCTGGGCAGGATTTGGGTTGAGTGGTGCCTTGAGACTCAAACTGGACTTGGTGGACAGTTCAGCCCCAGAGTCCCAGGTTCAGCTCAGTGCGCAGTTCAGACAGCAATTCTGCCCGAGGGACTAGCTCAACTCAGCCACAGATCCCCTGCTGTGACACAGGCTGGGCAGAGGGCTCCCTTCCACAGCAGGCGCTAGTTCAGCGCAGCTGCAGTTCTCCTGCTGTGACACTGGCTGGGCGGAGCTCTCAGTTCCACCAGAAACGCAAGCTCAGCGCAGCTGCAGTTCTCATGCTGTGATGCAGGCTGGGTGGAGCGCTCAGTTCGACCTGAGGCCCTAGCTCAGCGCAGCTGCAGTTCTTCTGCTGTGACGCAGGCTCGGCAGAGTGCTCAGTTCCACCTGAGGTGCTAGCTCAGCTCAGTGAGCAGTTATGCCTAAGACACTAGCCTCAGCTCAGCAGGCAGTTCTGGTGTACTGACACAGGCTGAGGTCAGCCCAGAGGCTGGACTTGCTGGGCAGATTGGACCCAGAGACTCTAGCTGAGCATTGCGCACAGGCTCGGTGACCCTAATACACTGGCTGGACACTTCACCCAGTTTAGGCCCAGAGTCCCGGGCTGAACTCAGCACGCAGTGTGGGTCCAGAGTCCCTGGTTGAGCTCGATGCACAATTCCACCACAGAGACTCAGGTGGAGCTTGGTGTGCAGTTTGGGGCCAGAGTCCCTAACTGTGCTTGGCAGACAGATTGAGCCCAGAGACTTTAGCTGAGCTTTTGGCACAATCCTGGCTCTAACACTCTAGTTGGACACAGTGCGCAGTTTGAATCCAGAATTCCTGGCTGAGCTTGGCGGACGGTTCTTGACCTGAGTCAATAACTGAACACAGCACGCACTTTGGGCCAAAAGCCCCTAGCTAAGCTTGGTGCGCAGTCCGAGCCCAAAAAATCTGGCTTGACCCTGTGTACATTTTGGGCCCAGAATCCCTAGCTGAGTTCAGCAGACAGTTCGGGCCCTGAGAATCTAGCTGAGCTCTGTGCGTGGTTCAGGCCCAGTGTCCATGGCTGGACTTGGCAGGGGACCCAGAAGGCTGTGGATACCTTGGCCTGACCCAATGCTCATTCAGAGACCCAGAACGATTGCAGGACCCACAGTACAGGGGAGCTGAGGATCACTGGCTGTGAGAGTCCAAAACAACAGGGCTAGACTCTTGCCATACACACCAGTGAAGCATCAAACCTTCCAGCCTATGGAAATCAAGAGAAAACAAGTGAATCTATCATCAGACTCCCTCTATCCAACTCTGGAAGCTACCAAACAAAAACAGAGATGGCAAGATGTCTAAAGGCCAGCGTAAAAGCATACGCAAAAAAACCCCAAAACAACATGGACTCTCCAGTTTCCAGCTATCCCAAAGAAAATGACCCAGAGAAATAAAATACAACAGAAATACAAGAAAATGACCTCAAATCCTTAGTAAGGAGGATGATAATGGAGGAAACAAATAAAATTCATAATCAAATGCAGGAAGACGCAGCCAAACGGGTGAGAGACATAAAAGAAGCACATAGAGTGGAACTGGAAAATTTTCAGGAAAATGCAAACAACCAGATAAAAGAAATGAATAAAACGGTTCAAGCTCTGAAGACCTATAAAGAGGCAATGAAAGAAACTCAGGCATATATACAAACAAACAGATGAAAGAAATAAAAAAAAATCAGTTCAAGATCTGAAGATGAAAATGGATTCAATGATAAACACACAGACAGAAGAAAAACGAGAATGTGAGACCTCAGAGAAGAAAGCGAGCAACACAGAGGTGAGCTTTTCCAATGGAATCCAAGAGATGGAAGAACAAATCTCGGGGCTAGAAGATACAATCACAGATCTTGAAGCAACCATTAAAGAAAATGCCAAATCTGGAAAACTCCTGACACAAAACATCCAAGAAATTAAGGACACCATGAAAAGAAGAAATCTGAGGATAATAGGCATTGAAGAAAGAGAAGATATCAGATTCCAAGGCCCAGAAACTATTCTCAACAAAATCATAGAAGAAAATTTCCCCAGTCTAAAGAAAGAGATGCCTATAAACATACAGGAGGCCTATAGAACACCAAATAGAATTGGCCAGAAAATAATAATTGCCTGTCACATAATAATCAAAACACAAAACATACAGAACAAAGAAAAATATTAAAAGCTGCAAGGGAAAAGGGCCAAATAACATTTAATGGCAAACCTATCAGAATTACACCCGACTTCTCAGCAGAGACCATCAAGGCCAGAAGGGCCTGGACAGAGATCCTGCAAACCCTAAGAGACCACAGATGCCAGGCCAGACAATTTTACCCAGCAAAACTATCAATAAGCATTGATGGAGAAAACAAAATATTCGATGACAAAAACAAATTCAAACAGTACCTATCCACAAATTCAGATTTACAGAAGGTACTAGAAGGAAAACTCCATTCCAAAGGGTCAAGCTACAACCAAAACTACTCAGGAAATAGATAACTATACCATGGCAAAAACAAAATTATACAAACACTCGACAGGAATCAACATCAAAATTGAGACTCTTAACAGTCACTGGTCGTTAATATCTCTCAACATCAATGGTCTCAATTCTCCAATAAAAAGACACAGACTAACTGAATGGGTGCATAAACAAGATCCAACATTCTTCTGCATTCAAGAAACACGTCTCACCCATAACGATAGGCATTACCTCAGGGTAAAAGGTTGGAAAAAAATATTCCAAGCAAATGGTCACAAGAAACAAGCAGGCGTAACCATTCTAATATTGAACAAAATAGACTTTCAACCAAAATTAATCAAAAGGGATGAGGAAGAACACTTCATATTCATCAAAGATAAAGTCAACCAAGATGACGTCACAATTCTGAACATCTATGCTCCCAATACAAGGGTACCCACATTTGTAAAAGATCTGCTAAAAAAGCTTAAACCACACATCAATCCCCACACAATAATAGTGGGAGACTTCAACACCCCACTTTCACTGAAGGATAAATCATTAAACAGAAACTAAGCCAAGAAATAACATCATTAACCAATGCCATGGGTAAAATGGATCTAACAGATATCTATAGAACCATTCACCCAAACAAGAAAGAATATACCTTCTTCTCTGCACCCCATGGAACCTTCTCCAAAATTGATCAAATTGTAGGTCACAAAGCAAACCTCAACAGATACAAGAGGATTGAAATAATACCTTGTATCCTATCAGATCACCATGCTCTTAGGCTGCAATTCAACAACAACAGAAATAACAAAAAGTCTACACGTACGTGGAAACTAAACAACTCTCTGCTAAATGACACCTGGGTCCTGGAAGAAATAAAGAAAGAAATCAAGGAGTTTCTGAAATTCAATGAAAATGAAGGAACAACATACCCAAATTTGTGGGATACATTGAAAGCAGTGCTAAGAGGAAAATTCATAGCACTAAGTGCCTTTAAAAAGAAATTGGAAGCATCGCACATAAGCACCTTAACGACACAACTGGAAGCCCTAGAAAAAAAAAGAAGCAGAAACACCCAAAAGGATTAGAAGTCTGGCAAAAATCAAGGTCAGGGCTGAAATTAACAAATTAGAAACTAAGAAAACAGTCCAAAGAATCACCTTCAGGGGTGAGCTAATACTGATACTCTTCGAGCTACTTCAAAAGATAGAAAGGGATGGACCATTACCAAATTCATTCTATGAGGCCATAGTCACATTGATACCTAAATCTCACAAAGACTCAACAAAGAAAGAGAATTTCAGACCAATTTCTCTTATGTACATTGATGCAAAAATACTTAATAAAATACTTGCAAAACGAATACAAGAACATATCAAAGATATCATTCATCATGGCCAAGCAGGCTTCATTCCAGGCATGCAGGGATAGTTTTATATATGGAATCCATCAAAGTAATCCACCATATAGAAAAATGAAAATAAAAAACCACATGATCATCTCTTTGGATGCAGAGAAAGCATTTGATAAAATCCAACACCCATTCATGTTTAAAGTTTTAGAGAGCTCGGGGATACAAAGCACTTTCCTCAACATACTAAAGGCTATATATAGGAAGCCAATAGCCAAAATCAAAGTAAATGGTGAGATACTCAAGGAAATTCCTCTCAAATCAACAAGGTAAGGCTACCCACTCTCTCCATATCTCTTCAATATAGTACCCGAAGTTCTAGCCAGAGCAATAAGACAACAAAAGGAGATCAAGAGTATCCAAATGGGAAAGGAGGAAGTCAAATTATCCCTATTTGCAGATGATATGCTAGTGTACACAAGTGACCCTCAAAATTCCACCAGAGAACTCCTACAGCTGATAAACACCTTCAGCAAATTGGATACAAAGTTAACTCAAAAAAGTCTGTAGCCTTCCTATAGACAAATGACAAGCTTGCAGAGGAAGAAATTAGGAAAACCACACCCTTCACATTAGCCATAAGCAATATAAAATATTTATGAGTTACTCTAACCAAGGAAGTGAAGAACTTGTTTGAAAAAAATTTCAAAACTCTGAAGAAAGGGATTGAAGATGACATGAGAAGATGGAAGGATCTTACTTGCTCATGGATCGGGAGAATTAACATAGTGAAAATGGCTATCCTACCAAAAGCAATCTACAGATTCAATGCAATCCCTATCAAAATACCTACACAATTTTTTAAAGACATTGAAAGTTCAATTCTGAACTTCATATGAAAAAAAAAAACCAGAATAGCTAAAACAATCTTGTACAATAAAACGTGCTCCAGAGGACTCTCCATACCTGATCTCAAACTGTACTATAAAGCAATAGTAATTAAAACAGCATGGTATTGGCACAGCAACAGGCTGGTTGATCAGTGGAATCGAATCGAAGACCCAGATATGAATCCACACACATATGGTCACTTGATTTTCGACAAAGAAGCCAAATCCATTCGATGGAAAAAGGATAGCATCTTCAACAAATGGTGCTGGTCTAACTGCATGTCTATGTGTAAAAAAATGCAACTGGACCCATATTTGTCACCTTGTACAAAACTCAAATCCAAGTGGATAAAGGCCTCAACATAAAACCAGAGACACTAAGTCACTTAGAAGAAAAAGTGGGGAAGAGCCTGGAACATATTGGCACAGGAGACAACTTCCTGAACAGAACACCAACAGCCCAGGCATTAATGTCAACAATTAATAAATGGGACCTCATGAGGCTGAGAAGCTTCTGTAAGGCAGGAGACACTGTCATGAGAACAAAGCGACAGCCTACAGACTGGGAAAAGATCTTCACCAACCCTACATCTGACAAAGGTCTAATATCCAAACTATATAAAGAACTCAAGAAACTAAACACCACCAAACCAAATAACCCAATTGAGAAATGGGGCTTGGAACTAAACAGAGATTTCTCAACAGAGGAATATCAAATGACTGAGAAACACTTAAAGAAATGCTCAACCTCCTTAATCATCAGGGAAATGCAAATCAAAACAACTCTGAGATTCCATCTTACACCCATCAGAATGGTTAAGATAAAAAAATCAAGTGACACCACATGCTGGCGAGGATGTGGGGAGAGAGGAACACTCCTTCATTGCTGGTGGGAATGCAAACTAGTACAGCCACTTTGGAAATCTATCTGGTGCTATCTCAGAAAAATGGGAATAGGGCTTCCTCAAAACCCAGATATTCCACTCCTTGGAATATACCCAGAAGGCGCTTCAGCACACAACAAGAAAATTTGCTCAACCATGTTCATAGCAGCCTTATTCATAATAGCCAGAACATGGAAAGAGCCTAAGTGTCCATCAATAGAAGAATGGATAAAGAAACTGTGGTACATATACACTATGGAATACTACTCAGCTATTAAAAACAAGGAATTCCCAAAATTTGTGGATAAATGGATTGAGCTAGAAATGATCATAATGAGTGAGTTAACCCAGAAGCAGAAAGACTCAAATGGTATATACTCACTTATATCTGCGTACTGGCCCAAGGGACATGTCCCACGAAAGCCTTCACTTACCAGGAAACTGGGACAGAGGGGAGGACATCCTATTGGGACTCTAGATGAGAGAAGCATGGGAGAATGGCAAAGTAGAAGGATCCAGAGGGTCCTAGAAACCTACAAGTAGAACATTATGATAGGCAGATTTGGGCCCAGGGGTCCCGCTCAAACTAAGGCACCAGCAAGGACAATACAGAAGTATAATTTAAACCCCTACCCAGATCTAGCCAATGGTCAGAACATTCTCCACAGTTGAGTGGAGAGTGGGATATGACTTTCTCACGTACTCTGGTGCCTCACATTTGACCATTTTCCATGGAGGGGTAGACCTGGTGGCACTCAGAGGAAGGATAGCAGGTTACCAAGAAGAGACCCTATGAGCATATACAGAGGGAGGTAATCCCCCTCAGGAACAGTCATAGGGGAGGAGAATAAGGGGAAAATGGGAGGGAGGGAAGAATGGGAGGATAAAAGGGATGGAATAACCATTGAGATCTAACAAGAATAAATTAATTTAAAAAATGGGAAAAAAAGAAAATAGAGTTTACCTAATAAAGATAAAGATAATTGTTTCTAATTACTACACATAGTTAATATATTCTTTTTTTCTGTTAAAAGGATAGACAACATCATGATTTATTGCACTATATGCTTAAATAGGATAAACATGGAAACTGTTTCCTAGAGAGTTTATCTTTTTCTATGTCATACACACACACACACACACACACACACACACACACACACACACACACGTATATATATAATTTTATATATTTAGAGTAAATTTAGGAATTTCAGATTAGAAAAACATATATGTAATTATATATAATAAATATTTCATATATATATCACAACTCTTCTATTCATTCTTTGGCTGGTATGACAAGAAACACTTCTTACTGTATTAAGAATTCTCTGTTTTGCTCTGTACCCCATTTTTAGTTAGATCATTTGGCTTGGTGGTATTTAATTTCTTGATTTATATTCAATATTAGCCCTTTTTTTTTGAGATGTAGGGTTGGTGAAGATCTTTTCTCACTCTGTAGGCTGTATTCTGTTCTGTTAGCAGTATCCTTTGTCTTAGAGAAGATTTTCAGTTTCATGAGGTCTCATTTATTAATTGTTAATCTTAGAGCCTGAGCTGTTGGTGCTCTGTTCAGGAAGTTGTCTCCTCTTTCAATGAGGTCAAGGCTGATTCCCACTTTCTCTCCTATTAGATTTATTGTTTCTGATTTTATCTTGATGTCTTTTATCCACTTGGACTTGAGTGTTGTACAGGGTGATATGTGTGGATCTATTTGCATTTTTCTACACATAGATATCCAGTTAAACCAGTACCATTTGTTGAAGATGTTGTCTTTTTTCTATTGTATGCTTTTGACTTCCTTATCAAAAATCAAATGTGAATAGGTGTGTGAGTTTATTTCTGGGTCTTTTGTTTGAATCCATTGATCAGCAGTCAGTTTTATATGGCAGTAACATGTAATTTTTATTACTAATGCTCTGTAGAGCAGCTTGAAGTCAGGGATCTGCAGCTGGGCTCTAGCACGTCAAGAGGTGGAGGAGGGTTCTCATTTGTTGTTCCCTGAGGGTTGAAGGTCTCTGAGATTGCAGGTGGAGATGAGGCTGGGAAATGTAGCATGCCCAGGAAGTGGAGCAGGGAGCACTCTGTGGGGATGAGGTAGGGATGGCCTAGGGCAAACCTGCCTCTGCTGGCAGACTCTGTTGTTCTCTGACAGCTGCTGGACTCCAGGACTGCAGGTGGAGATGGGGCCTGGGTAATGGGGTGTACCCAAAAAATGGAGTGTGGAGCTCAGAGGACTTGGGTAGATTGTGCCTCTGCAACTGGTCTCTAGAAGGTCAATGGTTGGGGGAGGGTCCTCACCTCCTATTCCCTGATGGTTGATGGTCACTGGGTTTGCAGGTGCAAATGGTGTCCTGGGAAATGGAGCAATTTATTTTCTTAAGGACTGCCACCTGACTGAAGTGAAATAAAAAACCACAATGTAGTAGTGTAATTTGCATTTTTCTGATAGTTAGTTTAGTTGAGCATTTTTCTTTCATGAGTTTATTGGCCAGTTGTACTTTATGGCTTGCAATGTATCTGTTCATTTTATTATGTCATTTATTATGATATCTGATTTCTGTGTATCAAACTTTTTAGAGTTCTTCATATGCCCTATATAAACCTGTCTGCCAATTGTATCAGTAACATAGGCTCTCGCTCATCATGTAGGTTCTCCTCTCAAGTATTTCATTTGCTTTGTAGAAGCTTTTTAATTCCATAGTGCCCCATATGTCAATAACATCATAACTTTTCAAGTGAATGAAGTCTTACTCTAAAATGTCATTTTTTCAATATTTTTCAACATTTGAAAATTTTTTAAAGTAGCCGGGTAGGTTGGTTCATGCTGTTAATCTCAGCACTAAGACAAGAAAAGGCAGACAGATCACTGTGAGTTCAAGCCCAGCTGAGTCTGCAAAGCAAGTCCCAAACAACCAAGGCCACACAGAGAAAGCCTGTCTCAACAACAACAACAAGAGAGAGAGAGAGAGAGAGAGAGAGAGAGAGAGAGAGAGAGAGAGAGAGAGAGAGAAGTTTAAGAAAGTTTAGAAATTCATAGGTCAACATTTATCACAATCTTTTTAATGAATGGAACAGATTGTGTTAATTTTTAATAATGAAACTTTACTTAACTAGTGAAAATTACTCATTTGTGTCTAATAGAAGATTTTCATGGTTAGACTCAATTACTTTAAATCCAGACTTACTTTTCACCAAATTTCTGTCTATGTATATACCAAGATAATGTTTCTTATTTGACATCATTATTATTTTTGTATGTTTGCTTTTATTTTATTTCTTTAATTTAAGTAATTTATTCAGAATACATCTCAATTGTTTTCACCTCACTTGTATCTTCCCCTTCCCCCTCCCTCTCTCTTTGACCCTATTCTCCTCTCCTAGGTCTGTAACAGAGGGGGACCTCCTCCCCCACTATATGATCACAGCCTATCAGGTCTCATCCTGGTAACCTGCTTACCCTTTCTCTGAGTGCCACCAGGCCTCCCCACCAAGATCAAAAGTGGTCAAATAGGCGGCACCATAGTTCATGTCAAAGTCAGTCCCCACTCTCCACCCTACTGTGGAGAATGTGCTGTCCTTTGGCTAGATCTGAATAGGGGGTCGAGGTGTACCACATGCATTGTCCTTGGATGGTACAACAGTTTGAGCAGAACCCTCTGGGTCTAGATCTGCCAGCTTTTATGGTCTTCTTGTAGGTTTCTAGGATCTCCCCATCCTTCTATTTCCCCATTCTCCCTTACCTCCATCACCTGGAGCCCCAATAGGAAGTCCCAACATCTATACCAATCTCTTGCTAAGTGAAGACTTTCAGGGCCCTCCCTGTCGGACTAGTGTCCAATTATAAGTGAGTATATATCATCTGTGTCTGTCTGGGTCTGGGTTAACTCACTCAGGATGATCATTTTTAGTTCTATCCATTTGCCCACAAATTTCAGGATTTCGTTGTTTTTAACAGCTGAATAGTATTCCATAGTGTAAATTTACCACAGTTTCTTTATCCATTCTTCAACTGAGGGACATCTAGGTTGTTTCCGATTCTGGCTACTATGAATAAAGCTGCTATGAACATGGCTGAGCATAAGTCCTTGTTGTGTGGTGGAGCATCTTTTTTGGAGTAATTTTTTCATTCAGTAAGAATTTAGTTCCATACCGTTAGTCTGAGATCTCTGTAGTTCCAAATTAAAATGCACATAGACTTACTTCCCTGCTTAAAAGCACTCAATGGCTCCTCTGGCTCTTATTACATATGCAAAAACGGCCCCAAAATTTCTTCAAGATCTCATTGTGATTTTCGTGTTGCTCAGACACAAATTTTTTGTCATACAAAATCTTCCTCCAGTTTTTAGTAAAAAGCAATCTGGCAACCAGTGCTTATTTCTTATAGTATCCAGTCTGCCTGGAAATCCTGTTATATGAAAATCATATGCCAACAACTTTTTATCAGTCAAAATGCAGCATAATAGTATTGTCTATATATGGTGCACAAGATTTCAATTAAAGCACTTGAACTTTTGTGATGTAAATATGTTATCATTCAATGACAACAAAATAGAAAACAACAAAGATATTTAACATATAAGGTTTGCGAACTCCTAGTGTGCTTGTCATGCTAAGTAACAACATATGGTCATATAAGTTTGTTTTGTAATTGGCTAAGACTTTTAAAACATTTATTCTGAGTTTTTAGACACTGTTTTAATTGTCCAAAATTTCAACTAATTGGAGCTTGGGTTATTATTATTTCTTCACTTGATTTAGCTAAATAATTATCTTAATTTTCTGCTTCATTATCTGTATGCCAATACATGCTTGGGCTATTTCTTGAAGAAGTTATTTGACATAATGTGACTTTTCTTTTTCCCTTAAAATAAAATGTCCCACATTTGGGTTTTCACAGTAAGTGAAATGAAATGTTAAGGATTAGGCAGTTTAATGTAAGTTTCATAAGTGTAATTAGTCAAGCTGGGTAATTGACAAATTTCCATTTTATTTTAATACAATCCAATAGTGCTGGCTTTAGCAATTTGAGCATTAAGCATTAGGTGTTCTTGTGAATATTTTCCTTCCTTGACAACCACTAGTGCCCTTAATATAAGTTAAAATATTTTGTCCAAGGTAGTATTAAGTACTTTTATATATTTACTTACTTTTTTGTTTTAAACGTAAGATTCATATGAACTCACATGTGAATAACTCTTTAGTGTTTCTCAGCTGCGTTATGCTTCGTAACTTAGAATTCTACTTCCCCATTCTGTTTTAGGTGAATAAACACTAATGGTGACAATTTTTAAATGTGGAATGTCCTCCTCACTTCTTAGCATAGTTTGAGATTTAATAGTGCTGCTCCTTTTCTCTAATGTTGCAAAGCACTATATTTAGATCTTTGCAATTTAATATTGTAGTGTTCCTGTTTATAGTAGACACGTACATAGTGCTTCCTGACTTCATGATACATTTGACCATGTGGCTGATGTGCCCTGTATAGTGTGTAACACTGAGCTGCAAATAGAAACTTTAGATATCCTTTGACAGTTTATTTTGGTCTCATTCTCTAACAGTGCCATTCCACGAGAGATGAGCACCTTTTCCTGTAATCTCAAAATCAGATATGTGGAGCAGAATTCTGCCAGTTTCACTGCCTAGAGCCAGCTTCAACCTGTCTCTTCAAACATTAAAAGAAATGAGGATTTGTTGATGCCATCCAGGGCCTACGACTATGGTCCACTAAGCTCTGCTTATGGTGTTAAACAGGTTTTATAGATCAATATCTCTACTCTTCCACTTTTTTTTTCAATAAACTGTTTGGGGAGCCCACCAGAGAAGAACACCCAGATACAGTTTATAGCCAACTGAAAGTCTTTATTCCAACCAGCTAGGATTATAGTAAGGTATTTTTCAACCAAAGAGTAGTACCAGGTGTTTAGGGTATAGGTTTCAAGGAAAAAAATCACATCCTGTTATCACTGTCTGCATCTGCAAGAGAAGGTTTTGTACAGGCCAGAAGTTTAACAGAATATAAGATAAGCAGTTATCTGGAAGAGGAAGTTTGTACAAGCAGACACTTTAATAGAAACTAAGAGCCAGGCACAGTGGAAAAATACCCGTACTCCCTGCATGGGAAGGCAGAGGCAAGGTGGATCTCTGTGAGTTTGAGGCTATACTGGTCTACAAAGTGAGTCCAAGAGAGCCAAGGCTTATACAGAGAACCCCTTTCTCAAAGCAAAACAAAAACCAATAAATAAATAAGAAAAATCATAAGTTAGCTGAGACATGTGAAATGGTAAAATATTATGGGTTCTGTTGAAGTTTGATTAGATAAATTTTTCATTGTAATATATTTGTGAGGCAACGGGGGTCAGGGAATAGAATGCTCCCTTTGAGTAAGATGTCTGCCATAAGTCTTGGGCATCTGAATGCTTGATTCTGAATTGATGGATATTTGGGGGGAATATTAGGAGACATAGTCTTTTTGGAAGAGATATATGACTAGAGGGTGGGTTTTGAGGGATCAGAAGACATTGCCATTCCCACTGTCTTTTTCTCTGCCTCCAACTTAGGAAACAAGATGGAAGCTCTTAGCTATTCCCATTACCATCCCCTTTCTCAGCCATCATGGACTCTAACTACCTAAAACCATTAGGCACAAATTAAACCCCTTCTTTTATTAGTTGCCTTCATCCTGATGTTTTTATCGCAGCAATTGAAAAGTATTGAAGATGTTGTTTCAGTGACAGTATATATGATGTCAGACCCTGTTCTGCTTCCTCAGCTGGTTGTTCTAGAGTTAAGATGTCACACTTTTCTAGAGAAGGGCTTAGTGCCATAATGGAACACAAGAAAGCCACCTCTGTTGTTTAGGGTGTCATATACTAAATCTAGCTCAAAGATCATCTGTGTAAAGTACTATGCACAGTGTACCCCAAACATTCACAAAAATCCATGAGTTCCATGCAATAAAACCTATAATACGAAGCAAATAAGTTATGTAAAGAGGAAAGATCAAATGAATGAAAAATAATTTTATTCTGAAACCTTTTGCTTATGAACTAAGTAAAACGTATCTTTCACTCTGTATACAATGAGACCGCAGTAAATTATATGTAAGCTATCATAAACACATTTTTACAGAAGGAGAGAACCAAACATACTCTTAAATGCTGAAAAATTTACATGGTCGCTCTTCTATATCCCTCTGCCTTGCTTGGAGGTTAAGAAACTTGTCCTAGACATTATCAAAGCAGATAGCTAAAGCTCAACAATTGCTTACATCTGTAGTCAACAGCTCTGGAAAGGTGCTACCTTACAACACAGAAGTTTTTAGGCATGGAAATGAACCACTCTCAATAGTTATGAATTTAATTAGCATTTATGTCCACCATCAAAGGAATCCGCGATGAAAATATTATATGTGTCCTCAATGGAATTCTTGTAGTAAAAATAAAAGAAATTAAATATTTTCAGGAAAATAGAAAAAATAACCTTTGATAAATTAAGTGAAGTTTTTTCAGAACCAGAACTAATTTTCACCTTTTCACTCATCTGCAGACTCTAAAGTTTAATTTTTATGCACATAAATATGTATGTACAAATGAGTGGGTATAATCCATGATAGCAGCACATGTGCTAAAAATAGCAGGTTCTCTTTACTCCTGAGCCATCTCTTTATCTCTTCTTTAGAAGACAAAATATGCACTCGTAAAGGGATACTGTGTGCATGTCAACAGAAAAAGCACAACAAGATAACACACCAATTCCTGGAAACTAATGGAAGAACTCTAGAAGATGCCAAATCTATAACATGGTGATCTTGACATTTTAGTATTGAAAACTGGGGGGAAAGTAAATATAAGTTCTTTAACTAGCTAGTCTATGATATTGTTTTTTACTTGCACCCATAACAAATTAACACAGAAACATAAAGTAAACAAACATAAAGTAAGATATGCTCAACTTAACAGGACATGGTAAACAAAAAAGGCTAATCTCAATTCATTGGGTCTTTAATGTTTATATTTATGTAATTTTTTAAAAATGAAAATAAAGCATATTGGGAGAGTAGATGTGTTGATGTCCGAAATAAAAGAGAGAATACAGGGGTGAAAATTGTATGAGGAGATTAGAAGTCAGTGTGAAAATGTTTTGAAATGCTAAAAATGGTACAAACTTGTGTCTTTGTAGTGTCACATAGGTTTCCAGAATAGTTCCAACAAGGCAAAGTGGCTAGAGTAACCCAGGGGATGATATTATCACATGAAGCTGAATGTGAATAATATTTAGAGATAAAACATAATTTTTAAAGTGCTCTGAGTGCATACTCAGAATTGATGAAAATTCTTACAGGAGCATGATTATATACAACCTTATATGCAGACAGAGACAGAGAAAGACAGACAGACACACACACACACACACACACACACACACACACACACACAGGGAGAGAGAGGTGGGGGAGAGAGACAGAGACAGAGAAAGAGAGACAGAGAGAGTTTTAAAATAACTTAAAATACTGAAATTAAGATATCAGAACTGAGGAGTATGTACCAGACAAAACTAAACTCAGATATTGAAAGTGATAGGCCAGGGACAAATATTAGAAAATAAAATTAAATAAATTTTCAGTTTTACCAAGGGGTAGGATAAAGCTGATGAAGAGAATATAGGAAATTCAGCTGAAAGATGTAACTGTCCATTCAGGATATAAAACATTCAATTACTAGCAGTCCCAGGGAGTGTTAATGGAGAAAATGGAAAGGAGACTGTTGCCAAAGGGAGAAAAAAGTAATTTACAGAAGTTGAAGAGAGATGAGTTTCAAAATTACTTTTCTATAATATAGCAGAATAATAAATTTTTAAAAAATAAGTAGATAAATTATCCACACATATTCGATACAATGAGAAGTTTCAGATCCATGAAAACAAACTTAAAAAAAAGTCATGACAGAAAGACAAATGCAGTTTACTATATAGGCCTAAAATGCAGTTGGTACTAGAGTTATCATCAGCCACTATTGAATGAAATAATCTTCAGGTTATGATGGCAAATAATTGTTTAATCCAAAATCCTATACCTATCCTCACAATCAATTATCAGACCAGAATTAACTGTATTTTTAGAACACAGAAGAAACTCAAGGAGTAACTTCTCATGTGCTTCTGAGAATGAATTTTGAAGTGTCAAATTATCCAGGCTACAAGTCGGCTATTGCTTAGCCCTACATCTATGTGATGTTGTTTTATTTTACAGGTGTAAGTCCATAGCCTAATCTGCTGGCTATAAGTGAGAGAGATTATCCTGTGAAAACTGGACTTGCCGAACTGACAGAGTTAATTCTACTTATGGACCACAGTTTCCACAAGCACCCAGGTTATGAGCTGTTGGCAGTCTGTTGTGAAGTCCTGTGCTTCCCAACAGTCCATGATCAGAGCCAACCAATGCCTGAACAGTAAAATACAACAATCCCTAAAAACCTGCAAATTCAGGACTTAACATCCCACCAATCCTAGGCCTGGAAATGTCTACCCTAGAAGGCTCCACTTCTAAGAATTCCAAAATAAAACGTGTGTCTGCCCCCATTTCATGCTGTCTTCTTCTGGGAGCCGAGGTAGCCACTCCTGGATTCATCCCTCCTATCCTAGATTTGCCCCTCCAAAAAATCTCCTTTAATACATTTGCTGCCTGGTGTGGCTCTCTGATCTAAAGAAGCTAAGAAGCCCAGAGAAGAAGCTAAGAAGGAGCAGGACTGAGGTTTCTGAGCTCTTCAGCTCGGCTGGGATTGGGAAAACCCTGCCTTGGGAGCTGCAACACCTCTGCTGAGGAGGCCTCTTTTCAGGGCTGTGCTGTCCCTGGGCTTCAAGGCACCATTCCCTCCCATGTCTCAGGATGCCCTTCCACTGAGACACTGTCCCACCTCAGAGCTGTGCAGTTCCTGGGCTTCCATATCTCAGGATACCTTTCCCATTGGGATACCTTCCCATCTTAGAGTTATGTTCTTGAGGCCTCCTGAGTTCCAGGACACCTTTCTGTCAGAGCAGAAAGGCCAACCCTTATGACTCAGATATGTGGTGTCCTCATGGATCTGTCCACAGTTATATCTCATGTGTGTACATGTTCACCTATACGGTTGAAAGTATGTTCTAACGCACGGGTATTTGTGTGTGTGCATACATGTTTGCACACATGCACGTGTCTGAGTGTGTCTGTGTGCATGTGCGTGTGCGTTTGCATATGCATATGCCTGTGCATGTATGTATGTGTGTTTCTACATTGTATATAGGGTCTGGAATCAAAAAATGATCCTCAGGTATCGTTCTTGGGAATTCTGTTTTACACCCTTTGAAACAGGGCCTCCCATGGGTTCACAGCTCATCTTTACACCAGCCTGACCTTACATCAGACCTCTTGCTCTCTTATTTCACGTTTCACGTTAGGAGAGCATTCTATCACACCAGACTTTTACATGGGTATTGGAAATCGACCTCAGGTTCTTATACTTGAAAAAAAAAAGTTGTTTCCAATTGATCTACATTTTAGCCCTGTATTAATCATTATTAAATATTATATTTAACTAACTTAATTATTGAGGAATGAAGATAAGCTTCTTTTTCATCCTTGTATGTCGATAACATGGCCTGTCATGGTTATTCACCTACACTTTCAAAAGAACGAATAATCAATCACAGAATTCATTTTCTAATTTATTTTAATCTGTGGAACTACAGATTAGATTAGAAATCAATTCAAAGTCTTAAAATACTATTGATGCATACTAATTTATTGCAAGTTTTCATTGGTTATTTGGGGATACTTATTCTCTCTTAAGTGTGGCAGGATGTGTGGGCAAGTCGAACACTTAATTTTGATAAATAACCTATGATGAATTTTTCTATCCCCAGGCTTCCAAACTTCTGAAACTTTATTATAATTAGAATAGGACATGATAATTTAAACATCTTTACAAAATGTTTCACTTTTGTTAACCTTCTCTCAGAATACTTAATTTCTTATTTGGATTCTTTCATTACCATAAAATAATTATTTTGATTGTTATTCTAATGATAACTAAATTCATCCTTAATCCATTAACACAAGTCTATTATAGTAATTCTTAGCTAAACAATAAAGACTTGCATTACAGATAATTTAATTATAATTGTTAAATACTTAACTTTCTTAGTGAATAGTATAAATTCATGAATATAAATGTAATTGTTTGTTGAACATGGTCATGACTGTTATTAAAACATTTTATCTGGAGAGTTTGCTGTTGTAATTTTACTTTTGTTCTGTTTTTCTCTTTTCTCTCTGGAGTTCTCTTTCCTCAGTCTTTTTTTCTTTTTATATATGCATATTTGGTTCTAATTTTTTACCGCATTCTGTTTTTCTGTGCATATTCAGAATGACAGATATGTGTGGAAATGAGAAGACATTTCTAAAAAAAAAAAAACCAAATGGCTTGATAATAATTCTAAATATACACAGTATGCTAATATTCCATAGTCATTGACTATTTCTTGTTGGTGATAGGAGTGCATGGTTACTGCTGTGTCTTCAGAGGAATGTGCACATATTGGTTATAATGCTAGGGTAATAAGTGGAGTGTGTGTGAATCGTTCATGGTATCTGAGTAGGTGAGATTCAGCATCTGGAATACGGTTGCTGACACTGACAAGAATGTTGAGTTTCTGGTCTGTATTGGATTTGCAGACGGTAGGACCATTCACAAGTTTTTAGAGAAAGTTTGGCTCCCATAGGACTTCTTCATTTTCTGAGTCGACAAGACTGGTCACCAGCTCATGCTGAGAGAGATTACAGCAAATCACAAGAGTGCATTTCACCTAGACATCTACACATCCTTGTTGAGAAACGGTACAGTAGCACGGACTCTTGGCTGGTCCATGTGGTCCAGTGGGCAGCACTGCTGATGCTTCTTACTAGACTTCATTTACAGCACTTCTCTTCTTTATTTAATTTATTCGGATTACAGCTCAATTGTTATCCCCTCATTTGTACTCTTCTGTTCCTCCCTCTTTCACCCTGTTCTCCTCCCCTAGGTCTGTGACAGAAGGGGACCTGCTACAGCACTTTTCATTCCCTTAACAAAGCATTTTCCCCTGTTTACCAAAAACTTTTTTTTTAAAAAATAAAGTCCATTTTTTACTTTGCTCTTTACCAGATCTCAATGAAGCTCAGACAAGTATGCACTCTACCCCTTCGAATCTCCACCAGCGAGTTGTTTATGTAAACTGAGATAACAATATTTTAGTCCATCAGCAAGTTGTTTATGTAAACTGAGATAAAAATATTTTAGTATTTGCATAACATAGATCCTATTGTAACAATAGAATCTACTATTTTGCTGCATGCATAGCTGTAGGTAGTATAATAATAAATATATGTGGGTATGTATAAATACTACATAAATAATTAAAACAGGAGGAAGCTGACTTGTCCTCTGTATTCAGTATGTTAACATACTTGTCTTAACTAGTAATAGCCTAGTTATGTTCAAAGTACAAGTTTAGGCTTGTATCACAATATCAGCATAGATGTTCCAATTGTTGTTGTTGTTGTTGTTGTTGTTGTTGTTGTTGTTGTTGTTGTGTAGGATCCTTCTCATTTAAATGCTACATAGGAAAATGACCTCAAATCTTTGGTAATGAGGATGATATTGGTGGCTTTGAGTTTTAAAAAACCTGTGAACTTGATTGCTTTAGTCTCAGATTTTCTGTCATATGACACTCCATCTTTTTGTTCAAATTGAGAGAAAGCATTTGATTTAATTAAAGGATTGGTTGACAATGACATGGGAGCAGAAAGACACTTACTGGAATACTCATTCAACGAAACCTATTAGCTATACAAGAAACTCCACATAATCCAAAATGTATAAGTTCATGCCAGAACAAGTCCTATGAACTTGGAAGTTAGTCATGTTTCCTTAATATTTAATGTATGGTTATCACACAGCATGTAAACCACTCTGTTCAAAGTTTAGTGTAAGTATTAGAATGGATGCTGTTTTAGGCTAGAGGAAAAATTTCATCCCAGAATGATATTTCAGTTCATTTCTCTTGACAAAGTATGATGCATTTCTAGGAAAAGGGAAAGACGATGCATTCACAGTTATTTCTGAATCAGTCAGGTCATAAACAGTGATCATGTTCTTATTCGTGGTATAGAAGTTTTCTATGAAACTGAGAGCTGTTAATATATGTTCACGATTATCTTGTTACCAATGTATGTGTCACAAAGAAATTGCCTTAATAAACTTGGAAACAATTGTATTTATTGATCAGAGATGTGTTGAAAACAAAAGAAAGTGATAAAATGTCTAAAACATGTCCAATATGTATCATCAAAGGTGCAGAAATTAAAAATCAATAAATTATTTTCTCTTAACGTGTTTTCATAAAATAATAAAATAATATTTTCTGTATGTTTCTCTAATGCATATCTAAAAGGAAACCAATATTAAATAAAATATTTAGGAAACATTCTAACAAAATTGAAAGACAGCCAAAATAAAATAAATACAGCATTTCTAATGGCTTAATAATAAAACAGTAAACATCTCAAAATTATTAATATTTTAAAGAGAATGGATAAAATTCTATAAACATATCTATGGGATATAGTATATTATAAGCACACAGATAAAAAGTAATGTGGGAGGAATCTATATACGTGAGTTTGAGATGATTGTAGTCTAAAATAATGAAGTATGGTGGCATTTCTGTAAACATAAACATAAAATACAGACCCAGATTCAAAATAGTATATGTGTGTCCCATAAAAATTTACCAAAAAATTGGAATTGAGAGAACAAACGATCTCTTATATAGACATTTTGAATCAGGTGACTATCACTATAAGAGTTAATATGCTCATGTCTTCTAGTCTTATGACAAACGTACAAAACATGTCCAAATTGATCATAGACTTAAAAATAAGAATTAAAAGTATAGAATATTAATTTAAATCTTAATCACAGTTTATGCAAACTATGATTTATTATACTAGTTAAGCAATCAAATATAAAGACAGGAAGAAATAATCATACTGAGTGCTGAAATCAATAAGATAGAAACAGGGAAATCAATACAA
Source organism: Acomys minous (assembly GCF_964271855.1). Lineage (NCBI taxonomy): Eukaryota > Metazoa > Chordata > Mammalia > Rodentia > Muridae > Acomys > Acomys minous. The sequence continues at coordinate 29,067,320 of NC_140493.1, read as the reverse complement.
GGAATCAATGAAACAAATAGTTGGTTCTTTGAGAAAATCAACAATATAGGCAAACCCTTATCCACACTACTAAAAGGCAGAGATAGAGACTATCTACAATAATACAATGAGAAACAGAAAGGGGAACACAGTCAGAGAGAAAGGTCTCATAAGGACAAACTTTTATAACCTGTACTCCACTTAAGTGGAAAATGTAAAAGAAAGGGATAGTGTTCACAATAGCTACCACTTATCAAAGTTAAATTAAGAACAGATAAACACTTTATGTAAACCTAGAATACCTAGGAAAATAGGAGAAGCCATTAAAAGTTTCCCAAACAAAGCAAACCCCATGGCCAGAATTGTACCAGACTTTTAAAGAAGATGTGACACCAAAACTCTTCAAATTATCATATTAAATAGAAATATATTTTTTAAAAAAACTGCCACAGTTACCCTGCTACCCAAACCACATAAGGACAGACCAATTTCCCTCTTGGACATAAATACAAAAAAAAAAAAACCAATAAATTGATTCTTGAAGATATTCTGCTATACTCACAGTATGATATCTTATACAGTGATCATCAAAGAGGCTTTCTCAGGTAGCCAATGTGAACATATGCAGAGGCCCACAGCCAGACACTATGTAGAGACAGTCTAATTTGGAGATCTCCATCAAATTCCTCTCCACGCACCTCAGGAAATCCCAATCCCAAAGGAAGACCTGGTGCAAAAATGGTAAGAGCCAAGGAGCATGGGAGACACCAGGAGAATAAGGCCCTCTGAATTAACAAAGAAATGCAAATATGAGCACAAATAGACTAAAGCAGTAAGCATAGGGCCTTCATAGTGTCCAAAAGATCCTATGCATAAATATTATACCTGTTGGTTTAGTATTTTTACTGGACTCCTAAGTGTGAGAATGAGTGAATGCTGACTTTTGTGCCTGTTCTTGGGACTCATGATAAAAAGTGTTGAGAAGACCAGGGACAAAAGGGACATATTTCAGAATAGTAGAGGTGATTTACTGCAAGTTCACAGCCAAGTTCAACCTAAATAGAAGATTTAGAAAGTTAAAGGGGATGGAGGACATTAATGAAATAAAGCTGGCTTTACATAGCCAAGCCAACATACATACGAACTCAGACTGTCTGTAGCAGTGTGTACAGGGCCTGCATGGTTCTACACCAGATGGGGTCCCAGTGCTGGGAAAAGAAGTAAACATTGGTCCCCATGCCTAACTCATAACTGCCAACTGATAACCACCCACAAATGAAAATTAAGGCTGAAGAGATAGCTCAGAAGTTAAGACCCTGCCTGTTCTTCCAAAAGTCTGGAGTTCAAGTCTCATGTAATCACATGGTGACTCACAACCTCCTATTATGAGATATGGTGCCCTCTTCTGGCCTGCTGGCTTGCATGCAGGATGAATATTGTATAAATAATAAATAAACAAATCTTTTTTTTTTTTTAAGAAAATTCTGCTCTCTCCAATGGAGTTGTGTTTTTAGGGGATCCTTATGCTTATGAAGATGTATGTCTCACAGTTTATATGCGTATTTTCTGCTTGTCTTTAATTTTGTCCTGTTCTAGATATTTTATACTATTCTATTTTATTATCATCCTTTAGATGCTTGCTTGTACTCTAAGGAGAGAGAGGAAATGTGTGTATTTTGAAGGCAGAAAAGGCTGAAGAAATCAAGGAGTGCTTGTGGGAAGAGGAACTATAAGAAGACATATTGTATAAAATTTATATTTAATAAAAGAGAAAAAGGTAACTTAAAACATCATGAGTTTAAAATAAAAAGGTTAGTATAGCATCACTATGACAAACAATTAATCATTTAATTTTATTGATAAAATGTAACAATAAAATTTAAGGTAGTGTTTACTAAAAATTTAGGAGATACTGGCAACCTTTCGTTTAGAATGAAAAAAAAAATGAAAAGAAATACCTCATAAGTGTACATCATGTTTGAAGAATAAAGATGCAAGGCTAAATAATGCAGACCTACATAATCTCAGCTACCTAGGGATGAGGTAAAGATATTAAAAATTTGAGGCCTACTCAATTTAGAGATCTGAGTATCTTAAAGAGATTCTATACTGAAATAAACGTAGGAAGAGGGCTACAGATATAGGAGAGACTTAGAATGATAGCTGTACAACTGAACTATGAGGACCTAAATTCAACCTCCAATGCTAAAATTAAAAGAAAGGAAATAAAAGTCCATTAAAAGAATGAAAGATCAACAGGAATGCCGCCAGAAATAGAGTATACAGAAGGAATATCTAAAACTGGATGTTAAATAATTAGTGTTTCACAAAAGAGGCTCGGAACTAGCATTCTGACCCATTAATGACGTTGCGGATCATACAAATTAAAAAGGAGTAGCTCTCCTCAAAAATAATGTCACCTTCTATTAGCTGGCATTCTCTAAGGCAACAGAAGAGAACTGATAAAATGCATGTATATGGGATTTATTAGTGTGGCTTACAGGATATGGTCTGACTATTCCAACAATGTCTAACCCCTGTTGGAAAGTCCAGTAATCCAGTAGGTGTTCCATCCAGAAGTCTGGATGTCTCAGATGATCTTCAGTACATGCTGTAATCACAACAAAATGGGCTTCAATACTAGTGAAGGCATGAACTTGCCACAGGTAGAGAGGGAAAGCAGGTAAACAATATCCTTGTCTTTTATATAGGCTGCCAGAAGATGGTATGGCCCAAATTTAGGATAGATCTTTCTACCTCAAAATGTCTAAATTTAAGGCAGGCCTTCTCACATATGATGTGTCAATCAAGATAAATCTCTCACAAATATACTCAGCCTCCACGGGTTTTGGCTAATTTCAGATGTATTCATGCTGGCAACCAAGAACAGCCATCACTTTAATGTTGACATATCTTGAAGGACTCCATATAAAGCTGTTTCTATGAGCCTGCATCTTGTGCCTGCATGCTCTTGGTCTCTGTCAATGCAAATGGCATTTGGTTTTCTAGGAACTCCTATGTGGCTTAGGATTCTTAGATTATACCAGCCACAGTGTAGTTATTTAAAATGCATTGTAACAATAGTTAGAGAAATTGTTAGGCCTAATTTGCAGGCTTCTTATGCCTTAGCCTCAAAAAATTGCATAATGGCACTTCTGTTTCTGTTGATCAAAGAAGTCACTGGTACCGTCTTAGGTTGAACATGAGATGGATTAGAGTCACCACTCATCAGTGTGTGATTAATTATATTTGCCTACTTGATTGGGACAAATAAAGCGCAAATATCTGTTTAAATATTATTTACAGATTTGTTTGTGACAGTATAACCAGAAGAGATTAACAATTGAATTGATGAAATGGCCCAAACAGATGGTCTTCCCAGTGGGGAAGGAAAGCATCCCATGTCTTAAGCTCTAACCTACGTATGCGGAAGAATGTTGAGTTTACTTTTAGTCTAACTGCTTAAGCTAGAACATTTACTGCCTACTCACAAAGCTTCAAGCTCTCAGACTCCTCATACTAAAGTGTACGTCATTGATAGTTAAACTCTCAGGCCTTCAAATTAAATAATTGATTTTTTCATGCGGCAAATTACAGAACAGAGGCTCCATATAACAATTGCCAGTCACACACACACACACACACACACACACACACACACGCACGCACACATAATCTCTTTTATATAAATTTAATGTTTATGCTCACATAGTTACGGTCATAGCTTGGATGTTAAATATTCTTTACAGCTTTTTCCCCTGACCATTCTACTTACTTCTAATCTAGCGCCTTTATTTGGGAAAGCTGTAGAACTTCTACCATGTGGGTGTGTATAAGTCACCGGAGGTGGCTTTTGAAAGCTTTATCTGCTGCCAGTGGTTTCTGATCAGCTGTGATGTCCAAATCCTTCAAAACATGTGCCCATTGCATGTTTTCCATGCCACCATGATGGTCCTAGTCCCATTAAAATGAGCTGGAGCAAGTCTTCCCCCCTTGCATTGTTGCTCCTAGGAAATCTGTCTCAGGGATAGAAAAATAATGAATGTAAGGACAAAACAGTCCTATTCTCTCAGGAATTTTATCTTGTGGTTTCCAGTGCATAACAGATTTAAAGCTATAAGTGTCTTTTAAATACATAGTTATGCAATGTATTTAATTTTTATTTGTGTTTGTTAAAATTACCTATCCACCATCTATCTATCTACCTATAAAAGTTATTTTCAAAAAAAAATTTTTTTAAAACATATTGTGGGGTTGCTATATTTTTAAATAAGTTCTATCATATTGGCCAAAAACCGCATTACATAATTAGGTTGAATAATTGAGCATATTCAGGGGGAGGAGATCCCCCTCAGACACAGACATAGGGGAGGGGAGTAGGGGGGGGAAGTGGGAGGAAGGGAGGGATGGGAGGATACATGGGATGGGCTAACAACTGAGATGTAATATGTATAAATTAATAAAAATGTATTAAAAAATAATAATTTCCTTTGGCTGATATTAGAGTCAGATCAATAAAATACCCTCAAAACTGAGGTCTTCAAAGAGAGCAAATCTTTCCAGGCCACCACGCTTAGAATCCCTAGGCTTCTTGTTTTACAAGGCTCCCAGTTTTCCTAAGGCCCTACTGAGCATTACTTCAGTGACAGCCTAGACTTGAACCTGACCCTGGTATCGTTTTTTTGCTGGCAGATTTTTAACATCTTTTCTCTGAGGCCATCATAATTATGAATAGCATATTTGTATATTAAAGTCCATCTGTATTTGAAAGGAAGACAAAACGAAATGATTCATAGAACTCTGAGTGAGAAAGACAGTGACAACAGAAAAAAACACTGTTTAAAGTTAGAAACATCAAAAAAATAATAATTTGTACCTTTTTACAAGGGTTAAAAACAGTATTTGACTGCTATAATTAAACTGACATTTAATTTTCTAGTTCATGAACCTTGTTAATATCTATTCCCCAGTCAAGACAAGAAAAGAATCCTATTTTCTGTCACTTTCTCTGGTTATTGTCAACATGTTCATGCCATATTAGAATCATCTTTTTTTTTTTTTGTTTCATAAGAATCATAAAATACATGCATTTTCCTTTAAGGTAGCAAATATTAACTTATACAAATATAAACCTAAGTTCTTTAAAATATTATTGCATTAATTTATACTGAATTACTTCTGGCCATCCTAGAAATTCATCATTAAAATTTTAATCCAGTATTTGGTAAATTTTCTAAAACACTGTATAATTATTTAATTCTGTTATTTAAATCATAGCTTAGGCAAAAATGAAAACACAAACAAGTTTTTTCTTTCAGTAGGTATATAAATATTTTGAGCCCTTTTAATGATACTGCAATGTTTACTTTAATTTTAAATAGTATCTTCCATGATTAAAAAAAACCCAGCACAATGGTAATTTAATATATCTATAAAATATGTACAAAGCTTCCATATTAGCTAATAAAACACTAATGTGATGATCTTCCACTTTGTTTATGAAACATTTTATATATGCAATACAAGAAGGGCATAGTATTTTGTGAAAAACAGACAAAGATAACAAAAGGCAATTGGTAAGAGCTTAGATTTATTTTTAACACATCACTAAATAAGCTGGCAAAATACACAGTGACATCTGTAACGACAGTGGCCTGAAAAAAGAAGAAAATAAGGCTCCTTCCAAAAATGCAAATTAGGAGTCACTGTATCTTTCCTGGAGGATGAACGATTATAAACTGATCCCTAAAACTTTCTAAAGTTACATGGATTTCCAAATTTATTTAACTATTATTTGAATACATAAACCTTCAATTTTAAAAAGTCTGATCCCAAAGTTATTTCTTAGTAATAGCTGATTCAAATCAAGTAGTCTGTGCAATATTAAGGAACCAGAATTTAACAATAAGAAACTCTACTTGTCAAAATATCCCATGTATAAGATTAGAAGCAAGACTCCAAAGCCAGCCAGTGGTGGCGCACGCCTTTAATCTTAGCACTTGGGAGGCAAAGGCAGGTGGATCTCTGTGAGTTTGAGGCCAGCCTGGTCTACAAAGTGAGTCTAGGACAGCCAAGGCTACACAGAGAAACCCTGTCTTGAAAGAAAAAAAAAGACTCCAAATCGTATATTTTTCTTAAATAAACTTCATGCACTTATATTAAAATATGTGAAAATGGTGTTAAATATAATGGTATGTTTCAATAAAATCAGATCTCACCCAGAAGTCAAACCCCCAAAATAAAGAGTTTATAATTTTTGAGGATATATCACTTTATAGAGAGGAACCAAGATTTATATATTTCTCAAAAATATTGTTGTCGATAGAGCATTGTATTCATTTATACAGTGATGAATACATAAATAGCACAAAATTCAGAAGATGTAAGCTAACATAGACCATTGTTAATTCTCACTTACTAATCTTTAAGATTATCCTGAAGGTAAAACTATTTTGAATGTAATGTTTGTCATCACCATGCTTAGATGAAGACATGTAGTGTCTGATCTTAAGGGAGGAGACCACAGACACTATCAGGATCTACAGGCAGTCAGAGCTGGGGATCCCTGGGTGAGAGCGATCCACACAGTGTGGACCACAGGTGGGTCTCACCTCCAGCCATCCAGTGGCCCATGGAGGATGGCATCCCAGTCCCCAGAGCCAGGACAGGACCCTGCCTGCAAGCTGTGAGCTGTGAGCTGTGGCCTTGCTCTGCAGCGCAAACTCCGTATTTGGGACTGAAATCCCGGCAGTGAAGCATGAGCACTCATCCTGGCCTAAGGAAATCTCAGGAAATGGGTGGATCTGTCCTCAGATCTCTCTCACCTGCCCAAGCCAGCCCACAGAAAGCCCAGGTGCCATACAGGGGGCCCAGACTGCTGTGGGCACATTGTCCAGCCACAGCTGAATAGTCAGACCAGACGCTACAGGGAGTCACAGACCAGCAGCTGTCTGAGCCGGGCTGGGTAGGAGCCTAACTTCTGGGCCCAGAGGACTATGCTGGCACAATTGGTCACAACGGACCCAGCCTAGCCAGCCATCCTCCACAGCCAAAGGTGATAGGGCAGAAATGTAGAACCAACAACAATCAGAAGCCAGTAGCTACTCTCTCCCTGGCCAGTGGAACCTAGGCCCTACTACATGGTTTGAGCACACAGAAACCTAAACAACTTCTGGAAGGCAGCAACAGTTCAGGCACTGTAGGTGATCTGACCTAGGACCCAAAGCCCAGGGCCCAAGGGCAGGGTATTCAAATCCATCCAAAGACATTATAACCAGCTCTACATACACCACCTCAAACTGATGCTGGAGCTTCAGAGCACAAACACCTACCTTGGCTGACACAGTGGGGAGCCCAGGGTGTGGATCAAAGTCTCCAGGAGCTGAAACTAGGTAACCTGCCTGTCCCAAGGAAGAGTTTCCTGATCATCACAGGCAAAGGCCCTCGACCTATAAACACCACCTACAATCTGCTTTCAATGACCAGTGAAGGACACCAGAAGCTACCTCCCTCCCAACGTTAGAGACAGCAAGATGACTAAATGCCAGTGTAAAAAAAAACCATAAACAACCATTGAGATGTAACAAGAATAAATTAATAAAAAAAATGTGAAATTATAAAAAAAACATAAACAAAACCCAAAACGATATGGCATCTCCACATCCCACTTATCTGAAAGAAAGCAACCTGGATAATCTAAACACAATTGAAATAAAAGAAAATAACCTCAAATTCTTAGTAATCAAGATGATAATGGAGGAAACGAGTAAAATCCATAAACAAAGCCAGGAAGGTGCAGCCAACAGGTGGAAGAAATAAAAGAGTCCTATAAAGAGGCTCTTGAAGAAATTCAGGGAAATACAAACAATCAGATGAAGGAAATTAATAAAACAGTTCATGATCTGAAGATGAAAATGGAAACAATAATAAAGACACAGACAGAAGAACAATGGGAAAGAGAACTCGTACAGCTGATAAAACACCTTCAACAAAATGATTGGATGTAAAATTAACTCAAAAAAGGCAATAGCTTCCGATAAACAAAAGACAATCATGCAGATGACAAGATTAGGTAAACTACACCATTCATGATTGCCACAAGCAATATAAAATGTCTAGGAGTAACTCTAACCAAGCAAGTGAAAGACCCATATTCATCACGATGCACAAAACTCAAGTCGAAGTGGATCAAAGACTTCAACATAAAACCAGAGTCAGTAAATCGGTGAGAAAAAAAAGTAGGGAAAAGCCTGGGACTCATTAGCACAGGAGACAACTTCCTGAACAGAATCTCAACAACCCAGGCATTAAAGTCTACAATTAATAAATGGGACATCATGAGGCTGAGAAGCTTCTGTAAGGCAGGAGACATTGTCAGCAGAACAAAGCAACAGCCTACAGACTGGGAAAAGATCTTCACCAACCCAACTCTGATTAAAGTATAATATCCAAAATATATAAAGAGCTTAAGAAATTAAACACCACCAAACCAAATTAACCCAATTGGGAAATGGGGCTCAGAACTAAACAGAGAATTCTCAACAGAGGAATCTCGAATGGCTGAGAAACACTTAAAGAAATGCTCAACATCCTTAGTCATCAGAGAAATGCAAATCAAAACGACTCTGAGATTCCATCTTACACTCATCAAAATGGCCATGATCAAAAACTCAAGTGACACCACATGCTGGCAAGGATGTGGAGAAATAGGAACACTCCTTCATTGCTGGTGGGAATGCAAACTTGAACAACCACTTTGAAATCAATCTGGTGCTTTCTCAGAATACTGTGAATAGGGATACATCAAGACCTAGCTATTCCACTTTTTGGAATATATTCAGAAGGTGCTTTACCACACAAGAAGGACATATGCTCAACCATGTTTATAGCAGCCTTACTTATAACAACCAGAACTTGGAAACAACCTAAATGTCCCTCATTCGAAGAACAGATAAAGAAACTGTGGTACATTTACACTATGGGATACTTCTCAGCTATTAAAAACAAGAAAATCCTGAGATTTGTGGGCAAGTGGATAGAACTAGAAATGATCATATTGAGTGAGTTATCCAAGACTCAGAAAGACTCACATGGTATATACATACTTATAATTGGACACTAGCCCAATAGGGATGTTCCCTGAAACTCTTCACTTACCAGGAGATTGGGAGAGATGAGGGGACCTCCTATTGTGACTCTAGGTGAGAGAAGTATGGGAGAATGGGGAAATAGAAGGATCCAGAGGGTCCTAAAAACCAGAAGGAGAACATCATGATAGGACGATCAGAACCCAGGGGATCTGCTCAAACTACTGTGGCAATGAAGTACAATACATGCAATAATATTGAACCCCTATTCAGATCTAGCCAAGGGACAGGACATTATCCATAGCTGTGTGGAGAGTGGGGACTGACTCTCACATGAACTCTGGTTATATTTGATTACTTCCCCTTGGTGGGGAGGCCTGGTAGCACTCAGAGAAAGAATAGTAAGGCTACAAACATGAGACTTGATAGGCTGTGACATAAAGTGGGGAAGGCAGTCCCCTTCTGTCACAGCCCTAGGGGAGATGAATAGAGTGAAGGAGGGGAAGACAGGCAAGGGGATAACAGTTGAGATATAATATGAATAAATTAATAAAAAAGAAAGTATTATGTGCACTTATTTACTTTTATTCTTTATGAAAATTCCAAGGCACCTTCATTTTCCTATCAACATTATATTGGTAATTACTTGTAGCCACCTTGTTTTTCAAAATAGTTTTGTTCCATATAGTTTTGTTATATTTTATATTTGTACCATGTTGTTTATTTTCCTCTTAATTAATGCAAAAATGTTTCCAGTATTTCCCTTTTATTTTTATATTTTTTTGTAAATCATCCCACCTGAGTAACTTGCTACATTTCCTCTGAATCATGCAATACAACTGATCTGTGTGACCAGCCACTAATTTACTTACATGAACAATCAGTTTTAGTGACTTTAAATTGTTTCTTAAGGCAGTGTCTCAAATTGTACTTCTCTTAGGCATTCTCTAATCTTCTGTTTTCTTTATCTTGTCTACACTATGGCTATGGGTTAATGAGTTATTATCAAATATCTTTCATCATAGTTAATATACATTCTGATGATTAGTAATGAAATATATTTTACCTTGTGTGCTTTAGATAGCACATGTATTTTGTCTTCTGGGGGATGTTTATCCATATCTATTTCCTACATTAAAAATGATTTAGTTTTGCATTACTTAACAAATATGAAAATAAATAGTGTTCATCCAACAGTAGATATCCACTTAAAGAAAATTTGATGCTTTTCAAAATGAAAATAATTTCAAATAAAAAGATCTACAAAATTACTCAAGTTAAAATTAGTTCTCTTTCATATTTAAAGATAAATTGTAGTTTCAACAAAAGTTAATAGCACTTCTCATTTGTATATTTTGTAAAGGATACTGTAACTAGTGTATCAAAGCAATCATATATCATATGAAAGTTTTTAAAATTATAAAGACATAGTAAAATGGAAGTCTTTTCATTGATAACTCAACTGTCAGGACAACTGTTACTCTAGACAAGATGAATATTGTTTTATTACCAGTCACATGCTCCCACTTAAGGAAAAATCTATAAGCTCCATTTCCAAGTGGGCTCCTGCTCTCCTGGCAGTCTATTATCGACTGTGAGAGCTGTGTTTTGTACTGGAGGCAACACTACTTGGCTGCCTTAGCAAGAAATTATATCCCGGAGTCAGCATCTGTTTCAGAAGCATGGTGCAAGCTCCAAGTTTAATCCTAGATGAGGTGTTAAATCAAAGTAATTTGGAGACTCTTACTATTGAGAAACATCATTTTAATGCTCAGAGAGCGAGTGCTTATAATCCCATCGTAAAGTCTGATGCGTAAATGTCTGGAAAATAATCCAAGCTGCAGCAATGTCTGTGCAGGCATTTGTTTGCCTCTTTAAGAGTGATTTGCAGCCCCCAATAAAATTTAAATTGGTTATTTGGTCTCTAAAACAACCCAGGTAATAATTGAGTTGGGCCATTAACAAGATGTGTCATTAGTCTTCTATCCCCCATGTGCACTGTATACTTTGTAGGACTCTAATGGCAGTGCTGGGAACCCTAACCAACACACAGAACTATAAGTGTTGATTGGGACTGAATGTTCGGGCCCTCCTCCACTTAGCACATTAGTACAAAATAGCCATATTTATAAAATATAACAAGTTTCGCCAAAAATACTCCTCCTGTATTTTTTCCATAATGAAATTATTACTAAAAGATGCTTTTTTCTGAAGGCACAGCTACTTAGATTTAAATTAAGAATTTCACTCTAGAAATAGCTATTTCCCACATATGAGAGAAAAAAAATAAGTTTTTCCAATAGAAAGATTTACTCAGATATTAGCATTTTTTTCGTGGAAAACAGGGAGATGTTCTCTGCAGGTGGCTGTTTATCACTGAAATAAAGAAATTTTAGACTTGTAAGAACAAATAGCCTATAAGGGTGGTGTCATTTTGTGTGAAAGCATTTTTTTCTCAATAAATTGTTTCTATTGACCTGAAACACCCTATGGAGCTTGTTGATTTCACGCTCAGGTAATAATCTCATTTCATTCATTTGTAAAAAAATAACCTTCTACTAGGTATGTTGCTAATTGTTCTGATATAACACACTCAATCTTAAATAACATATAATTTTTCAACAATTAAACTTATCTTAATAATTAAATGTGCATATAATTGTTGCAGCATTCTACTGGAAAAAGCATTAAACTTTTCATGCCATGATTAATTCTATCAAGAGAATTACAACCACTATAAACTATTTTAGCTGTAATGGATACTTACAAGGCTGTACAGTAGATAGTTAAAATGCTAATGTCCCTTGTATTAACTACAGAATTCGGTAAAGACATTAATAAAAAGAGAAAAATAGTAATATACCCTTGGAAAATTAACTTAAAATGAATAATTTCTAAAGCGAAAGGAAGCTACTGTGGGGTCACACTGCAACTTGTTAAGGGATTTCTTCTGGGTGAGACAGAAGTGTTCAAATGATTTTTATGGATGGTTACAAACTCTGAACCTACAAAATCCCTTTAAATCACATGCTCTCAAACAACAAGCTGAACAGCATATCATATGCATGTGTCTTCTGTTAACCTATCTACTATGTCTCCTTATCCTGTTTTAATGTCTCACTATCGGAAAACTGAGTAATAGTGGCAATCATAACCTAGAACAAAATGCTAATTTTGACATACTACATGATTTCCTGGCTTCATACAATCTAGAGAAAAATAATGCCAGACAAGGTAACAGTAGGGAGAAACAGGTTCAGGAGGTAAACAGGCACCATTTAGATATATTACAATAAAAGTTTAGTTAATTGCCCACATTAAGTCTTCAAACAGTACATAAAACTTAGGTCCTAAACATTTATCCGAATTACTCACAATCACGCTCTTATCAAATTATCAATGATCCTGTCATGAAAATGTGATTCAACACTCAAGTGCTGAGTGACTTGCCTAAAGGCATATCATTTTTATACACTAAAAAATAGGATAGACAGCATAGAAATCAATTTGTATGGTTAACAGGAAACAATAAAATGAAAAAAATACAAGGTAAAAAGATATGAAAGAAAACTACAGAAAAAAAAATAGAGTCCCATAGCTTCTGTGTAACCTGTAAACCATCTCACATGTAAAAACAGATTAAAAATGGGGTCAAGTTTCTTCTTGGCAACCTGCTTTGATACCCTATGAGCATATACAAGGGGAGGTAATCCCCCTCAGGAACAGTCATAGGGGAGGGGAATAAGGGGAAAATGGGAAGGAGGGAAGAATGGGAGGATACAAGGGATGGGATAACCATTGAGATGTAACAAGAATAAATTAATAAAAAACATGCTACCTAAAAAAAATGGGGTCAAATATTACTTAATTACTAATTTTACCTATTGTGACAGATTTAAAGAAGTATTGTGGAATTGAATGTGCCACATTTAGAGTTTTAAATTATAACATAAAGGGATTGTTTTCATTTACATTTAAAATGAGTTTAAACATTTCACACAAAAATGTGTACATATTTTTTTCTCTGAAAACTGAAAACTAGCTAGCAGAATCTTTTTTCTTTCTTTCTTTCTTTTTTTTTTTTTAACTTCAAAGCAGCAGTTCTCAACCTTTGGGTTGCAACTTCTTTTGGGGGTCAAACATCCATTTCATAGGGGTCGCATGTGAGATATCCTGCATATCACCTATTTACATTATGCTTGATAAAAATATGAATTTTGCTGTTATGAAGTAGCAGCAACATTGCTTTATATCTGGTATCACCACAGCATGAGAAACTGTATCGATGGGTCACAGCATTAGGGAGGTTGAGAGCAAATGATGTATGGCTTTAAAAGAAATGAAAACCCCAGATATCATGTGTATGTTTTACTTATGCATGCAAAAAAAAAAAAAACACATTTAGAAGGAAAGAAACTTGTGTCTGACCGAATCTTACATATATATTCCTAATTGATTCCATTCTCATGGGTCATGTTATTTTGAAACAATCGGCTGTGCTCTGTGTGCCTTTGCCGTCTGACCTCACTATCCTCTCCAATAAGGAGTTTCCTTTGTTCTTGTAAAACATCTACTCAGGACTGAACACCAAATACTCTAGTCTGTGATTAGTGACCATTAGCACCTAAGCAGCTACTGGATGGTACGATGGTGAAATCATAGAAGCCATCAAATAATTAATTCTTTCATTCACACTGAGCTTCAGAAATTATAAAAATAAGAGAGGATTGTATTTGCTAATGAACTAAATTTCTAACTGTTCTTAAACTAGCTTTCAAAATCTAAGCATAAGAAACTCAGAATCTCACACATGCACTCAGCACATTCTAATCACTGTTCATAGCTCTTTTTTGCCCTTGTCATTCCTAACTCCCCTTTAATTTCACTCCCACATCCATGGCATGCTGCTCTGTCCTGTAGCTCACCTAATCCAGCCAAGAGAATGCATGTTCCTGGATTGGGAGCCACAAACTGGAACCAAATACAACCAGTGAGCTCACAATAAATAAACTTTTATGGGCAAATGAACTATAGCAAGATAAAACAGAAAAATGTGAACATATGGTAAATGGATGAGAATATTAAAAAATACTAACAACTTTAAGTTATGTTATTCATCATGATGCTAACTGGAAAAATATCTGTTCATAAATATAATTCAAATTTTGATTTCAAAAACCAAATATTAATTAATTAAAAGTCATTAATGTAGGTGGATGTAGAAATAGAAAGACGTAAAGTAAGAATTGAAGTTAAAAATTTAAATATTTTGTTAGGTATTAAAATGAAGCATAATGATCTAATTTCATATAATGCATATATTCTGTCTAATTTTGATATGGCTACATTAAAACATAGAGAAAAATTGGAATACATTTTAAAATTGATCAATTGTTAAACCATTGATGTCTACACCACCATCCATTGCTCTCTGTTTACTTATTGTGGTTATGGTAATTGACATTTGTTTCAAAAATAACATAAAAAAGACAGTTTATTTCTCCCTTTTGTGCATCTACATTCTTATGATCAATTTGAAATTATGTTTCTTTTTGTTGTTGTTGTTCATGATGGTAGTTTTTGCTAAATGTGATTTGGGCTTTAAAAACAAAGCAAATTTTCTCATTTTGGAAAACAGTATGCACACATAAGCACTTGCTTTATAAAACACTGTGGTTGTCTCCATGGGTTTTTATTGAATCATGGATGTAATTATCTCCATATTTAAATATTGATTGCTTTATAATTAGGTCTAGTAAAATAAATAACTTTTCAAGAAATTGTTTCAAACTTTTAGGGTTCCCAAGTAAACACCCTACTATGTAATTTGATGAAAAGTTTTTATATCTCATTAAAACATGACGTTTGTTTTTGAATGCAGTAGTCAGTTTCATGATCAAGGTTAATGACAGAGGTCATTGTTATTCAAAAGTTCACCAATAAAAGCTTTTAGGGACAGCATAACAGCGAGAAGCAATTAACAATACTTGATAGAGTAGCCAAGTGAAAAATCATAAACACTCACTCCACTTTTAAAGGAATTCTTATTAATAACAAGAACATGGTATAAGTGCACATGGCACATGATATTAGAGGAAAAAGACAGTGGAAAAAGAAATCTGAATAAATAAGAAGGAATAAAATAAAGAGAACAATGGGATGTTATTTAGTTGTGCGTTCCAAAATATCTCAGCCTCAAGAAAAAAGCTTAGAAAACAATTTGTGATGACAAATCTCCAATGGATAGAAAACATATAACGTTGCATTGAGAAAAGCAATTGACATCCACTTTCAAGGAAAGAAAAAAAAAAGTCTGTTGTGTTAATGAAAACTTACTGGAGCTACAAATTTCTTCATGCTGATGCATAATAGAAGGTCTCAACAAGAGAAAAATTTGCACAGGTTAAAATTTCTGACAGCTTTCTATATAAAGTTTAGAAAAAAATAGAATGGTAATCAGGAAATTCAAGATGGAGACAATTCAATCTGCAGTGTGATTTTTCTTCACATAATTTTCCAAGGTCAAAACAGAGATAAAATTAGATTGACTCAGTGTCAGCAAAACAAACTTCCAATTCTATTGTGTTTCAAGTACAGATGACTATCATCATGGCTCTAACATATTAACTTTTTTTTTTCTAAGAAAGCTAAGTGAAGTTGGAAGGCACTGGGATACACTGCCCTTGTGTTCAAAACCACAGACAGCTCTGGGTGTAACTTGGACATGTCCATGCTCAGTCCTGAAGCACTCAGACTCTATGAGTACCTGTCTTCAGGTTCATGCCTAAAAGCCATTCTGATGTTTATAACGCTTCAATAGAGTAGAACTCATCAGCAACTTCAGTGTGACACTGTGACCTGTGTTTGCTACCTGAGTACTTTCACTACTTTCTACTCTTCAGGTATACATGTAAATGAGGATCTTAGTACCATACACATGGTCAAAGGCAAACATGTGCACACATGCATACTCACAAATGCACACTCAGCATAAAGGAAGGTAAACGGTTTACCGTGAGGAAGAATGGTTAATTGTGTATTTTCAGTAGGCCATGTAGTTGTGCTTTATCTGGAGAAGAACAAGCTGCCTTCTGGAATGGTGAGAGAGGAAGGTACCTCAGATCACTCCAGCCATAAGTATTGGTCAGAGCATAAGGCATATGGTCAGGTTCATGTGTTGGAAAGGGAGTAAGAAGCCAGTGTAATCTGATCATACAGACCTAGGAAACGATAGTTTGAAATGAGGCCTGAGAGAACAACAGAGGTGATTTAATAAGAAATGAAATTTTTATTTTATGTGTAATGGAAAATTATTGAAGCATTAAGTACAAGGCTAATGTAAATTCCACAGTTTATGATTATGAGAAACAAAATCAGTTGTCTGAAAAGCAGACATAAGATAAGGAAAGGAACGGATAAAGATGTAGATGCATGATGGTTGCTTGAGTGATGATAATTTCAATGTTGATGTAAAGAAATAAAACAATATTTTTCAAAAATACATTTTGGGGGGGGCAGTTTGAGACAAGGTTTCTCTGTTGTAGCCTTGGCTGTCCTGGACTCACTTTGTAGACCAGGCTGGCCTCGAACTCACAGTGATCCGCCTGCCTCTGCCTCCCAAGTACTGGGATTAAAGGCGTGTGCCACCACCGCCCAGCCCTCAAAAATACTTTTAATGTACCTGCCATTATTAATTACTAAGTCAACTATTGTAGAGAAAGGATTAAAGTGATTGCTCTCAGTTTCTAGAAATTGTTTATTTTATGGTTGTCAGTTACCATGACGTGACCTGACTAAGGCAAAATGGGGTTGAAGAAACACAGAAAGAGAGAGAGGGAGAGGAGAGAGAGAGGGAGAGGAGAGGAGAGAGAGAGAGAGAGAGAGAGAGAGAGAGAGAGAGAGAGAGAGAGAGAGAGAAGCTTAAGCTTGCATCATGTGGCCATGTGATCTAATAGAGATGTACTAGCAGCGAAGAAACTTTTACACATACCACTGACTGAGGAGATTTGTTTACTGAACACAGCTGAAAGAGGAGATGAGTTTATTATTTATACCTGAATGAGGAGATGGATTAATCTTATCTCAGTGCTAGGTCTCAATAGGGGTGACGTTTCTAGTCATCAAGAAGAAGGAGGCTGTGGTTAATATTTTCTTTATATTCTGGTTTTAGCTAATAGCCAATCATTCATAATATTTGAACCTTTAACAGAGAAAGGAGTTGCCATTTTTTTTGAGCCTGACCTATGGAAGGTTCTTTCTTTCTCATGGGTCTGAGGCACTAGGACCATTAACATCCCAATGATTATGACAATGATAAATATTCATCCAGGACTTTGTCCTCTCCCCACAGTCAGTGTTTAATTATATTGTGAAAAATAATCAGCATTGCTTAATAACTACATTGGAATTGGTAAAAAAAAAATAGTTATTATCCTTCTTATCTAAATTAACGATGCTTTCAAACCTAGGATTTTGTGTATAGCTATCTTGTAAGTATTGTGCTCTCAATAATGTGTGTGTGTGTGTGTGTGTGTGTGTGTGTGTGTGTGTGTGTGTGTGTGTGTGTGTATTTGGAGAGAGAGAGAGAAGGCGCATTTCTGGTTTTTGATGTTTGATCATTATTTCAGAATTAGTAAATTACTTGAAGTCTCTGTATATTATTTACCTTATTTGAGAGTCTCGAGAAATAGACTCCACCATTCAGTATTGTATCACTATAAGCTTGCTATAATGCTAAAATATTTCAGGGAAGCAAGGGATAGAGAGGAAGACAGAGAAAAGGGAAGGAAGGAGAGAGAAAACAGTCACATTGTAGTTTGCATGGTCAATCATAGTAAGTGCAGTGTTATAAAGTACTTGAATAGGACAGTTCCCAATGTGAGATTATTATTCTAAAATCTCTGCTTGGTTAGGAGAGAGGTTACCTATCACTTCTAACAAGTTCTAATAGTTTTTTCTTAAACTAGGGTGATAAGATGTCACGCTCTTCCTTAAAACCCTTTTGGATTCCCATACATTTTCCTAACTAATGTGCTTTCAGGCTAACCACGAGTCCCTGGTAGTACTAATGAATTTGTGCAGCATTTCACCTCTCTGCATTCTTGAATATGATTCTGAATGGAACACAAGTCATTAGATGATGAATATGTCGGGTGAATTGCAAAATACACAGAAGAACAATATGTACTGTGCCCCTAATGAAGTTTGGCTCATGTGTGTTAGGCATTAGATAATGCATTTTAACTGTCCTCATGTAAATGTGCTGGCTCGTCAGGGTCTGTAATAGAAATTGCTTATTCGGGTCATATTCTTCATTAACTATATTCTCTATATAGGGAACTAGTAAATCAATTGGTAGGACATGTATTTAAATACAATTACTATATGAATTTTTAGCATATTAATTGTTAGTCATATAATTCCAATGAAATAATATTAAATTAAGAAAAACCTCTCCCATAATAAAATGACACTTTATAGATGCTCTATGAGCCAAGAACATTTTCTATCTTTTTGGTTCATTGACTAATTGCTCCACTGGCCATGATGAAATGAGTTATTTGCTGTTGGACTTACTGCCACACATTTTGTACCTTAATGTTTCTCTTTTTCTCTCTCTCAATTCACTTTTCCGGTTTTCTTTGTTCTCGTGCTTTTGTCTATTCTACTGGAAGCATCTTCTCATTCACCCATCATTAACTGTTAAATTGAATTTTGCTTAAAACCACGGTCAGTTATTTTCTCAGGAAAATATTAAACTTTTCCACAGATCTCCACATTATGACAAGAAAACATATCCCTGTAGTGACTTGCACTGTTGAAAGTTTGCATTTGTATAATATGAACAATCAAAATTTTGATTCAACCTTTCTGTCATATGTTTTATGTTTACTAAAAGCAAATACGCACGTTGACTCCCAGTAGTAAATTATTAAAAAGTCACAAATATACCTTGTAAAGAATAAAGTAAAGAAAGTAGACAAAGAAGAAGATTTTTTTCTACTAATATTTGAAGTTATTACTTTGAGCTTGGCACTGTATTTTTATATTGTCAATTTAAATTTTTTTTATTTTTTAATTAATTCGTTACACATACATTTATATTATTACACACATACACACATACACAGCAAGAAATACCATGCAATAATCAGGAATTATATAAATGTTACATTCATAGTGTTTTGGCTATTTGTATTTGGCAATCTTGAAGAAAACATATTTCCTATCTTGGCGCATCTAAAATTCTGAATGTACATCAATATCTATCATATCTCATCTTCACCAACTTAAAGCATCTACCTAGACCTAAAAACATCTTAACCCCTAAACAACTAAGCTTAATTGTAAAACTAAACTATCTGTTCTTCAATCTCATCAGAGACTTGAGAAGGAATAAAATTAATGACTTGAGTAAACAGGAAGTGCACATTGTCAGCTTCCAAAGTGAAAAAAATGACAGAGACAATTAGCTGCCTGATCAGTCACCCAAAACTCTCTATAATGTTGGAGCATCATCTTCAGCCTTCTGGCCCAGTATATCTGACAGACATATTTGTGAGGCAGGAACTATTGAGGACTTCCTTTCCCTGTCATGGCAGAGTTTGGCCATTGGCTCTGTCTGCATCCAAGCTTGCCCATTTTTAGGCAGAAATCTGTCAGTGGCCGAAATGAGCCCAGTGGCTCATTGGTCAAACTTGAAGCCATCTTCATAAGGAGGTTCTTTGATGATCATCATTTTCTTTGAGGTAGGTTTGGGGAGTTTGCCCAGGAGTTAACTAGTCTCATGTTCAATGAATCTTTAAAATAAAAAAAAATCTTTTTGAAGACCTTATCTAACTATTTTACCTTATCTATCTATAGAATTATAAGTATTTCTTAAACGAAGGATGTATATTCTTGTTATATAAATAGACTTGTAATTGACATGAGCATGACTGATCAACTAACAATTAACTTGTATAACTGACTTATCTTAAACAGCTTGCATTAGCACTTTCAAAGTGTTGGAAGTAAACTTTATATTCTACTTGAGTTGTGTGGGTAGAATACTTCATATTTGAGTATATATGTATATATATGCGTGTGTGTATGTATATATATATATATATATATATATATAATGTGTTAAGAATAATCTTAAACTTCCATTCTATACCAATGTATAAAAATTAAACTCATCTTGCATCAATATATAAAATTCTATACCAATGAATTAAAAATAACTTATTTGTGAGTAACAATTAAGGGCTTAAGTTGAAGAGTAGATTCAATAGTCTACTTTTTAATCCTATTATCCCTTCTTTCCTTTCAACATCAATCTCCAAACATAAGGGAAAAAAAATTAAAGGAAAAGAGAGACTCCCTGAGTACAACCTTGTTTCTCTCCGAATAAGATCAATAGTAACTTATAACCAACTCCCAATGAAAATAAACTTCATGAATGAATGAAGATTTACAGATGTCTTTCTTCTGCTCATACAAAGAGCAGAGAACCAGCTTTAATTGTTCTGTGCATTCCCACACATCTCATACACTTATAATTTCATGACTGTATAATGCTTGTGAGAAATTCTATTTTCAGAACAAAAGGATAGGACACTGATGCTGTATCAGACCTGACAGGATTCATTCGTCCAGTATGGTGGATGCTGACATCTTTCATGATTCATGTTCCAGCACCAAGAGCTTCAGTTGCTGTTCCTCATCAGAACAGGACAGCTCCTAGCACAGCTTCGAATAGGCTTCTGATCCCATTTGGTCCAGCATTGGAGACTGTCCCACACAGGACTTCTATTAAGCCTGGAATTTCTCAACATTTAGAGACTAGACCAGAAATGCTATTCCTAGCTTGTTTAACAATTTTCCCTATTTTATTTGGGCCCATAGAAAAGTATTATTCATCCCAAATCAGCTGGAAGAAACCTTAAGAGAACTAAGTCCCATTATCCTTAAGGGGGATTGAGTTGGCTTTTAGTTGCTTTCTTGGGCCACAGATCTTTATTTTGAGTTGCACTGTGTTTTTATAATGCAGTTATTCCTTCCCAAACTCTTCATGAAAGACTCTTCAAGATCCCTTGTTACTTAAAAATAAATTAGTCAAAACCAACCCTTGTCAATTGCAGAATGATGTCTATTAAATTACACCTAATAAGTCTAACATCAGAATTCACTGAGTAGGCATTCTTTACATGAGATGCCTTATTACTTTGAGACAATAAAAGAAAGTTACAATATTGAAAGAAGAGTTATTCTGAACCATCTTCGGTTTGAAACTTTGTGAAGTTTTTGAAAACAAAATTTTGTTGCTCAAAAAGAAAGAATTAGTAAATTAAACTGGTTTTAATAAAAAAAAAGATAAGAAAACCAAGTTCATGCAGGTTGTTATGGTAGAAAACAAAACTAGAACAGGCTGATTGCTTTGCTGTTGTCTGATTATGTTTCACTTGTGGAGAAAGGGAGCACTCCTCTATTGTTGGTGGGAGTGCAAACTTGTACAACCACTTTGGAAAGCAATCTGGCACTTTCTCAGAAAATTGGAAATAGTTCTACCTCAAGACCCAGCTATACCACTCCTGTGTATATAAACAAAAGATGCTCCACCATATAAGAAGGGCATTTGTTTAACTATGTTCATAGCAGCTCTATTTGTAATAGCCAGAATCTGGGCACGAGCTATATGTCCCTCAAACAAACAAACAAACAAACAAACAAAAATGGATAGAAAAACTTTTGTCATTTACACAATGGAACACTACTCACCTACTTAAGAACAAGGAAATCTTGAAATTTGCAGGCAAATGGATGAAACTAGAAAGGATCATCCTGAGGGGGGTAACCCAGACCCAGAAAGACACAAATGGTACATACTCACTTATAAGCAGATATTAGCCACATAACACAGGATAAACATACTACAATACACAGATGTAAATAAACTAAATAACATGCTTAATTCTCATTCAGATAGAAACATAGAATAGACACCGGAAGCAGTTGAGAAAGAACAGGACAGGAGTCCACCAGGGAGGTCCTCTGAAAGACTCCACCCAGCAGGAGATTCAAGCAGATATTGTGACTCACAGCCAACCTTCCAGGTGGAGCACAGGGAGTCTTCTGGAAGAGTTGGGGAACAGAAGGACCTGGAGGGGTCAGGAGCTCCACAAAGAGACCAAGGAGCCAACATATCTGGGTGGAGCAGGGAGGTGCCACAGAGACTGGTGCACCTATCAAGGACCAAGCATGGTGAGGACCTACATTCTTTCTTCAGATATAGTAGACATGCAGCACAGCCTCCTTATGGGTCCCGTAATGGGGAGTAGGGACTACTTCTGACATGGACTCTTGTCCTCACATGTTGATCACTTGCCTCTGAGCGGGCAGCCTTGCCAGGCAACAGAGGAAGAAGATACATGCAATCCAGATGAGACTTGATGGGCTGAGGTCAGATGTTAGGGAAGGAGGGCTCCCATTTCTGAGGACGGGGGGAGGAAGGAAAGGGTAATAGGCAGGGTGGGTGGGACAGGAATGTGACAAGGGAAGGGGCTACAATTGGGATGTTAAGTGATCGTATTAAAAAGAAAAATCAGAGGCATTGTGAATTCTGACTTACCTTGTTATAAAGAGCTCTAAAATTATGAGTATTTAAACAACTTATTATGACTATTGACACTCAAAGGGTTCATGCTGGCCAACAGCATTTTTGTTGTCAGTAATTTATTATGAACGCAGTAACACTGGGCTTCATCTCAAATCCAATAGCTATGTGTCTGTGATTGAAATTCTATATCTATACAGACACACACACACACACACACACACACACACATATTTGTGCACACCTTTAGTAGACCAAGTGCAGCCTGGTCTAAGGAGTGAGTTTCACTACAGCCAGGGCACCACAGAGAAACCCTATCTTGAAATATATATATATATATATATATATATATATTCATTCAATGCATATATTGTCATTATTGTTGCAGGCTATTTGATCCCATTGTGTTCCCTGAGACTGTGAACGGTAAAAACCTGCCTTTGATTCCACTGTTATGCCCGAGACTGGAATTCTAAAAACCTGTCTTTAGTTTGATTGAGCCCTAACACACACCTTTAATCCAAGAGCTATCTGTACATTGGATTCAATAACAGTAGCCCTAGGTCAAGAGGTGGAAGCAAGAAACCAGCTGACAGAGATTAAAGAATAGGAGCAACTTTGAGTTGAGGGGTATTTAAGACAATGTGTAGAAGGGGAGGGTCTTCAGTACTTTAACACTTTAGCTTTTTAAGCTTTTAGCTTTTGGCTTTTAGCTCTTTGGTTCTTAGCTCTCTAGCTCTTGAGCTTCTCAGCACCTTGGCCTTCGGCTTTTTTGGATTTGAGCTAGCAAGACTTTGGCCTGGGATTGTTTTATCCTTTTCTTCTCTGGCAGTTAGCTGAGCTAGTGAGACTTTTGGGTCTTTCACCACAATATCTGGCTCCTGAGTCTTAACTGGTAAAATAGAATAATCTGGAATTTTCAATTAAAACAAACTATATATATATATATATATATATATATATATATATATATATATATATATATATACCAAATCAAGCCCACCTACTGTAAAACTACAGGCTGATATATTTCTATGTCATTAAACCAGAATGATTATTTAGCCATGTAAGTGTACTTCCATTATAATCTATTACTAACCCCTAATAAATAACCTAAAATAAATTCATGTTCCTCTATGATAAAATAGCTACCGTCTGAAATTAGTTAGAATTGACTATTCTTCATTACTTCTTGTGAAATGATATACATTAACAATTTAACACACCTCTTGTCATTTGTAGGGTATACAAAGGGCAGAAACCATAATGGCTGCTTGTCTGATGCAGCTCTGGATTGTTTCTGTTGTTTTAAGATGATTGATAACTGTGCTCCATTGATTTTGCACATTGTCCTTATTTGGATGACAAATTATATTGTTACTATGACTATAAATAAACTAAATAAAATACCTGATTTATGGCTTAAGCATTCACAGCTATAATTCTATAACATAAATATCTTTCAGAATAAATTTCAGAGTGTATGGTTTCATGTACTGCCTGGATCATGAACTATTAAATCTAAAGTTGCTATAAGATTTCTAGGCTCCGATCATGAGGTCCTAGCTCAGAACTGTGTCCACTATTATTCACTATATTATCTATGAGTGTTTCTTAAAACTGTCCCAGAAATCCTTGGAAAATAATTATTCAAGATAAAGACATGAATAGCAACAAATGAACATGAACCCAGTGATCCCTCAGAAACACTCCTGTGCTAGAATATGTTGTAGATTCCCTGGACTAGACTCTGTGATGGAGGAAAGAGTCCCAGAGGGTTAATAAATAATAATCCTCAGGTTGAGTAGAGCAGGAAGCTGTACTGCAAAGCAGCTCCAGAATATTCCTTGGGGAACTGTGCAGGAGATACTTTTTCATAGTTGAACAGTCCATGAAAGCATGCTGGGCACATCCAAGCAACCAGTAATTGGAACCAGGGTACTCTAAAAAGAGCCATGACCTAAAGATTGCAGAGAAATAAGACTTTGCCAACAGCATATACCATTGGAATATTAAATTTTTTTACATAAGATGTTTAGAGTAACAATATTTTAAGAAAGATCTACTATTCAAACAATATAATATATAAATTCTTTTAAAAGTATATTAGTTTATATATGGTTCATGATTGAGTCTCAGAATATCTGTGTTTTACCTGAAGTTATATTTGTAAAACATGTTGAAATATACTTATTATCTTATAGTATGATTTTTCATTAATAAATGGATCTGCTCCTCAGACAATGTTAGGAATTGAATATTTTCAGTTAATTGCAAACTTTAGCTAAGTTGTCTAAGTTCTCTAGACCTCTTCTCTTTATTTTAATTATCAGGAGATACTTTTGTTTTTATAGTTTCCTTGTTTTTAATCTAATGTTTAACAAAGTGAATTCAACATGAGGGAGATGGTGGCACACACCTTTAATCCTAGCACTTGGGAGTCAAGGGTGGTGGATCTCTGTGAGTTTGAGGCCATCCTGGTTAACAGGCTAAGGCCCAGGTCAGTTAGGGCTACACAGATAAATCTTGTCTTAGAAAAGAAAAAAGAAAGAAAGAAAGAAAGAAAGAAAGAAAGAAAGAAAGACAGAAAGAAGTAGAAAGAAAGTACAACAAGAAAACAGAAATATGGGGAGTTTACATTAGTAACTTTAATTTGAATAATGTTTCTTTCTAGTACAGATTATGATATTGGGATTAATGTCTTTTTAAGCTATATGCAATGATAGGAAAGTATTGTGATTTACATTACCAAAGAGAAGAAAAATCTATGTCTCAATTGACAATTTGTCATTATGCACATGGTCTTTGCTAGACCGTTTTTTAACAATGTTAATAACTTTTCTTCTTGGTAAGTAAATAATTGTCAAGTGCTTAGTGTTCATTGCCAACATATGTGACTCCCACTATAACAGTCAAAGCACACATTAGATACTATTCTTTGTTTGTGACAAGTGCCAGAGTTCTCATGGAAAGTCTGAAATGGAAGAAGGAAGGCACTTGCTTCTCTGCATTGTTAACAAAGAGAGTTCTAACTGTGAATTGATACTAGGTAAACTCATCTATCATAACCTGTGTCCCGTTAAAAACCTATATGCATCAGATGTTTTAAGAAAACGTGAGTTGCCCTGGTATTGAAAATATTGGTTTTATGTATTTCTGTGACTCCTTGATTCCATTTCCTCTGCCTAGGGACATGGCCTCCAGATTGCATGTACCACTGGACTTTCTGAGTGTAGCAATAGCCTTTGTTGTATTATCCCTGAGAAGAAACACTGTCCTTTGTTTAGAAATACATTTTGAATTTAATTCAATCACAATTTTTAGAAATCTACATGTATGGGAAATCTATTTGTTCAGTAACATTGATTCATTAGAAATCTATGTCACCTAGAATCATAATCTTCAGGTTAATCATAATTTTCTAGTTTTGAATTATTACTAACCCGCAACACATATTTTCATCACTAAAATGGAAAAAAAATATGTCTTTAATTTCTATTAACGAGAGAACTATAGTAGAAAAATAGGCATGACTGATCTCTTAACACATATCCTATAATTGTTTCAGGTCATTTATAATAATTTCTTTGGTATTAATGGGTTTTTAAGGTAGAAAATTGACTTGATTTTGAACAGACCAACGAGTCCTGAAATGAACTGACATGATTCAGATTGTTCCTTGAGCTCTGGCTTTAACTTCTGTGTGAAATGATGAATTTAATGGCAATTAGAGAGAAACAAAGGAAGGCATTTTCAGGCCCAATTATCAAGCTGCTAATATCCTCAGTGAAGCACAGCACGATTCGTTTCCGTTGCCTTCCTCTGTTCCACTTGGCTGGAATCCCAATTTACCCAGGCTTTCATGTATGGTTCAAATCAGCAACCGTCTCCTGCTCCCGGGGTTGCTCTCCACCCCCAGTCTAATCAAACACCTGCTTCCTTAATTCTTACTCCTTTTGTTATCAAGAACTGGGAAAGTAGAAAGTTTTGTCTGTAGTCTCATCTCAGATGACAAATGTCCTGCTGTTTTGACTTTCAAATATGGACTTTATTAATTTACCTCTTCATTCATTGATATTTTCCCCATGTTCTAAGCCCATTAAGTATTTGAAGTTTCAAAAATATTGCCTCACCTAACAAAACTAACTTGAACAGAAGAATGATGTGGAAATGATATTTAAAAATACTTATGCTTCTGAGAGTTACAGCTACCGAAAGGTATCAGATACACGAGTGTCACATTTTCAATATTTTTAATTTCAGTATGTCTAACTCCTGTTTCTCCCAGCTATGATTTTACTGAGTTATGTTTCTGTAAATCAACACTACAACACTTACAGTTCTTGTCTCTTCTTTTAAGCTTAGAATAGCCATTGTAAAGAAAGAGTCCAAAAGACCAAAATTTTTAAGAACATTTTTGTTGTCATTTTCACGCAGTGTTTGAACTATTTTAAAATCTAAAATGTCTTTTTAAAACAGTGCTTGTTGTGGTAAATATAAACATAAATGCTAAAATAACCAAAATACATCTACGGGTATACAGCAAATCATATCTGAAAATGAGTATTCAACACCATCAAAAATGTTGAAAAAAGAGACAAATACGAGAGAGAGAGAGAGAGAGAGAGAGAGAGAGAGAGAGAGAGAGAGAGAGAAAGAGAGAAAGAGAGAGAGAGAAGAAAGTTAGCTACCTGAGCATAAATTGCATAATTCTAATTTGTCAGGAATCTGTGGTATGTGAAGTAAGACAATTCCCTACTAAGTGGAAAATTCCATGTATTGAACAGAAATTCTCAAATCTTTACTATCTTGAGGATCAATGTTTTAATATTCATGTAAAAATCAAAAAACAGATGAAAATTTAAATATGATTAAATAGAAAACATAGTTTTATTGCAGAACATCAGCACTTAAGCCACTATTAGATGCTCAAACAAGAGATGTGCTAACATATGACAAAAAGCCTCTTTTGGGAAAAAATGTTTCATTGAATAGTCATTCATAGAGCTATGAAAGGCCAAATAATAGAAACATGACTAGGAAGGCTTTCCAAAAGAGACTAGAGAAACCTTTAAAATAACTTTTTAGATTTAATAACCTTGAACATGGTATTTCTCTGGTATTTAAAATGCAAAGCAGGCACTGTATTTTGTTTTGTTTTCAGCTTGACAAACTCAACAGGCTGACTCAAGACACCTGTCTCACTGCTATTTACCAAAGAACCCTTCTCTGCAGTGTATGTGCAGAAGCCCAAAGAGCTTAAATATATTTAGCATAAAAAATCATGTTAGCTTCTAGACGCAGGTGTACTGACTTAAAAAAAAACAAACAAACAAAATAACCCACTAAGCCTACTTATGAAACCATAAAAGCAAGTAAATAGAAACTGAAGAAATTCTGTGCAGTCAAAACATCAAAACGGGAGACAATTGTTTCAGTCACAGTACTAGAATTTTCTCTCACATCTACATTGCCATTTAAAAAATAGCTTTGTAAGTGATCAATGCATAAAACCATTTCTTCCAAATGCCAGGTGGATGCCATTGTTATGATTACATTTCTATAATAATCCTGTAATACCTAAAACTTCCCTGTATCATCTTTCACGGAAAATGAACCAGGAAGGTATGAAGGGTATGTGCTATACTGCTTTGTTTCCACTTTCCAAGCAACATTCTAGATTAATTGTCTGGCTAGTGCCAAATTGCTATATTTAGCTGAAGACAAAATTGTTCGGAACGTGACTGGATTTTCTTATGTGTTTCTCCACTGTTTCTCAGGAAATTTTATTTTCGTCTATTTCCAATGTGTAAAAACTGTAATGATTTTTTTCAATCAACATGAGATACCCATGCATAAATGCATATCTTTTGCTAGTTAGTATCAAGTTGTCTTGAACTCGGAGATTTATTATTACCCAGAGATTTTTTTTTTGCAACCCAGTTTTTAAAACATACAAAATTGAGCAAGAAACAAATCCCTCCTCCAAATACTGACTTTTGTGTACCTAAGCTTGTAAATCATGAATAGTACACAGACACAAGTGCACTTAAACAAACAATTAAGCATTTTAGAGACATCATATTTCCAACATAGTCTTTCAGGTATTTTACGCTGAATGTGCTTGACCAGGGAGAAGTGAGAGAAATTTATATGTTCCCTAAGCAGTTCCTTGCATCTATTAAGATGGTTATTAAATAGAAACTTCACAAGTTGGAATTTTAGAATTCCTTCTGCATTTTTGGCTATTCTATTTCGGTTTTAAGGAGAATAAAATAAAATACATTAAGTAAAACTTAAAAGAGTTGATGACAGGACTCCGATGCATGTTTTTCAATCACTTCCCCCTGGCAAGGCTGCCTTGTTAGGCCACCATGGAAAAGGATGTGCCCAGTCCTGACGCAACTTGATGTGCTGGTGTGGATTAGTGGCAGGGCAGTGCGGGGGTGGGGGAGGGGGGAAATCCAATTGTCTCAGGGGTAGGGAATGGACAGGGGAAAGAAGGAGGGAAAGAAGGGAGGGAGCCATGATTGGGATGTAAAGTGAATGGCTAAATAAATAAAATTTTAAAAGAAATCAGAAAAAGTAGTAACAGTAGTCTTATGTCATCCATAAGTTGGTAAAAAAAAATTGAAATGGGCATATCTGAGGCAAAGCACTGAATGGAGGGTGACACAAGATATTTGATGGATGATGAATACAATAATAGTGTGTGATATCTGGAATGAAAATGGCACTACGTTGGTTTTTTTGGGGGGCGGGTAAAGATAGGAGGTATTTAATGTTTCTTATATTCTCTTCTCGTAAGCATTTTAACATTAACATTGTTAAATATTTGTTGACAAAACAGGACACATTAGGTGTATGTCTTCTAAAATTGGACGTGTATTCAGGAGGCTGAGACATGAGAATCAACAGTTCAGATGTAACCTTGACTAATTACTGACATTCAAGCCAGGCTGAATAAGAAACAGCCTCTCAAAGGTTTGTGAAAATCTGAAAAAGCAAACCCAGGAACAACCACCCACCACCCTTTGACAGACAGACAGACACGGTTACTTGAAATGTATGGTCACACACTGCCTGATATATAAATCAACAATGGACCACTTAGATGATGGGGGTTCCATTCTATAAGTTGCACCAGAAAAAAGGCAGGCACCAAGAGAAAGTGCAATAGAAGATGAACAGAAACCACAGAAGGAATATAAATAGGGCCAAAATAAACCTCTGTCTATGGCTTTGCCACTCAATTCAGCAAGCTTCAATACCAACTCAAAACGTGTTAAAATACAATGGTGGCACTCAGAGGAAGGATAGCAGCTTACCAAGAAGAGATTTGATACCCTATGAGCATATACAGGGGGAGGAAATCCCCCTTAGTCACAGTCAGAGGGGAGGGGAGTAAGGGGAAAATGGGAGGGAGGAAGGAATGGGAGGATAAAAGGGATGGGATAACCATTGAGATGTAACAAGAATAAATTAATAAAAAAGAAAGAAAGAAAGAAAGAAAAGAAAAGTAAAAAAAAAATACAATCCACAACCATAATTGGTGATATCCACCATTACACTTGAGTGAACATGGTAAATAACTTACCTCCTTCAGGGCTATGATGAAAGAGAAACAAGTTTTTTTTTCTTGAAACTGAAGACAACTATGGTGTCTAAAGTCTGATCAAATCCTTTGCATGAATAGGGGGTGTTGTTTTTTTTTTTCCTTGTATGAGTTCTTTCCTACTTCCTCACATCAAGATGATATACAAAGGCCTTTAAATATTTACATGGCTAGAGACATGGTTGAGTAGTTAAGACAACTCTGTGAGGGTATAAAAAGGAGCCACAAACAGAGAAAGATCGCTTGGCTTCGTTTTGCCTCTGGAGAGAAACGCTCTGTAAGAAACTGAGGAGAGGCTGCAGCTGGTCCCTGTAGCTGCTCCTGATGCTGCTCATTCCTGCTGCTGCACTTACTGTTGCTTTACTGGATGGCTGGAATCCTGATGCCCCAAGGACCTGAGTCTAAAAAGGTCTACATCCCCCTCTATTCAAATCTACCCAATGGACAGCTCATTCTCCACGGTGGTGAGAAGAGCCATAACTGCCTCTGAAATGAACTCTGGTGCCCCCTATTTGACCACTTCCTCTTGGTGGAGAAGCCTGGTGGCACTCAGAGGAAAAGGAAGCAGGCTATCAAGATGAGACCTGATAGGCTGTGGTCATATGTTGGGAAAGGAGGTCCCCTTCTGTCAGAGGTCTAGGGGAGGGGAAAAGGTCTAAAGAGGGAGGGAGAGAAGAGGAAGATCTGGAAGATACAAGTGAGGGGATTAACAATCAAGATCTAATCTGAATAAATTATTCAAAAATAAAAAATAAAAAACCTATATATGTATATATACATGTATGTATGTATGTATGTATGTATGTATGTATGTATGTATAAAGGTCTACATCCCCTGTTCCTACTAACCCTCTTGCTCTCCTACCTAGGTTCAGTGAAGGTTGGAAGAGAAGTAGATGCATTAAGGAACCCTAAATAAAGTAGATTTTAAAATATCAAAGCCTACAGGGATCTATGACTATTAAGGATTTGCTAAGATATTTAGTCAATATACTTACATTCAGTCACACAAGAATAATTATTCTGTGGGAAAAATATCTGACAAGTGTCAACAGTCTATTTAAGCATTATGATATCACTATTTTGTTTGCACTTGCAAACTCATATGGATGGAAGCCCTAGGGACTCAGACAATAAGGTAACCCTTTTAGATTTCACAATTCTCCCTAATTATATGAAATAACTTATCCAGGTGTAAAACTTTATTGGTATGTACTAGTGACTTTTCCATTATTGTGCTGAAACACAATATCTAAGGAAATTTATGAAAGATTTTAATTTGGCTTATGGTTCCAGAGGGATATGGGCTTACCGTAAAAGTGGCACCTGGAGTGTCATACACGTCAGCTAAAGCAGGGACCTCTGAGCTCACATTCTCCTGAAGCATGAAGAGGAAAGTGGGAACTCAGTATGGTGTGCCTACCCCAAGTGACATATTTCCACCTGCATGGCAGCCTTTCCTAAATCTTTCCAGATGATACTACCAAAAATGCTATAGGTGCTTCAATACCTGAGTGTCAGGTAGGAATGCTTACACAAGAAAGGCATTCATGAGTACAGATTTATTTGTCTAACAATTTGTTTCTATTTTAATTGTGTTGTCAATGTGCCTTTGTATGTTTGTGTGTGTGTGTGTGTGTGTGTGTGTGTGTGTGTGTGTGTGTTGGTTTACAAGATCAGAAGGTTGGATCTTCTCGGAGTAAGAACTGCAGGAAGTTGTTAAAAACCTGAACTTGGTCCAGGCAGGACACTTTATATACCT
Organism: Acomys minous; assembly: GCF_964271855.1. Classification (NCBI taxonomy): domain Eukaryota; kingdom Metazoa; phylum Chordata; class Mammalia; order Rodentia; family Muridae; genus Acomys; species Acomys minous. The sequence goes on along the minus strand of NC_140493.1, from coordinate 29,035,281 downwards.
TTCTCTCTCAGTTTGTGCTAGCACAAAAGCTAGGATAATCTGTTGTTCCACCTCAGGTTTTTGAACATTAAATTTTTATTCGCTTTTATTCATCATCAATTATGTGGTAAAATAAGCTATATCTCAACAAAAATGTGATTATAGGCCCTATTTTCCACTTGTTAAGTATTTACTACTTCAATATCCTTTTTGTTATCTTGTATTCACTCTCCTGTATTAGTTACTTTTCTTTTCATTGCAGTCAATACCAGGAAGAAGACTCTTAAGAGAAGGAATTACTTTGGCTTCCTGTTTGAGGGGATACAGCCCATCATGATGTAGAAAATACCATGCAGAATGTGGCTCATATCTCTGCTGGTGGGAACATAAAGTTGTTTATTCATATCTCAGTGTACCATGAAACATGTAGAGCCAAGAGGTGTGGCCAGGCTATGGACACAAATGTCCATCCCTCTGTGAGCAATTTCCTAAAGTTAGCCTTCATCAAGACTCTACAACGCAGGATGAAGGGCAAACACTCAAGCACATGACATATCACAGTCACACTCTGATAATCCATACTGAGATGTCAGATCTAGAGAGAAAATGGGCCCATCCTATGCACAGTGTCCACCTGGTTCAACCTTGTCACTCAAATTCTCCAGAGGAGAAATTCATATTGTCCCAAGGAACCATTTTCTTTCCATGTTACATCTCTGTGTTTGCAACCAAGTGCAATGAGTATAAAGAAGAATAAATATAAATAATATATATTTTTGCTAGATTATGGATTACGAAGACATAAACTCAACCACTGTTAAAGACTAAGAAAGGGTTGAAATGTTCAATTTTTATACTACTTATCAAATAAATATAAAAATGGTCTCAATATCAAATTCACTGTATAATATAACAAAAATATTTTGACTAAATATTTCTTCTTTAGTCATTCTAAGTTGTTAATGTTGTATGGAACACTTGCTATAAATTTATATAACAAATAATATCAAGTTATTACAGTTACATAAGTACCACTATTGATACCTTTTGAAACACTAAAATTTTTAAATTAAATAAGGGTGCAAATTTTAATGCACTTATATAACTCATAAAATTGCATTTATCTTATTAGATTGATAATGACTGTAGCACAGTGCTATTAAAAATCAAGAGTGAATTAAAGAAACACATGAAATTTGACTCACTTCTGCTGCCCTTTTCTAATCTTTTTTATTGCATTTTAAATCTGTCCCTAACTTATAAGTATTATTATATTTCAAGTTCATTTAATATATATATATATATATATATATATATATATGATCTTATCTAGGTTAAAGAATTCAAATAATATTAATATCTCAAAACATTTCAATTTAATGTAAATCAGAACTTTTGTTTGAATTCCTGAGTTATTTTTGTAGGTATATAATATAAGATTTTAAAGCTGTTTGAAATTGATGTCATTTGTTTTATAAGGAAAGACTATTTCATAAGTTTCAAAGAAATCAGGTTTGTTTTTTTTTTTGGTTTGTTTAAACATTTTATTGATTCTTTGAGAGTTTCACATCATGCATGCATGCATGCATCCTCCTACCACCTCGTATCTTCCCCTTGCTCTTGCAAACTCACCCAGAAAACAATACACAGAGAGAGAGAGAGAGAGAGACAGACAGACAGACAGACAGACAGACAGACAGACAGAGGAGAGAGAGACAGAGGGAGAAAGAGAGAGGAGAGAAAAAGCATAGAGAACATCTCGTTGTGGAAGCTGTACTATGACACAATGTGTCCCATGGTATGTTCCTCTGTCCACACATCTTCACTTGCAAATGGGCATTGCAATGAGAAATTTGTCTGGATGGAGACCTCTGGCTTCTATGGCACCATAAATATTGGACCCTCACCATCCCTTCTCCTCATTATTCTGTTATTGCCCCGTGTCATGGAGATCCTGCAGCTTGGTTCAGCAAGACTGGCCCTTTCTCACCACTCAACAGTTCTCAGATGATATACATATATCTGGGCCTGGGTGGTAGGTAGTATGGCCAGTTCTACACATCCACTGACTGTTCATATGCTCCCTGGCAGCTACCCCAACCCTCTGGAACCCCTGGTTCTCTAGTGGTAATATGAGTCATGGACATTGACACTGACCCCTGTGGCTGCATAGCTAGGGACCAAGACACAACCCTCAGCTACAGCTGAGGTTGTGATATCACTCGTGGTGCCAGGTGGCAGGGCTGGCTACTCACAACAGACTCTTCTTCTCCATCCTAAGTTTCCAATCTCATCTCTCCACATAATGTTCAAGCTGTTCCACTTCTCTTTCTCTCCCGTTTGAGTACCACATATGAAGGCATTATGTGGTTCCAGCTGCTGGTTGGCCACACAGCTGGTGGACCCCTGTGTGACACTTTCCTACTGTGCTGCATGGCATGCCAGCACGCAGGTGTCTAAGGCCCACCTCTATCGTGTGCCAGAGGGCATGGTTGTGGCTCATAGGTCTATGTCTTCCTCCTCTCATTCTATGCTGAGTAGTGGCATGTGGGTCTGTGTGTGTGTGTCTATGGCCTGACTGCACAACCCAGGGATGTGGCTGTCTTTCTCTGCCAGCACTTCATGGCATGGCAGAATTCAGGTTTCTGTCTACCTCCTCACACCTCATAGATTTGGTTTAATTTGATTTTTATGTGATCTATGCATAAATTAGCTTTGGCCCACCTAGCCAGGCAACAAGCTAGGATGAAAAAAAGGACTTCCATTTGCTCTGCCCTTGACTGACATAAGAATACCACTATCAACAACAAGATGCTTCTTTGCACATTGCCATGGGGTCAGAAATCAGCATTTTTACATTGATATCATAGAGTGATACATAGTTTGCATTTTTTAATTCCCTATTTGCTCTTTCTTTTACTTTAGCTACTACTAACACAGACTTTCATCTTACTAAACAGGAACAATTTCACATTGTTGCTAATACTTAAAATCAGGAGGGACTCAAAATTTTTGTTTAAACCCTAACATAAGGCAATTTAGTATATCAGTGTGCTGTATTTTTATGATTTCAGAATACAATGTTGCCATTTATTTCTACTATAAGAATAAAATGCAATTTTATGTCACTATAATTTAAGAATGGATACTACTCTTGTGTATCCAATAGTAATTTTGACTTTCAGTTCACTAATCAGTCCAGTCTACTAAAGGAAAGCAGGGACACTTCAAAATGAATATCCTAGGAACATTTAATCTCTTTCTACCACATTTAAATAAATGTCTCGGTACTGGATATTATAAACAAATTTTATCACATTCTGTGACATGCATATTTTCCAATCTTATTTATTATTTTTTCCTTTTTTCATGTTCAGTTGATTTCCTGTCTGTTGCATTTCCTACTTCTTTTCAATCCTGTGTCTCTTTTGCCCATTACACTGAAAATTATTTTAAAAACATTCAATTAGTTATTTTGTGCAAAACTATGGAACCTCCTTAAAATTAAAAACTACAGAACTATAGTTTACTTCTGGAAAATCCCTAAAGGAAAATTTTTAAAAATTATTCAGGTGGTTAGGATTTTGAGCAGAACATGCAGTTGTTAATTTAACCAATAAAAAGAAAGCATGAGATATAATTATCTATATTGATTTATGGCAAGTGGTAAATTATTTGGTTGGCTGATCAAGGACAGGGAAAGCCTATCATTAGAAAATTGGATATCAAGCATTCTGGAGAAGAATTATGTGGAAGGAATTTTTCTGAAAAAGCACAAAATATAAAGTACATCTCAGGTAGGAAATTGTCAAACGAGGTGGACAAAATGATCCACACTGCAGATGTAACTCAAGATATTTCTGTTCCATTCCTTCGTGCATACAAATATCATGGTTATATTAAGATTCATATTAAAGTATTATAGAATTTTTCAGACAAGCTAATAATGACTGAGTGACTAACTTGATAAAACAGAAAACAATAGAAGGTAATATTATGCCATTTTCCAGAAGACCAGCCACTCTCTGTTCACATGATAATCTTAGAGAACAGTTACCAACATGGCTAGGGAGTAGTCTGTACTTTTTAGAATAGGGCTTGTTACGGATAATGGTTTGCCTTCTCTAACATTCTTTGGTTAAAATCTATCATCCATATATTTAAAAGGCAGATTATTGGTTCTTAATATTCAATGAGAAGTTTCTTTTGAACATGACATTTATTATTTTTATAGCAAACAAATATAGCACACAGGACTTGTATGAGTTGGAATTTTATTGACCATTTCACCACTTTGGCCTCCTAATGTTGACGAATCATAGACCAATGGAGAGTTTCTACTAGTATTGATGGTCAGAATGAGATATAACTCAGTGTCCTTTAAAAATCATATTGTATTACACAATGAAATAAGAATGACTTTGTTGAAATGTAGGTGATTCTCCTGAAAATTATTCTAAAAATCTTGTATCAGTAGATATAGTTAGATTAAATCTACCAAAACCAAGGCCAAGAACTTTCTGAATTGAAGTTTGGCTCTTCCTACTAGATAAAAGTGTAGAAAGAGCCACAGGAAAAAAAATCAATGGCAGAAATTGAAGAAGGGCAGACCAAAATGTTGAGAAACAGCAGTGATTGCAATAATAGCTCCAGAAACAAGGGCAATATTAATTTAAATATTTTTGTAATGTGGTGAACTCATTTGGATATATACACACACCTATTTCTTCTCATGTACATCTATCTATTGAATGTTAGTAGAAACCAATGATACAGCGCAACATTTGAACCAAATGTAACTTGTGCGAAAATTGGTTTCCCTTGTGTGTGAGCAGCACACAAAGGTACTGAAGTGGTTTTTGTATGCTGCGTTGGACAATACTGTTTTCTTGTTTTCAGCTGTGAATAGACAGCTGCATTATTCCTTTTATATTATCACATTTCCTCACTCTTACCACTTCTTGGAAGTTTCTAACTTTTTAAACGAGATGACACAAATGAACTAAGGGGACTTTGAAGTTTATTTATTCAGCTCAGTTCAATTCTTATTTCCTTAATTGTTTTCCATTAAGGGGTCTAGGTCAATGCTGATCTAACCACCAAAAAAAAAAATCTAAATGATTTGGATCACAAGGGGAAGTAATGTCTACTTTGTTCAAAGAGAGTACAATTAAGAGCTACTGCAGCATAGCCCCAGCAGAGGCTGTATTCCACTCTTTGTAGGCCTTGAGCAATGGCTACGTTACATGCTGCCTATCTAATATTTTTCACCCGTGTCTCCTTGTCACATGTATAATGTTCATGTAGTTTCATGATCAAGAATATTAGTGCTTTTTGCTGATCTCTTAAATCATTAGCATTGTAGGTTAGTGTTTCTGTGTTTATTCACGATCTATAGTGTATGCTCTCATGTTCTAACATGCCATCATCCTCCTCTTTAATATGTCACAGTCATTTCCTTTCTCAAAGGACTGTGCATGGCAGGGGAATTTAAAACTGAATTGATTTATAAGCAACATACCTATAGACAATTTCATCCGTAAGTCTTATTGATTGTGTTTCTCTTATTAAGATACAACAGTTTCAGTAAAGGGATAAATTAAATTCAACATTTTAAAACTGAGTTCTTATATTTTATATTAGTTCTATTTTTAGAAAAATAAAAAATATTGGACTTGATTATTTTATAAATACTAAATTTAACACAGTCAAAACCAATAATCATGACACATATTAATATAGATATGTAGTTTTATAATTATATTTTATGGCATTTTCATTATAGTATTGTTACTATATAATTATAATTATTACTTTATATTGTGATGTCGTAAATGTTGTCAAAGAAGAATTTAACAATTGCACTGTAGTCTGTTCATGAAAGAAACTGGTTTGTCCTTGCAACCTAGCAAAGTATATGCATACTTTGAACTGACTTTGACAAACAAGTAAATGCAAAAAGTAATTTATAAAGCATATGTTTAATAATTTAAAAGCATACATCAAGCTAAAATTAATATATATGTTTGGCAATAAGATCCTCGTAAGTATTTAGTACTATAGATTTCCACACAGAACATACGCTATTTTGAAAGAGCAAGCCCTCAGTTTATGGCATAGTTGCCTTGCTGCTCATTCCCTCTCATGTTCTCTGGTTTTGTCCCATCTCATAAAAAGCCATGAATGTTTGTATAGCTTCCTTACACATTCAGTGTCTTTCCAGTTTTCAGTAGCACAGCCACACTCCTGCTCTTACTGAAGTTATCAGAAATGTCGTAAAATGTAGTCGTCTTTGTGAAGATGATTCAGGAAGACAGATGTGAAGTTTTGAGACATAAGTCTTCTTTTAGGGTATAATTTTGATGAGAGTGTATGTGCACCGTCCTTCTGTCTTTGCAGAAACCCATTTATGGAAAGGAAGAAATTGGAGGAAGGCCAGAATTTGATCACTGAAAATACCAAGCTCTAGGCAGGAGATCTGTACTTCCTACACCTTATGGCAGTAGTAATTTGATAACTAGCCAGGAAGCCATTATGGGTAGAAAGACGAAGGGGAAAAAAAAAAGTGTAGATGAAGTCAGGGGGAAGTAAGAGCAAGACATAATTGCCAAATGGGATTTAGCTGACTATTAAGGCCGCCGGTCAAAAAGCACTCTTTCCTGGTCAGCAATTCCAGACATTCTGATGCAATTGATCTGGGCTAACATCCAGTCATAGACAATTTTAAAAATCTACCCAGGTGACCCTGGTACAGAGCCAAATTTCAAAAGTATATACATAAACACTCTGGCCTTCTCTCTAAGGCAGGAAGCTCTTAGGGAACTTGGAACAGAAATCTGCCACAATGATTTAAATGTGAAAAGAACATTAACATAACAGCTAGATAGTGAATGGCCTCCAGCAAATGTAGAGGAAAAAAAGGAGAGGTATCCTTTTGAAAGAGATGATGGGGCTTTACGCCAAAATAGCATCAATAATGGATACTTGGATGGTCATATTAATACAGAAGTCTGAAAATTATGTAACATGTATGTATGAATATGTATGTGTCTGTGCCTGCATGTAAAATAACTCTGATATGAAAAAGATTTTTGCATATACACATGTGAACAGGGAAGCACAATTTCAGCTTTTAAACAGTAAAACCTATGCAAATGCATCAAACAAGTCTCTTTTTAAAATAAATAATAATAAATAATAGCTGAAATAAAACTCAACAAAAATGATAACTTGTATCTGTATAATACTGCTTATTCTTCCTGTAGAAAAACTCTATAATGACATATGACAATAAACAATAATTAGTTTACTAGGAACATATGCAGAATCTAGTGTTTCTTTATAATGTAGATTTTTTTTTATAATGTAGATTTTAAGCTAACCCCTGACCCTTGAAAAAAACAAACAAATGATTTAAGAATATTTGCCACATGGAAAGTGATTGTACTTTTTCTAAACTCTGCTTAAGATAGTAAAAACGTCACCATCCTTCTTATATAAATTGACTTGATGTTTTATTTTCAGTACCCTTAGGGGTAAAGGTAACATTTAAGAGTTAAGTGTGTGTGTGTGTGTGTGTGTGTGTGTGTGTGTGTGAGAGAGAGAGAGAGAGAGAGAGAGAGAGAGGGAGGGGGAGGGAGGGAGGGAGAGAGATGCACATGCATTCATGCATGCAGACAGATATGGAGGGCAGAATTCAGATGTATTGCAGCTGGAGTTGTGGTTGTGAAGCCACCACGTGGGTGCTGGAAACAGTCAGGCATCATGTCTGTCATTTCACATCAATAAGAAAAGTAAGAAACACGTCTCTCTGGTTAGACGACGAATTTGTTCTTACTCCATCAAGGAAGAAGACATTCCAAAGAGCTGTCAGCCAGAAAATGGCTATAGGAAGGAAAGTGAACACTATCATCAAGTGACCACTGTCATATGCGCATCGTTCCCACAGTCTGTCATCCAGATGTGGCCTGGGAACGTCACAAACACTTGACTCACCTAAAAATATGTGAAAAATTAATATCTACTAATCTAGTTCATTGCTGTCGGTTTACATGGACCTTGTGAGACAATATTCCTACTCTGCCTACCTCTTCATAAAAGACCTTTCAACACCAGGTTTTGACCGTCCTAAGTTAGAAATATATATATATATACACACATAATGACTAAAGAAGAGAAGTGAAGATTCTTAATTCAGATCCCCCCTGCTCTATCTATTTCTAAAGAATAGCATGTGTGTAATGAACAACTCATTTCCTTGTCTTTTCTCCCAAATCCATTCCTTCCTAAAACCTAACAGTGTCAACAAAATTTATCTTTTATATTTTTTGAAAGTTTCTACCCTAGTCTCTATTATGTCCAATTCCTTTAGTGCCCCATCTCTCAAATTCATGGCCTTATCTTTAACTATTATTGATATATATATATATATATATATATATATATATATATATATATATATATTTATACCTATGCTGAGTCTATTTAGTGTTTATCATAAGTATACATATATTTACACTTGACTATTTAGGATTGGATGGCTAATCAAGGGGTTCTTACTTGGAAATGTTTGAATGCCTTTCTTTTAGGCATTAATTGTAGAGTGGATTCTCTCCATTCACATTATAATTTAAATTAGAGCTATTTATACAGGTTACCATGTTGTTACAATATCTTTGTGAACCTCTTTATCATATATTGAAGACATTATCTAGAAATAGATTTCTGTGGCTCTTATGGCACAGCCTGCTTGTTTTTCTTCAATCTTCCCTGAGCCTTATGTGTAGTGACTACATTATAGATGAATTATCAGTTGGGGATTAGCACCACATACTCAGTTAATTTCAGTATGTTAACGAATTTTTGGTTTCTGTGATGATCTCTGTCTCCTGCAAAAATAAGTTTCTTAGATGAGGAATGTCTATGGGTGTATTAGAGTTTAGAATTTATTTCAGGTAAGTGGAATTAATTGATTTTACTCTAGAGTGCATGACCTTACAATCCACAGATAAGTTAACTGAATTTACTTTACTAGAACTGAACCTCCTCCCACTGAGAAGACCATAAGTCCAATCAGCCAGTTGTTTCTTTGCTTTTATTAAATACCTTTTTATGTTTTACATATACATCTATATTATTACATAAATATACAGTAAACTATCTCCAGCAAGAAGAACTATGAAACAATCAGGAATTATATAACTGTTATATTTTTGGTGTTTTGGCCATTTGTATTTGGCTGCCTTGAATAAAACATCTTTCCTATCTTGGTAGTCTAAAATTCTGAGTGTAAATCAATATCTATCATGTCTCATCTCTATCAACTTAAAATGTCTATCTAGACATAAAAACAATCCCTAAAAAATTAAGCTTAGTTGAAAAATTAAACTATCCAGTGTTCAACCCTATCAGAGACTTGGGAAGGAATAAAGTTAATTACCTGAACATACAGGGGCTGCAGGTTACCAACTTCCCAATGAGATAACAGAGATAATTGCTCAGACAGATACCTGAGCAATCACCCAAAACTCTCTATAACCTTGGAGAATCATCCTCAGCAGCACAAGAACTGAGTTATCACAAAGAAATCAGCCCTGGAAACTCTAACACAACTGAAAGACAAGAAAATAACCTCAAATCTTTCCTAATGAAAATGTTAACTGAGGAAATGAATAAGATACATAAATAAATACAGGAAGATATTGCCAACCAGACTGAGGTCCTTAGAGAGGCCATGACAGAGGCCTATAGAGAAGAAATGAAGAAATCACTGAAAGAAATTCAGCAAAATGCCAACAATCAAGAGAAGGAAATCCATAAAACAGTTCAAGACCTGATGTTGAAAAGGAAAATAATAATAAAAGCACCAATTGTGGAAAACCTGGAAAGAGAGAACATAGAAAACAAAACAGGAAATACAGAGGTAAAAATGGAAAATAATACAAGAAATGCAAGAATATTCACAGGTGTGGAAGATACAATGGAAAAATTTTGATATAACCATCAAAGAAATGTAAAATCTGAAACCTTCTTGACAAAAAACATTCAAGAAATCAAGAACACCATGAAAAGACAAAACCTAAGAATAATAGGAATAGAAGAAAGAGAATATTCCTGGCTCCAAGGCTCAGAAAATATTTTCAACAAAATCATAAAAAAGTCATTAATTTAAAGAAAGAGATACATATAAACATACAAGAGGCCTATAGAATACCAAATAGAGTAGACCAAAAAACAAAATCGTCCATCCACATCATAATCAAAACACTAAATGCACAGAACAAAGAAAAAATATTAAAAGCTGCAAAGAAAAAAGATGAGGAACATATAATGTCAAAAAATAATCAGACTCACACCTGACTTCTCAGCAGATCATAAATTCAGAATGGCCTGGGCAGATGTCTTGCAATCCCTAAGAGACCACAGATGCCATTCCAGACTACAGTACCTAGCAAAACTTTCAATAACCATAGATGGAGAAAACAAGACATTAAGGACCGCAAACAAATTAAACAGTACCTATCCACAAATTCAGCCCTGCAGAAAATACTAGACAGCCAACCCAAGGAGGCTAATGACACACAGGAAAACACAGGAAATATATAACTGCAGCATGCAGCATAGCAAAAGTTAGACAAGCACACAAACACACTAACACAACCAACATCAAAATAGAAGGACCTAACAGTTACTTGTCATTAATGTTTCTCAAGATCAATGGTCTTAACTCTTTAAAATATACACAGACTAACAGAATGGATGCATAAACAGGACCCAACATTCTGCTATATACAAGAAACACACTTCAGCCAAAAAGATAGTCATCACCTCAGACTGGAGGAAGAGCTTCTATGCATATGGACAAAAGAAGCAAGCTCTAGTAGCCATTCTAATATCTAATTAAATAGATTTTCAAGCAGAATTAAAGAAATAAGGAAGGACACTTCAAGGATGATATGACAGTGTACATAAGTGTCCCCAAAATTCTACCAGAAAACTTCTACAGCTGATGAATACCTTCAGCAAGGAGGCTAGATCCATGATTAATTAAAAAAAATAGCCCTCCTGTTTACAAATGACAAATGGGCTAAAAAAGAAATTAGACAAACTACCACCTTCACAATAGCCAAAAATAATAGAAAGTATCTTGGTGTAACTTAAACCAAGCAAGGAAAGACTTGTATGAAAAAAAACCTTCAAGTCATTGAAGAGAGAAATTGAAGAAGATATCAGAGGATAGAAAAATCTCCCATGCTCATGTATCAGGAGAATCAAAAAAGTAAAAATGTCTATATTGCCAAAAACAATCACCATATTCAAAGCAATCTCTATCAAAATACCTACAGTATTTTTTACATACCTTGAAAGATCAAATCTTAACTTCATATGGAAAAATAAAACCACAGAATAACTGAAACAATCCTGTACAATAAAATATCCAGAGTAATTTCCATCCCTGATCTCAAGCTGTTTTATAGAGCAACATTTTTGACAAAGAAACCAAATATATACAATGGGGAAAAAAGATAGCATCTTCAACAAATGTTGCTTCTCTAACTGGTACAACTTGATGACTACAAGTAGAAAATTGCAAAAAGATCCATGTTTGTCACCCTGCACAAAACTCAAGTCCATGTGGATTACAGACTTCAACATAAAACTTGATTCACTAAATCTGTTAGAAGAAAAACTGGGGAAGAGCCTTGAACTCATTGGCACAGTAGACAGCTTCCTGAGCATAACACCAGCAGCCCAGGCTCTAAAAACAACAATTAATAAATGGGACTCCTTAAAACTGAAAAGCTTCTGTAAATCCAAGGACACTGTCAATAGAATGAAATGACAGCCTACAGACTGGGAGAATATCTTCACTAACTCTACATATGATGAAGGGCTAACATCTAAAATATATAAAGAACTCAGGAAATTCAACACCACCAAAGAAAATAATGAAATTAAGAAATGGGGTACAGAGATAAACACAGAGTTCTCAATGAAGGGGCATCAAATGGCCAAGAAACATCAAATGAATCTGAGATTCTATCTTACACCTATCAGAATGGCTAAGATCAAAATTTTAATGAACTCACATGCTGAGGAGGATGTGGGGAAAGCAGGACACTCTTCCCTCGCTGATAGGAGCTCAAACTTCTTGTGCAACCACTTTGGAAATCAATCTGGCAGTTTCTTAGATAATCGGGAATTGATCCACTTCAAAATCCATCTGTACCACTCCTGGACATATACCCAAAAGATGCTCCACCATACAACATGGATGTTGGCCCAACTATGTTCAAAGCAGCCTTATTCATTATAACCAGAATCTGGAAACAACCCAGATGTCCCTTAACCAAAGAGTGGATAAAGAAACTGTGGTACATTTACACAATGGAACACTATTCAGCTTTTAAAAGCAAGGAAAACTTGAAATGTGCAGGCAAATGGATGGAACTAGAAAAGATCATCTTGAAAGAGGTATATAATCACTTATAAGTGGATATTGCCACAAGGTAAATATCCTCTGAGAGATTCCACCCAGCGTGGTGGTACAGATGCTGGGAATCTCTGCTGGACACCGGGCAGAGTGCTGAGAGTGATATGCAAGAGTGGGTGGGTGGAAGTAACCAAAAGACTCAGGAGCCCCACATGGAGAACATCAGAGTCAGCAGTTATGGACCCAGTGGTGGGGGACTGCACAAAGTGTTGCACTAACCAAGGACAATGCATGCAGTGAACTTAGACTCCCTGTTCAGATCTAGCCAATGAACAGCTCATTCTCCAAGGTTGTGAGGGGAGCAGAGACTGCCCCTGACATGAACTCTGGTGTCCCCAAATTTATCACTTCCCTTGGTGCAGAAGCCTTGGAAGCACACAGAGGAAGGGGAAACAGGCTATCCGGATGAGACATGATAGGCTGTTGTTATATGGTGGAGGAGGAGGTCAAGAGAAGGGGAATAGGGCAGAAGAGGGAGGAAGGATGGGAACAGGAAGATAAGATGGAGGGGATAACAATTGGGATGTAATGTGAATACGTTATAATAAATGAAATATTAAATAAATCCAACAATACATTTATATTTTTGTTTTTAGAGACAGGGTTTCTCTGTGAGATTTAGTTGTCCTTGACTGACTTTGTAGATCAGGCTGGCCTTGAACTCACAGAGATCCACCTGCCTCTCCTGAGTGCTGGGATTAAAGGCATAAACAACCACTTAATAGAACACTTGAGAAGAATAAGTTTTATATTAGGAATAAACACTTAAAAGAATTCATACACAACTCATTTTTATTCTACTGTTATAAACTTATTTCACAATAGTAATATGATAAAAATAGAGTATATAGCTAATAGAGCAGCTAGAAAAATGTGTTTCATAATTAAATTTATAATTTACTGTCATGTCATTAGAATTCCTACAATAAAATATTAATAATGTTTTAAAATCTAAACTAAGAAAGTTGATTCAGAGAATACTCATGTTCATTACCTCTGCTTCTGAGTTGGTTTTGCTTTGTCTGGTTTGAATTTAAAACATTTCTTTTTCCCCTCCCCTATGAGGGGAAAATGGGAGGGAGGAAAGAATGGGAGGATATAAGGGATGGGATAACCGTTGAGAGGTAACAAGAATAAATTGATAAAAAATTAAAAAATAAACTAAAATTATTGTGGTGATAACTTAAAAAAAATAGAAGTCAAGTATGATTCTCATAGGTCTGCCTTTATAAAAAAAAAACACCATTTCTTTTTAAAATTTCTTTTAAAATATTTTATTTAAATAATTTATTCAGATTACATCGCTCTTCTTATCGCCTCTCTTGTATCTTACCATTCCCCCTCCCTCCTTCTTTCACCCTATTCCCCTCCCCTAGGCCTGTGACAGAAGGGGACCTCCTCACCTGCCATATGACCACAGCCTATCAGGTCCCATCCTGGTAGCCTGCTTACCCTTCCTCTGAGTGACCCCTGGCCTCCCCATGAAGGGGAAGAGGTCAAATAGGGGGCACCATAGTTCATGTCAGAGTCAGCTCCTGCTCTTTACACAACTGAGGTGAATGTGCTGTCCATTGGCTAGATGTGAATAGGGGTTCTAAGTTTATTGCATGCATTGTCCTTGGTTGATGCAGTCGTTTGAGCAGGCCCCCCCGACCCCCGCCTTGATGGTCTTCTTGTAGGGTTCCAGGACCCTCTTTTAAAAATTACTACGTACCCAAGTATATCATAGTTTATGTTTAAATTCACTAAAATGGTTTACAATTATCTAACTTTGTAAATTTAATTAGTAAATACTTTTACCTATAGTGAAAATATTATAAATAAGAAATGAGTTTAATTTCAAGAAAATAAAAATTCTAATGTCTGTTTATCATTCTTTTTCATGTTTTATTATTTCCTGTATTCTTTGTAAAGTCAGGTAAATAGGCTTAGAAACTCTATGTTTTTACGCAGTCAGGCTAAAACAGTTTCTATCATTTTTCTACACCATAGCTTACAAACTTCAGTAAAATAAAACCATTACTCCTTCAAATTTAAATACTACAGTGACTATGTCTTCTGGGTAAAGTAAAAGTAATAAAGAACTTTATAAGAAACTTGTAATCTTCATTGTCCTTTTTGATAAATTTTATCTTCTAATATGGTCTAGTAAATAAACATTTTTATTCTGGTGTCAATTTGCATATCATATTTAAATGAGGATAACCTTGACCTCACCCTTGCCATAAACATGGGTTGTTGACTCACATCTATTCTTCTAGTGCACCAAAGACTCCTCTTTGTATATCATCTTTTGCTGTATCAATAACTTGCTTACTATAACAGCAATTAGATTTCCAGCTCAGTGTAAGAAGCACAGTGTGGGTTTTGTCTATTATTGGATCAGATCAATGCCAATCCTTACATTTCTGGAGAAGTCAATATAGTAGTTGAGCAAGTGAACAAATGAATATTTTATCTTCTGGTTTCCAAACTATTAAGATTACCAATATCAACACATACACCTTATTAACTAAAATGCTTCCTTTGTGTACTTACTTATTTTGTGAATTCTAATCATTGCCCTTTCCAAATATAACCTAATGATTTGCAAATGGCATATAAAATATATTTTATATTTATATTTACTATCTTTATGAGGACATTTTAAAAGTGTTTTGATGTGAAGAGACTTTGAACTTTATACAATGGAGTGTATATAAAAGACATCTGCTGGGATTAGGGTGTATGTCTTATAAATCTACAGTTCTTATGTGAGCAGATTATGAAATTGAGCAGAGAGTTTAGTGACTGTACATCACTACCTTTCCTTGTCAGTTCAATTTTTCATCTTTCTATTTTCATCTCCCTTCATCTCAGTGAAATTGCCACAGGCTACCAATCTTGAATCAAATTTATCTGGAATTCAAACATAATGAAAATGGGAAATGATGAACGGAAACTTAGTCACAGCCATCAGTGTTGATCATTAGTAAATAAATTCCTCAAGCTTAAGAACATCACCATTTATGCCCGAGGTGACAGAGCAGCAGGATAAATGTGTATGGTCCCAAGTGACAAATAATTCGTATTCATATTGTATTTGTCAACTGTATTAACTTCTTAAAAGATTTAAGTCATTTCTGTCTTTTGTGGACCTATTACCCCTACTGAAAATTATAATTGATTCTTTTTTTCTGTGTTCACTACAAAATTAGATTATAAAGAATGTATTATAAAATAAATATTGATTTTTATGCATCAAAGTCAGACACATAATTCTGAGTTTAATAAGACAGTTGGTTTATTTCTGAGTGAGAAAGAAAAAAAATAAAAACAAAATTTCTGGTTTTTAAGTGGGTCAAAACAAGATTCATTTTCAGAGACTCCTATAAGCTGTTCTCAATGAGTATAGTCTCACACAGTGTGATTATGTGATAGCTCAAAAAACTGGAGTATATTCAAGAAAGATGATATTATTGTTGAGCCCAATGTCATTAGAATGCTGAACATCCAAGATTTTCTCCAAATACGTCTTATTTGTCCAGGAGAGCTACTAAAACAGAGAGAACCTGTCTCAAAAAAGAAAAGATAAAAACAAAACAAAACAAAAAGACAAAAAACATAAAACAAAACAGACAAACAAAAACCCAAAAAACAAAATCAGAACAAGTTTAATAAACACATTTTCATTACCACTGCATTCTTCATTGTTGTAACTAACAAACTCAAAGTCGAAAATATGCTACATATTTTAATAATACTTTAAGTTAATCCTCCTATGACACACTTCAAGGTTATCTGCCAGCCACTGAAGGCATCAGGTAGCCTTATCATCACTCTACTCTTGCCCTCCAAATACTATCCATTTGTCTTAGTTTCAGCTTTGTAGCAGATCATGCTATCTTCCCTCTTGTTTGTCCTCTGCTTCCACTCCCAGGGTGTCAATGCAGTCTTGAATGGTACACACAGCTTTTCTTCTTCCTCTGGACCTTCTCAGATTTCCCTTCTAGCTCATTGTAATCCTTAGTGTCATCTCTCAAACCTTAAAAATGTCCAAACAAGGATCCTTTGTTTCCACACATGGCAAGATCTCATGAACATTTTCTTTAGGCAATGTAGAGCCACTTTTCTCTTCTAACACTGGACAGGGCAAAAGAAAGTAAGAACATGAGCATCCATCCAACAAAGACAAGATCAGAGATCAGCACCTAGGATTACAGCCATCCCAAATCCAAATGCTTAGATTTCAGTATAAAGACTCAGTCAATAACAGCTGGATAATATTCTTCACTAGATACCAACAATCATGCTACAGTTGACCTGAGAAATACAATATAGAAGAAGCTCACTACAAGGTCTCCAAAAATAAATATGATGAGCATTCTCAAAGACCTTACAGAGTATAAATAAAACCATTAATTATGTCTATAAATACACAAATAAAAAGTAGAATGATACGAGGAAAACTGTTCAAGACTTAAATGTTTAACAGAAAAAGTAAGGAAAACTCAAACTGAAGGAAAACTGGAAATTAAAAATTTAAAACTTGAAAACCTCAAAAGCAAGTTTCACCCAAAGAATACAAGAAATAGAATATAGAATATCATGTATTGAAGACAAAATTTTTTTAAAAATGGATACCCCAGTCCAAGGTAAAATTACATTTAATAAAATTCAAGCAAAACTATCCAGGAAATCTGGAACACCATTAAAAGACCAAATGTACAAATGTTAGTAAGAGAGGAAAGAGACTAAACATAGTACAAAAAACTCAAAACTACTTTCAAGAATATTATAAATGAAAAAGTCCCTATCCCAAAGAAGGAAATACTTATCAAGGTACAAGAATTATATAAAGTACAACAACAAGAATATCATGATGGGCTGACATGGGCCCAGAGTTCAGCTCAAAGTACTGCACCAACTGAAGACAATAAGTACAGTAAACATTGAACCCCTTCTCGGATCTAGCCAATGGACAGTTGATTGGAGAGCAGAGACTGTGTCAGATGTGAACTCTGGTGCCCCATATTTGATCACTTCCCCTTGGTGGGGAGGCCTGGTGGCACTCAGAGAAAGAATAAGTAGGCTACCAAGATGAGACTTGATAGCCTTTGACCATATAGTGAGGGAAGAAGAGGTCCCCCTTGGTCACAGACATAAGGGAGGGGGAATAGGGTGAAAGCAGGAAGGAGGTAGGAACAGGAGGATACAAAGTATGGGATAACAATTGAGATGTAGTCTGAAGAAATCAATTAAATAAAATTAAAAACAGAAAAAATAAAACTAACAAGTTAAAAAATAAATAAACTAGTAATTTAAAGTGCTTCCAAAACCAAAAAAAAACAAAAACAAAAACAAAAACAACAACAAAAATAAACAAAAAACACAAACAAACAAACAAACAAAAAAAGCCACTAGTGATATACAGGCAGTCATTCAAAGTCTCTCAATTAAAAAAAAAAAAGAAAGAAAGAAAGAAAAGCCAGGTGAGATGGATTTAGCACAGAATTTTACCACACTTTCAATAAAGAGTTAACACAAATACTCCTCAAATTATTCCACAAAATCAAAACATAAGGAACTCTATCCAGTCTATTCTATGAAGATAGTCACAATGATACCCAAACCACATGAAGACTCAGCAACAACAACAAAAAACAAAACAATTCCCACATAAACATAAATTTTAAAACAATAAAATACTTGCAAATAGACTCCAAAAACACCTAAAAAAGATTATTGACCATGACCAAGTAGGCTTCTTTCCAGAGGTGTAGAGATGATTCAATATCTGAAAATCAGTAAATATAATCAATGATATAAACAAACTGAAAGACAGAAACACATGATCATTGCACTAGATGCAGAAAAAGCCTTTGACAAAATCCAACATTCTCTATCCGGGCTGTCTTGCCTGGCCTCAGTGGATGAGGACAAGATCAGTCCTGATGAATCTTGATGTCCTGGGGTGGGTTGGTGTATGTTTTCAAGGGGGGAAGGCTTCCCTTTTTGTGAGGTCAAGGGATGGGGGGGGGGGGGCTGGGGAAGACGATGGGAGGGCAGAAATAGCAGGAGAGGATGAGGCTAAAACTGGAATGTAAAGTGAATATATAAATTAAAAATAAAAATTCTAGCCATGTGTGGTACCATGCAACTGTAATCCCAGCACTCAGGGGGGCAGCTCTCTGTGAGTTTGAGGACAGCCTGCTCTATAAAATGAGTCCAGGACAGCCAAGGCTACACAGAGAAACTCTGTCTCAAGAAAACAAAAACCAAACATCAGAAACCAAACAAAAAAAATCTAGAAAGTTTAGGAATGCAAGGATCATACCTAAACATAATAAAGACAATGTAAAGCAAGCCAATGCCAAATTAAATGGTGAAAAACTCTGAGCGATTCCATTGGAGTCAGAAGCAAGATAAGGCTTAGTGCCTGTGATAGTAGTATTCTGCTCAGAACGCTTTTTTTCTGTGCCAAAAAGTTTAAGACTGTTCCCCATTTTCTCTTCTACAAAGTTCAATGCATCTAACTTTGTTGGCATCCTTGATCCACTTAGATCTGAATTTAATGCACAGTGATAAGTATGGGTCTATTTTTATTCCCCTACACTCAGCCATCCAGCTTGACATGCACCATTGGGTGACGATGCTCTTTTTATTCTGGTTTGTATTTCTGTCTTCAATGAAAATTTAAGTGTCCATATATGTGTAGACTTACATCTGCATATTCTATTTTATTTCTTTGATCAATGTCTGTTTTTTGTGACAATACCGTGCCCTTTTTATTACTTTAGATCATCTATACTACTTGAAATTGAGAACAGCGACACCTCAATCAGAATGTTTTGCTAAAGATACTTTTATAAAACTGGGTTTCTCAGTTTCTCTCTTAATGTGGCTATTACACAAATAATTGAGACCCCCATTATATTATTTTTAACAAGCTTCACAACATAAAAACTGAGTAAATATTACTTTATTCTTAACCTTCTAAGGTAATTCAGTTTCCTCCCACTATGCATCTCAGAGATACTTGCACTTTGTAGCTTTCCTTGCTCCAGCTCCTTTCCGGATGTTTCTTGTGCCTCTCCCATGATGTAGTACCCACTTCCTCCTCTAAAGGCTGCTCCCTTGGCTGGCAGTCACTCAGCCTGCCCTATTCTCTTTCCTGCTCAGTGATTGGCTGGAAGCTGCTTTATTGGCATCTGAGAGGACAATTTGGGAGCAGTGTTTATGCAACATTGAGACAGTAAATTCTCTCAGAACAAGGATTGGAACCAGATACAGGAGGTACAGAAATCAGTATCTGCGTTATACAATAACCTCATGATTGCATCTTTTATTATTCAAGATTGTTTTTTTACTATCCTCTTTGTTTTTGTTTGGGGTGTGTGTGTGTGTGTGTGTGTGTGTGTGTGTGTGTGTGTGTGTGTGTGTGTGTGTGTTTCCATATGAAGCTGAAGTTGTCCTTTCAAGATCTGTGAAGAATTGTGTTGAAATTATGATGGAGAGGGTACTGAATCTTTAGATTTCTTCTGGTAAAATGTCAATTTTTCCAGTAAAAATCCTACAGATCCAAGAGCATATGAGATCTCTCTATCTTCCAATATCTTTTTCAATTTCTTTCTTCAAATTAAGAAATTTTGTATGATAAAAATTTTAACTTGCTAGGTTAGAGTTGCCTCTGATCTAATAATATGCTAATGTTAATGCTAATATATCTTTAGTATTTATTCAGTACTTTGTTCTATGAACCAGCACTAATACGTTGTATTGTTTTGCTCAAGTTGCTCCAACCTGGCATGTAGAAATTCTTTCCCTTGGGTTCTAGGCATATCTGATATGTTATATTTTTTGTTTTTCTTTTGTGTAATTTAATATTTGCATTCTTATTTCCTGTCTTTCAAAATATTGTAGGATTATTTTTCATATTGTTTGCTCTACTCCAAGACAAAAGCATGTTTCCACGGAGACTTGGTCCATTTTTCTGCACACAAAAAAATGTTGCCAGAAACTAAAATTGATTGCTAATGACTCACTGTTCTTGCTAAATTGTTGCGTCTGGAGGCTTCCAGTTAAAGATGAAGAGGCAAAATTATGTATGCAGAGCTATCTCTGCTTTTCCATTTAATCACTTGAGTTTCTATGAAATTAGGCATCTGATTGTACTCAAGAGTTCATGTTTATAATATATCTAATTTTTACCTCCTTTAAAAAAGTCTTCATCCTCCATCTCTCCAATAATGAGAAATCAAGTGTTCATTGCCTACCATAGTAATGATTCAATTTTGAGTCACAAGTAGAGTCACTATAATGGTGTATGTCCCCTCAATTTTTTTCTTTTTCTTTCTTTCTTTCTTTTTGCTTTCTAAATATTTTTCTTCTTTTTTTCTTTTTCTTTCTTTATTTATCTATAGTTTTTTTAATATCTACGATTTACACGTCATGCACCAAAATCTCTCTCCTCCCCCCTCCAGTAAAATAAAACACTCCCAAGCCTCCAAGTCCTCAGGGCAAGACCAGCTCTCAGGCTCCCATGTCCCCAGGGCTGGTCCACCTGCTCCCGTGTTCTCAGGGCCAGCTCTCCTTTTCTTGTGTCCTCAAGGTCATCTCTCCTCCTTCCATGTCCTCAGGGTGAGTTCTCCTGCTCCCGTTCAATTTGCCAGATTGTTGCTGGTCATCAAGGCCTGGATAGCCTCCTACTCCTGTGGGTGCTGGGTTTTGTGGGCAACCAAGGAGGTGTTAAGTAGAGGCCTCTCAAAGTCTTCATTGAGTAGCTCACAGAAAGTATTGATGTTGGGCCAGCTCAGCTTCTTTTCCCAGGGAAATTGTGGCTCTGTTGATTCGCGCCTCCTGAGTCTCTGGTTCTATTGCATGCTTCATCTGCCATGGGCCCCTGTCTTGGTGCTTCCCCTAGTATCCACAATCCAGCTCTCAGCACAGAGCATGGCCCCCTGGCCCATGAAAGGAGGTCCGGGAGGCACTCAAGCTCCACCCAAACAGTACACTCTCCTTGAATGCCATCTCCTTGGCCCGCTATGCCCCAGGCCACAACCCCAAATGAGCAATGGCAGCAAGTGGAGGTGGCCCAGGATCCCTGGGAGCTCCGCGGATCATGGTGCCATGGTCCTGCGGTGAGAGGACATGGACAATCCACATGACAGGATTTCCTTCTTTCTGGGAAACATCAGCACTGTGATTTGGAGCTCTCATTATGAACGTTTGGTGGCTTTGCAGTCACTGCTGTTCTGTGGATCAAACACAATGTGGGATCGATGTCATCTTGGATAATCTCGGCTTGGGTATTTCTAATACATTGTGCTAAGTGTCTCCTCCCAATCAGTCCACTCTTGGGGGTGAACATTTCTGTGTACCTGTGGAACACAATCATCCTCCTCTGAATGCACTGAGGACCTCAGCTTTTGAACCCCATGGACCCACATCCCCTGCAATTTCTTTTACACTGAAATATGTGAAGTACGTTTTTTTAATGTAATAACTCATATCACCACCTTTCCTATAATGACATTATTTTTTTCACTTTTCTGTTTTTGTTTTGTTTTGTTTTCAGTTCTGCTCTTTGACACAGTTTATCTGTGTACCCTTGGTTGTCCTAGACTCACTTTGCAGACCAGTCTGGCCTCGAACTTAAAGAAATCTGCCTGCCTCTCCCTCCTTGAGTGTCAGCATTACAGGCATGTGCCACTGCACCCAGCTATTATTTAGAGTTTTGTTCCAATAATATTTTATTCATTATCTTCTTTTTTCTATTGTTTACTTATTTGCTATTTTCCATTATTAAAATAAATAAAACATATTCTAATTATGATTCCTCTCCCTCTATTCCTACCAGTTCATTTTCCCCCCAGCTATCCTCCATTCCATTTCCATTAGAAAACCAACACACTCCAAAGAGTAATAAATAAAATGAAATATAATAAGATAAAGCACAATAAAACACATTGGACTAAGAAAAAACAAACAAATAGAAAGAAAAGAACTCAAGGAACTGCACAATATACATTCAGACATAGATGCCAAGACCCACTCTTTTGAATACTCAAGAATGCCATAATTAGAAATCCACAAAACTGGAAACAATAATATGTATACAAAAGACTTGTATTGCAAAATAAAAATGGTAAAATAAAATAAAGAAAAAGAAAAGACCCTGACACTTCGTTATGAGATAAGAACCTCCACTGAGCTTCCTTTCTGTTAGCTGTCTTCTGCCGGGCATGTGGCCTATTCTTAGGAGTAGTTTGTTTGCCAAATGAGACTTTCTCAACTGAGGCAGCACACAAAGGATCTGTTTCGGTCTGGATCAGATGCAGTCCTAGAACTGAAAGGGGAAGTAAACAAATGCTTCCATGCCTAACACAGAACCTATCACTAAGTGATAATGATTTGCGTATGAAAATTTAGTTTCTTTCATTATTTTCTAAGCCAATGCCCAAAATCAAATTTTTATTAAATTTTCAGTAGCAGTTTTGTTTTTGGTTTTGGTTTTTTTTTTTTTCATGTTTTGGCAAATATATAGTAGTATGTCTCCATAGACTACATAGTTGCGTTTTAAGTTATTTTGCCTTATTTAGGAATATATGTTCATTGATGCCTATTTGATGCTTATATGATGGTATCTATATGATGTGTGTGACTGGATGTGCCTTTTTATGACCAAATATTATTGTAATACATGATATGCAATACCATATTTATATCAAATATAATGTTTTTCCATGTAAAGTGAGTATGGATATGTATGTCATAAAATTTGCATAGAGGTCTCACATGAACATAACTGCCAGTGACTGAGGGAAATATGTAGGGAGATTTCTGTCAATGATACAGATATCTGTATTTCACTGTAAATGGAAAACTTCCAAAGTGGAAGGTAGTGGTACAGTCCTGTAACTCTAGCTCTCTGAATATGAGCTAGGGAGAGTGGGAAGACCGGGTACAAAATGTAAAACAACACCCAAGAATTTGTAATCTCTCAGTCTTTGTTCATATGGCATGAATTTCTGCTAGCCGATAAAAGTCTTGTCAAATCACATACTAGCTAGGAAGTTTAATTATCTGGGAATTGAATTTGTAGCTATTCAAGAGATGAATCATTATCTGTCACTATTTATATCTATAATTTTATCATCTCGCACTGTTTATAACTATCATTCATATATTATTGTCACTTTACAGAATTTTGGTGAGAAATACTGTCATTAATTTTATATTATGTATATCATTATTAAAATTGTATATTATTTTATTATATATTATTACTGACTTGTAAATTTTGTACTCAACATATAACTTAATTTTACATATGTGAATATATTTTTCAAATATATTCTGGTAGTTTGTGGCCTGACATTATAATTTCTGGGATTATTAGATCAGGTAAAGAAATGAAAGTAACAGCCTTCATTTATGTATGTGTATATGCTATTTGTCCTTTTATATAGCTAAGTGGATGGATGGACAGTAGGATGAGAACAGCCCTACACAAAGGGAAATATCACATGAGATTAATTCACGCCATGATCTGCATGTTTTGGTGAAAGTAATCTGCTTTGGACAGTTTATCCTTTCAGAAATTAACTTATTAATTATTAAATTATTTAATTTCATAAAAATATTCCTCATACATATAAAATACATTTAAGTTATTAATACATAGGTATTCTATGTCCTACTCACATTGATGGAAGGATCTAAACATAACAGTTTTTAAAATGTGAACTCTGAAAAGATTCTTTATTTATAAAAGACAGATTCAAAGAAAAATGTTATCACCTGCTAGCATTGTGATGCTGAACAGGAAAATGGCTGAGAAAAGGAAAGGCTAGGGACAGAGTTATGAAGGTACAATCTTTAGATGCTTCAGAAAGGAACAGAAGTAAGTCCATGGAGAAAATAATATTTTCAATCCAATTTAGGTACAAAATTATTGTGAACAATTACCTATTGATAAACACAAAGATGAACCTAGACAGACATTTTACACTTTTGAAAATATATCAGGCTGGCAATATGATTCAGTGGATAAAAAGCATGCTGAGAAAACAAGAGAAGCTCAGTTTAAATCCCCAGAAACTGTGCAGTGTGGGGCTGTAACAAGTACCTGTAATTCGATTGCTCTTAGGTTGAAATACGAGACAGGAATAAGAGAAGCCTTGTTTCCTGAGGGACAGATAGGGTAGAGTAACAGTGATAAAAAAGAAAAGACTTTGTCTCAAAGAAGGTAAGATAAGACTGCCAACACTCAACATTGCTCTCTGACCTCCACACAGAGCTCCATGGATGTATTTGAACTCACACACACAAATAAGCACACATACATGCACACACATCATACATACACACACACACACACACACACACACACACACACACACACACACAGATTTTTGTCAATGTAAGTTAAAATGTATTATAGAGTGTTCAACTACAAAACATTTAGAAAAGCGCAGATCAAAAACTTTATGTGAACTCATATTTAACAAAGATTATTTAGGCAGAATGCCCGAAATGTGATCTATGGCTATAAAACATTATCAGCTTTATAAAAGTTAGATATTTCTCTCTTTTATTTTTATTTTATTTGTTTACCTTTACTAGAGAAACTCATACATATTTTATTCTTCTTCTTTATGTACATGCAGATTTTCACAAGAGACTAAAAGCTTAAAGAAAGGACACAGGAGGAAACTTTTATATCTTTTGAGAAAAGACTCATGAATCTGGAGAAAAAAAAAGATAGGGCAGGAGGCTACAGGATGGGACAATCCATTCCAGACATCGGTAGGAGATGTAGGTGAGTTGTAAAGCTGACAGAAGGGTGGCCTCAGCAAGAATATTTGTGGAGGTCCATTGCCACAGTTCTGTATCTCTGGCGAGTAAGGGTTATTTCTTATCCTGGTACAGGAAAGGCTGCCTCCTCCCAAATAATTCTTAGAGTGTGCTCACAGTAAAAATGAAGAAGGCAGTGAGCCCTTCCTAAAGCATAGTTTCTTGAGGAGTGCAACTGAAATAATTATCAAGCCAAATGGACATTTCTTGGATTAGTTTGTCCTTAACCAGCTGCCACTCATGTAGGGCCCCGAAAAAATATCCTTCCATCTTCAAACCTCTGCACAGGCTTTTCCTTCCCATGTGTATGCTTCCTTCCCTGCTTTACATATTCTTTACACATTCTGCTGCCTCCTGTAGGATGTGGCCAGTGGGACCCTTCCACCAAAAGTGTTACCTGAAATAACACTAGTGGTAATAGCCAGTGGGTTTAGAGCCTTTCCTGTGTCAAACAATTATAAGCCCTGAATGAAGTTAGTTCTAACTTGCTCAGAAGCCCGCTGCATGAGTGAGGTTCTAATCTGCCAAGAAAATAGGAGGCTGACTCACAGGGGCAGGTAAGTACATCTGCATGCTATTTGGTAGATATTACTCCTGCAAAGTACACCTGGGGATAGACCAGTGTGTCAGATGGATGTACAGAGGTATTGGGGCTTGGCTAAGCACTCTGTCATTACAAGCTAGGGAGAGGGGTATAGGTTTTATTTTATATTTTTTAAAGAAGGCTTTGGACGTGAGCAAGAGCTTTAGTGGGGCCTACGTTACCAGTCAAGAACACTCCCAGAAGACCACTAACAGCTATTGCAATCTAGCAGCCACGTTCCAGGGTCCTCAAAACAGTAAATTTTTCTTCCTTCATTAGAATTTCAGGATGAATTATGGCATCTACAGCAAGAATACAGACATAGGGAAGACATTAATTGCCCCATAGTCACATGCATGATGGAGGGTGCTGGGTGAGGGTCAGAATTTTCTACATGCCATCTAACACAGTTATTGTGTGCATCTGCTCTTTGTTTTAACTTAGCATACAAAGTAGAGTGTTTCATTATTGCTTCCTCATCTATGCCTTTTTTTAAAAAACTGATTCTCCATTATTTCTCCTTTCCACTCTCATCTGCTCAATCCTTTAATTCATTGGCCGGTATTCCATTTCCATGTCAAATGTATTGTATTGCCATCACCCTCCATTTAAGACATCTTTTCTCCTCTCCTGGTTTCCATTCTACTTTCATGACGTAGAATCACACTCAAGTACACATAAGTATGTGTTTTTCTAAGTTTCAGTTACTTCACTTAATTTTTTTTTCAGTTGCATAATTTCCTCTACAAATGTCATCATTTCTTTTGCATTGTGTCTGAAAAACAATTTCACTATGTATATATAGCTATCTTAAAATTCCTTCCCTGGAGAAAACATAAGTGATGTCTCCCTTTCTCTTAAGATCCTTACATCAAACCAAGTCAGGATACGAACAACGTTTAATTTGACATACCAATAAATATAGTGAGCTTCCTTGAGAAGGTACTTGCAGGAGGGTGGGTATTTCCATATCAGGTATCTCCTGGAAAGCCTCACCCATAAGGGTTAAGTGATTCCCTTAGTTTCATAGATGAATTACCAACTCCTATAATATAGCCCTCTCCCAAAGCATATGCTGGCCTTACAGTTGGCATGTAGCAGTAATTTGATACTCATGGGTGGTGTGTGTGTGTGTGTGTGTGTGTGAGAGAGAGAGAGAGAAAGAGAGAGAGAGAGAGAGAGAGAGAGAGAGAGAGAGAGAGAGAGAGAGAGAGAGACAGAGACAGAGACAGAGAGAGAGAGACAGAAAGAGAGATCTAATTCGGATGTGTTTTGCAAAAGGACACAGAGGAATGCCCCAAGATATCAATCATTTGGCAGGGTGGACAGTCATGCAGGAAAATAATACAATGTATTTACCCATTCATCTGTTCATGGACATCTAGCTATTGTGACAAATAACTTACTAAACTTGGATGTACAGTATCTCTAGTACTAAGAGTCAGAATCTACAGATTTGTAACTTAGTGTATAATGTCTAGGACAATGCCAGTACTAATTTTAGTTTTATGTGGAACCACCATGACTGCCAAGATGGTCACACATGTTTACATTTCCTCAAGCAACAAATAATTTTTCTCTTTTCCAACATCAGAGGCAACATGTTGTCATTGTTTCTTTGTTTATTTTTGTTTGTTTTCATCTTACCATAAATAATGGGGTAAAATGTATTCTCAGGGCCCTTTTAATTTAAAAATTTAAGATGATTACAGATTTGGAATACTTTTATTAAGTATCTACCAGCTATTCGCCTTTCTTCTTTTGAGAACTTCTTGATGTTAGCCACTCTGACTATAGTGAGAGAGAAATGTAAAGTAAGATCAATTTGCACCTCCCTGCTGGCTGCCTAGTCTCCTCTGCGAAAAGGACATTGCAACAGTTCATTGATTTGGAAAGAACTAAATATCTCAAATGCCATCTGATTTTTTTTTTCCTGACCTAATTCTATAACCCTTCATATGCATAAAACTGTGCTCCAAAAATAAATGAAAAATTTAAAAAGAGGGATAGAGAGAAAGGTGAGACAGAGGAAAGGAAAGAAAGAGAGCAGGCAGAGAACGGAAGGGAGGTAATTGGAATTTTATCCAGGCCTTGCCAATTTGCATTGATTGAATGACTAAGTGTAACAAAGACTGACTTAGGAATTCATAGTCAGTGACTTTCAAAACACTGTTAGTGCTCTCACACAAACATTCTGTCTAATATTTAACTCCAAAAACCAAGTACTAATCTCTACTGTTCAAAGGACAGCATCGACTTTCCGTCCTGACAATAGTGCTCTTTACTATTCACGTGTCAGTGTGATTATTTGTTGCAATACATTTGAGAAGAATTGAGGTGAGAGCTAAAAGACAAAGAATATGCCTTCCATGGCACCAAAATAAAATCAGCACAATTCAACAAAGAACAATGAAAACTGACAGGGGGAATACAAACTCTGGAGGCAAAGGGAAAGGGATAGACTTTGTACTAGCTATTTCATACACTAACAACGTTTATATTTTATGCCCTCACACATGATGAGTATTTTTAACTTGTGACACCTAGAAATAAAATAAATGTAATTCAAGTTAAGCTTAGACTCTATATATAGTTCATCTCTTTATGCTATATACACTATTTGTTTGTTATTTATTTTGTTTTGTGTTATTTTTATATGTTTTGTGTGGGAAAGCTGACATGGGTCCACAGCATGCAAGTGGATGTAAGAAGACAGCTTACCAGGAGTTGGCTCTCTCCCTTGACTATGTGAATACTTCAGATTGAGCGTAGATCATCAGTTTTGGAGGTAAGCCAAAGATTGAACCCACAGACCTATCTTGTTGGGCCCCATATATCATTTTACATAATATATGGTAGTGTTTTTATACCTAGTTTGAGAATAAATAATGATGAAAATTTTTAATTTTCAACATTTCATACATAGCAAAACTATTTTAATTCTGTTTACTTATGCGCAGTATATCCTAAATCAATTCAATACATCAAATTTTATTTCCTATGCCATTTACTGAAGTGTCTTACTGCTCCTGTGGAGCAATTAGATGAATATACCTGTATTGTCTTCATCTGTGAAGTCATGAAAACAAAACTCTCTTTTAAAATAATCTGCGATTTCTATGATCATGTAGCACCACAAAATTATTCCACAGTAGATTATAAATTTTTATGTTCTGAGTTGAATGATCTTATCAGAATCATGGATGGCATGATCATTAATTCTGCCACTGTTTCCTTTCTATTCTCCCAGAAAACAGAGAACTTGGGAAGATGATGTAGGAGAGGTGCCAGGAAGAAGTAAGCATCATGAAAATATATGATATTCACCTAGGAAGCTCTCAAAGAATCAATAAAAGTATATGTCAAACACCAAGACTGTCATTAGCGGGTTTACTTGTTATTTAAACATGGATTCTTAATTAGAACTTGCATTTCAAACTGAGTGTTGTGCTCACACCTGCAATCCCAGCACTCAGAGAGGCAGATGTAGTTGAAGTTACATGAAAATTAGAGTCCAGCCTTGTCTACAAAATGAGTGCAGGATAGCCAAGGCTATACAGAAAAATCCTGTCTCAAAAAATGTATTTTAAGTTTTAATAGACACAGATGATGTATGAACAACCTTATTTTCAAAATAAATATATTTAGTGGAGTCAATTTCATGTCTGGAATTCAGGTGTCTTAATCTTATGTCATTTTCCCAGAATCATTCTGACTTTCATCTGTTCCTGTAGTTTCTTATTATATATAGAGAAAATTATTTTCTACCTCTACGAGTGGCTTTACGAAATGCTGCTACTGTCAAAGGTACATTTGCAAAGTGTTCAAAATGCTGTTCTGTGTATATTGCTACAGTAAAACTGCTAAACAGAAACTTAGTGCAAATTTAGAAGGTAACAGCACAAACCAAATCAACACACTCTAAAAACCTGTCAGGAGAATGTATGGACTCTAGAAATGATTCTCATCATTTCTGCTTGACGGCTCCTAAGTGAGAATTCTGACGTTTCCTCTGGCCTGTGTTTTACACTGACAAGGTAAGTCCAAAGACATCATACAATTACTGCATGTGGAGAAGCTGAACATAGTCTAAGCCATAGAGCTTATCAGAGAAATGTCAGGTTCAATAAAAATTCTAACTAATCTTGTACTATAAGAAGTTATCAAACTCAAAATCAAGGAAAAATTGCAAATGAATCAAAGTACATATACATTATATGCAATTTATTCTGACAGCAAATACTTTGAGGCAACTTTAAAAAAAAAGATTCAAGGAACAGATTCTAAATAGTACAATTTGTGGTAAATGTCAAGGAACACTATTCTGATAAATGTCAGTGTAATAATTGCATAGAAATTGTTCTGAATATGACACACTGTATAATCAGTTTTGATAGAAGGATCAAAGGTATAAATTGTATGACCATTCAGTGAAGGTATTGCATTTATCAGAAATTTATTGGAAAGTATAGAAAGAGAGAGAATAACTATTTGTGGTAAAAAAAAAATTGCTTAACTATAATATAGATTCCACAGACTTTTAAAATACATATTATGCACTTAATGTTCTTTTGAGGGAACAATTAGGGTGCTGTTAATATAAGAACCAAAATGCCCATTATAAATGCATTTCACAATTATCATAAATTAGCACAAAAAGTTTCCTAAACTTGCAGTATGGACTCGGATAATGGGAGACAGTCAGCTTTATAAATTATTAAGATAAAAAGAGTCAGATGTGGATGTGAAAGGACACATCAGTATGCCAGATCTGGGATGGAGCAGGAGTTGTGGAGAATGACATGGGTTCTGGGCCTGAAAGGCCAACATGCTGAGATTATCTTTCAAAAAGCCAGCAAAGAAATAAACAGCAGTTAATAAAGACTTTGGTAATTGATTGTATTTTCTACTGAGCAAGTGAATTGTGGACAATACATATATATGATATGCCAAAAGTATATTTTAGAGTATTATACATAAAATAGTTAAAATATATGCAACACATTTTAGTCTTTCAAAGAAAATGCTATTTATATGCTGTATATCTTATGTGTTATATATGTGTCATATATTTTAAATGATCACAAGTGCTGTTCTGCGTATCACTATGTATCTCAAGGAAGATAGCGGATGGAGAAGGACATTGTCAGAACTCATCCAGTATTCAACAAGTAGATCTCCTTTCATTTGGGTTTAGGATGCTTAGTTTAAAAAAAGTCATGCCTGCTAGACACCCTGCCTGGCATTTCAAGACATATTCTCTGGCTGGCTGTATGTATTTAGGCATAAACAAGAGGAAAAAGTGAGAGAGAGAGAGTCAAGGTGATTTTGAGCAGGGTAACTGATTCATCAATTCAGGAGTCCTACAGAACTCAAGGTCACTCTGAGTCTTAGGCAGAAAACCCAGATCAATTGTGTAGGGACTGAAGCCTCGAAATGGAGAGGCATATTCAAACTCCTTTAGGAGAATCTATTACTTCAGTGAGTTAAGTTTATGAATCAAGTAAGACTAAATCTGTCGTTTAAAAGGACAGAAACATGTTAGCACCGCCACACCACCAAATGAATTGTAGTACAAAGAGTAAGCATGTAAGCTATTACAACTAGCCATTCAATACTGGAAGCAGACAAAAGGTCATCGATCTTGAGTACAAAGAACCTTGCCACCTTGCTTGTTCTTTTTTGCACCTCTAATTTACTGCAATTATAAAAATATAGTCCTCTAAATTATGTCTAGACAATTTTTTGAAAGTCTACATTATGATATTTCCCAATTTATTTTACTCATAAATAATATACATAGATGAAATGTATGCCTCTTCTCATTTGCTGTAACTTATGGGAAGCTCATTTTATAATTGCCTTTATACAGTAATGACTTGTAACTTCCAAGCAATGTCTATTTATCCAAAGTTACTGAAATGCTTTCATTGGGGAAAAAGAGTTCCTGTGTATTTTTATTTTAATAAAGTGGACAGAGAAGTGAAATGTTTTTGAAAGCAAGCTTAAGAAGTATGAAATTTATTTTGATGCTATCTGATGTGCAAAGTGCTGTACACACTTTGTAGGTGATTTTTATATTTAAAAAGTCTTTCATTTATCTGAAGCCACTATTGAAATGGTTGACAAGGGATAATTTGTTTTGTTCAGTGAATTTCTGATTGTTGTACAAGGAACAGTTCTTTCACCTTTCATTCCACGATCCATCTTCCTGTGGTGATTTATTTTAGTATTTTTAGACATGCTTTATTACCTACAGCATTGGCATGGACTCATATTTTTTCAGAGGTGAGGGAATTGACTGAGCTCTAAGCAGCTATACATATATTGTGCGGTTATAAACATACATTTAATATTATTACACACAATTATGTTTTCTTTATTTGCATATTTGCTTATTTTAAATTATATACTATCAAATATAACTGAAAAGAATGTTGAATTGTGGCCACATGCAAAGCACTTATAATTGCATTTCATTAAGAAATATGCAATATAAAAAGCCAAAATAAAAGATATAATATGTAACAATGAGGAGGTTGTTATCAAATACAGTGGTAAACTAGCATTTGGGGAAAAGAAACATAGTTTCTATTTCTTAAGGAGGTGACTTCATTTGATTAGTAAAGAAATGGTCCAAGATTTCTGAATAATTTATGACATAGAGAAAAGAAAAACAGATAAAACTGTGTTTTTTATTTTTTATTGTTCTTATAATTTAGCTTTATTTATAAAAATTTCTTTAAAAGGTTTTGAAGTTCAGATGATTAAAATAGCCACAATGACTGAATTTGAGATCAGTCTTGATTTTAATAAATTATACATATCTTTTGTCAATATATAACTGTTATAAAAATTAGAGGGGTCCCACTCAAACTAAGGCACCAGCCAAGGACAATACAGGCGGTAAACCTTAAACCCCTACCCAGATCTAGACAATGGACAGAACACTCTCCACAGTAGAGTGGAGAGTGGGATATTACTTTCTCACATACTCTGGTGCCTCACATTTGACCATGTCCCCTGGAGGGGGAGACCTGGTGGCACTCAGAGGAAGGATAGCAGGTTACCAAGAAGAGACTTGATACCCTATGAACATATACAAGGAGAGGTAATCCCCCTCAGGAACAGTCATAGGGGAGGGGAATTAGGGGAAAATGGGAGGGAGGGAAGAATGGGAGGATACAAGGGATGGGATAACCATTGAGATGTAACAAGAATAAATTAATAAAGGAGAAAAAAAAGATTTACTACAAAAAAAAATTATACCCGGTTTAGGAACACGTGTCTTTATGAGAGTGCTTACTTATCAAGGGATCTAGTTTCTTTCTCAATTCACAATATCTAGTGATTCCAGCACCAGAAAAAAAAATGATGATGTTATTCCTGTTTACCAATACATTTAATCTGTGTCAATGCCTAATTTCAATAAAAATATTAGAGTCAAGATTTTTCTAGTCTGTGTAATTTAAGCAAATAACATACAAAACCAAAAATATATAGTCACCATAAGCTTTTTCATTGTATAACAAAATAAAAGCAGCTCTTGTGTTGTGCAAAACTGTTGTTTATTTTGTTGAGTCTAGTACTATGTACAAAGGTGAGAGACTTGTCAAGAGATTTAAAGATCAAAAGATAGAGCCAAGGGAAAGATATAAAATATATTGAAGATATAAAAAACTAGAACAGCACTGGAATCAGGAAAATAAAAACCCTTCAGACGGAATCAGTTGTAAGTATAGGATAAGAACAGTAAGAATAATGGCAGACAGGACGAAGGGAGCACAAGGCAACTAGCCAGCTACGATACTGTTCTTTCTAAATGCTCTTACATTAACAAAATGGGACATTTGCAAAGATCAACTCACTCTCTACCTAAAGGCTATCAAGTTATTTTTATTATGTTTTTTTATTAATTTATTCTTGTTACATCTCAATGGTTATCCCATCCCTTGTATCCTCCCATTCTTCCCTCCCTCCCATTTTCCCCTTATTCCCCTCCCCTATGACTGTTCCTGAGGGGGATTTCCTCCCCCTATATATGTTCATAGGGTATCAAGTCTCTTCTTGGTAACCTGCTATCCTTCCTCTGAGTGCCACCAGGTCTCCCCCTCCAGGGGACATGGTCAAATATGGGGCACCAGAGTACGTGAGAAAGTCATACCCCACTCACCACTCAACTGTGGAGAATGTTCTGCCCATTGGCTGGATCTGGGTAGGGGTTTAAAGTTTACCGCCTGTATTGTCCTTGGCTGGCGCCATAGTTTGAGCGGGATCCCTGGGCTCAAATCTGCCTATCATAATGTTCTACTTGTAGGTTTCTAGGACCCTTTGGATCCTTCTACTTTGTTATTCTCCCATGCTTCCATCTAGAGTCCCAATAGGATGTCCTCCCCTCTGTCCCAGTTTCCTGGTAAGTGAAGGCTTTCGTGGGACATGCCCCTTGGGCTAGTATGCCGATTTGCATCTCACATATTAGGTCATAATTCAAGTCACAAAGGCATATTTTGCCTCTCCCTCAATGCAGAGCATTCCTCACAAATGGACATTGTTATCATATTCTACCTTACAGATATTAATGATCAAGTGCTCCTTGTCGCAAAAACATTCATACAACCTAGTCTAGCAAAAGAAAGTCTCTGAGAACTACTACACCATCACTTCACTGCACAAATAATGTCATCGTGATTATGCATATGCTATTAGAACCCTTTAGTGAGCCTTTTGAAGTTTGTTCACCAAGTTCTACCAGGGTAGTTATAATGGGCTTGGCGATGTCTTGTGTAGTATCACTGAAACATTTTGTACCTGAAAGAGAAAGTTCATCAATTTTAAAAGGGACTTTTTTTTTATAATACTAAAGTATTCAAATAACCAAGAAATAATTATCTTATTAATAACTTAGACAGTAAGCGTTTTTTTGGAATTTTAGATATGCTCAGAAGAGAGAAAAGTAAAATGATTTGCTTAATTACTAGGGTCTGGCAAAGGAAAAGTGAACAGCACTAAAACACTGCCCCAGGCTAGAACCTTAAGAAAACAAGTGGGCAGGGAAAAATAACCCTCCTTGAGAAACCTATGATTTATTTCTACGGAGGGTGGTGACTAACATTGGTTTATAGTTATTTCCAGCACCTTTGGCAGTTACATTCTGCTATTCCCAAACCTTTACAAAGGTCTGCTACATAGAACCACTTGCTCGTAGGGCTAATTCAGGAAGAGGGAAGGAAGAGGAACTAACTCTAGAAAAGGACAATGTTTTCTGAACAAGCAACAATAAAGGAAGAAGCAGCTCTTGAGCCTGGCCAGAAACAGTGAAGTAAAGCCTGCACTCCAAACTGTTAGAAACATATGCTCTTGATCTCAAGGACTTATAACTGGATGTGACACATGATTTGTAGAATACAATAGGGCAACTTCATGCAGACCTGTAAATCCCAATTACTTGGGAAGGATGAAAAGTTCAAATCCAGCCTCGGCCATAGGATTCAAACTAGGTTGAACAACTTAATGAGAAAAGGCTGTCTCAAAACAGAAAGTAAAAAGATAAATGTGGATATAGCTCAGGGGTAGAATTCTTACCCAGTGAATATGAGGGAGTCTTGATTTCAAATGCCAGGACTTGAAAAAAAATCACGACACTAAATCCAACTCATTCCAATGAGTCTGATAGGTACATAGGGCATTATGCTGAATGAGGTAACCCAGATCCAGAAAGACACACATGGTATATACACACTTATAAGTGGATATTAGCCTAACTTCTATGTCCTCTAAGGTACTGCAGCCAGCAGGGGATCAGGACAGACGCTTGGACTGGTAGCTGGATTTTGAGTGGAGACCTGAGAGTTGAATTAGATCATAGGGTGGATAGAAGGACCCAGAGCAATCAGGAGATCCACAAGGAGACTACCAAGGGACCCAGGGGACTCTACACAAACTGATGCACCAACCAAGGACAATACATGGTGGGGAGGATTCCCCCTGTCAGCGGAATAGGGGAGAAGAATAAGGCAGAAAAGGGAGGAAGATGGTGGGGATAACAGTCTGGACGGAATGTGAATAAATTATAAAAGAAAAAGAACAGAACAAACAAAAAGCAAAATGCAGCTTAGTGGCACACACCTGTAATCCCTCCACTCGGGGAGGCAGAGGCAGGGAGACTTCTGAGTTTAAGTCCATCCTGGTCTACAAAGAGAGTGCAGGAAAGCTAAGGCTACACTGATAAACCCTGCCTTGAAAAACCTAATAAATAAATAAATAAATAAATAAATAAATAAGAAAAAATGAAAAAAAATTCAAGACTTAATCATAAGACTACACAATTTTCATTACCTCTCACATACACATAAAACCCTAGGGGCTTTCATCTCTTAAGAAAATTTGAATGCAAAGAAGACTGTAATAGTTGAACATTAGAGGAATGTTTAGCATCTGATACTGCAGTTACTGAAGACAGTTATTCAAAACAGGAAACACATGCTGAGTTCCAGCTACATAAAGAGAACGTTGCTGTTGAGATCCTGTCTTTCCAAAGTATTCAAGACATAACATGTTCCAACAACAATAAAAGTTGTGACTCACGCCAAGAGAGTAAGCATTGCCTGTGACAAAGTATGCACTCATGCTAGACTCTGAAGGGGCAGAAACTTTGAATTTTTAGACAAGAAATGTAAAATATCTATGAAGAATAAGTTATAAAGTATGTAAAATGTAGAAAGCATGCCGGAAAGATTAGTAACATAACAAAGATATGGAAAGTCTACGAGGAACAGATTAAAATAAAACCATGTCAGTAGAAACTTTCTAAACTGAAATATGAAAGAAAATAAAAGTGAGAAACCAGAGAACAGAATGTCAAAGAATGATGGGGCGATTATAAAAGGTCTAAAGTCATAAAACGAACACATCAGAAGGCAAAGAGGGAAAAAGCGAGGAAAACATATCTAAGTAATAACGTTTGAGAAATGTTTAGAGCTAAGACCAAACATTAAATCACAGGTAGCATGAGCTCAGAGTATACTACAAAGACTAAAAAGGGCCCACGTCTCAGTATATCATTTTCAACCTGCAGAAAATCACAGCAAAAAAAGAACATTTGAAGACATCGGGGAAACAAATGGACACCATACTTACACAGGAGAAACAACAAGAATTACATTGAGATCTTATGGAATAGTCACAAGTCTGAAAGAGAAAGGAAAAAAAAAACAATTTAAAAGGAAATACTAGAAAAAAAATACCTTCATCAGATAATCATTTGTCCAGTGAAATATTACTTCAAACTTAACAGAATACACAATGTTTTTCTTGTTAGAAAATGAAAATGCCTGATGCTGAAATATACTGTGCAAGAAATATTAAAATAAATTAAAGAAAAAAACATGATAGAATTGAACTACTTGGATATTTATAAGGGTGGAAAAATTGAAGTTTCACTAAAGAAATGAAAGTTAAATTAAAATGCACTAAAAGTTTTAGATGATCTAATATGTAACATAATGTTTATGGTTATATAGTATGCATTAATATATTGAATGTCAGCATTTTCTGGCGTGGATGGCATGGCTTAGAAATTTGCCATAAAGTACTTAATATTAGCAGTGAAATAATTTTGATATTTAAAAGGAAACAGATTAGTTGTAAGCATATATTTCAAATCCAGGATAACTATTAAATATTTTGAAAATTATGATTTTTATAATAGAGAAAAATAAAAGTAGAAAATTAATAAAAGAAACAAATACTGATATAAAAAGCAACAAAAATAAAAGGCTAGTAAATGAGCATTAAATGGCCAACATTTGAAATCTATTAATACAACTATATCAATAATTTAAGTGCAACAACTTAAAAACAGAAAATGCATTGAAAAATGATACCAAATTTTGTCTTGTCTCTCAGAAAAACAAAATCATTATTTGTAAGAAAATTGAAGAGATAAATAATGACATGGCATGCAATGAAACTTTAAAGGACATGAGAAAACCAAAATAGTTTCAGAAAAACACAAATACAAAAGTACAAGAAAAATGATTAGAAACATGGGGGATCATTGCATAAATGATTAATGAATCAATTTCTCAAAAAAACAGAAAAATTGTAATATGTGTGAGCATCACAAATTAAGGAAGAAGCATTAATATCAACCTTATGGATATTGAAGAGAAACTAAATGTTGTCAACCCTTCAATGCCCAGAGTATACATTTTCTAAACTGACCATTTCTTTACATAGTACAATCTATTAACTCTCAGAAGAAAAGGCAGATATAAACTTAAAGGATCTGTATAAACTTAATGATATTTAACCAATAAGTAATGACTGATATAAAGCTGATATAAAGAGCTTAAGAATGTACAGTAGACATATGCAGTTTCTCAAATTCCAAATTCACATGGCAAATTTCTTAAGTCTTTACAAATCTCCCCAAAAGTTAGAAACAGAGGTGACAGTGTGCAACACATTTGATGAAGTCAAGTCAATATTAGGTCAAAAATCAAAGTTAGGATATCATAAACTAGTCCCAAACTCATGAACATATATGTGAAAATCTTCAATAAAACATTGGCACATCGAATGCCAGTGTGCATAAAAAGAATTGTACTCTAAGAGTAACTGAGATTCACTCACTGAGGTCACTTGGTAAGTCTGTTTCAAGTAGACAATGCCCTAATACAACCTACCCTTTCAACTGGCTAAGAAGGAAACTCAAAGTTCCTTAAAAGCACATTCACTAAAACCCTTACAATAGTTAGCAGCTCTCATATGAACCTTGAGAAAACCAGTAAGGAACCAGGATGCTCACATATTTTAAATAATATATTTGAAAAATAAAATATTATTCCGAAATAAAAAATAAGATAGGAAGTCTTGGAAATGTAAAAATGTCACATGCATGTTATTAAATGAAAGAGTCAATCAAACAGGTGTTATACTATACTTTCCATGACAGCATCACAAAGAGGCAAAGTTTTGCTGACAGAAAAATGAGTTGTTCTGAAGGTTGAAGGAAAATGGAAAAGATGATTGGGGAATCTCAGAGAATTTTACCACAGTGAAAATATCCAGTATGTATTATAATTCATATATGGGTTTTAAATGGAGAAAAACTGTTCAAACAAAACAGAAAGTTCACTTATGCATGTTAGCTAATAAAGCACCAATATTTAAATATTTTAAACCAATTATAGTATGTAAAACAAAATGTTTATGGTAGAAAAAAGGAAAAGATTAAGCAAATTGTTCAACTTTTGAATATACCTGCAATTATAAATCTAATCTGTAAAATAAAATCCATTAATTTGAATTATTAATCATCCATGACAAGCCTCTTCAGTAGTTGACTAACATATATTGATCTCCGTGTGTGTGTGTGTGTGTGTGTGTGTGTGTGTGTGTGTGTGTGTGTGTGTGTGTATGTGTGGCGTGCATGGGTGTGTTTACCTGGCTACAGTCTGGTTGGGTTTCAGGGGTTTTTATTTTCTTCTTTGTGGATGTGTTGTAGTAATAGACTTTTGGCTTATTTCAAAGAGGAGCTTAAAGTTAGGTGGATAAGAAGGGAGACAGGATCTGGAAAGATGTGATGGGGGAAGAAAGTGACCAAAATATAGTTACATTTAAAAAATAAGACTGCACTAAATAAATATATAAGATACTAAAAATATTAGATAATATTAATTTGGAAACTTTTCTACTGTCTCTTGTCAATTTGTATCCTTAAACTGTTAGAATACATCTTTGTCTGAACTTTCAAGTATTGTACCCTACTTTTAATTTATTTGTTTTTCTAATTTTTAGGTTTTTGTTTGTTTTGTTTTACTAAAATGCAAGTATGTCACTTTCTCCTTCCCTTTGTTCTCTGTAGAACCGCTAACTCCAATTACCATCTTCCATCTCCCATGTTTTCTCCTCTCTCAAATTGATAGCCATTTTTCTTTATTTTTGATATAATTGTGTGTGTGTGTGTGTGTATGTGTGTGTGTGTGTGTGTGTGTGTGTGTGTGTGTGTGTGTGTGTGTTTAACCTACTGTCCCAAGTTTGTTGATTATATGTGAATGGTTTCAAGGCTGACTGTTTGAATAACCCACAAAGAGGTCCATCCCCGGGAGAGGCTAAATCTCCTCTCATAGACATTTGTGATTGTAATTCTTTGTCTTTGTCTTGTGATAGGACTCTGTTAGACCTTCTCTATGCCTCATTCACATTCCCATTGGAATTGCCATTGTTCTGGTCTTGTTATACAACCATTTATGCAACTCTTTCACAGCATATACCCTGGAATTCTGTCCCCTTCAGTCTTTTTCTACTCCTCTGTGATCTTCCCTGGGCCACAGATGCAGAAGCTGTGATGTTTATGTTTCTATTGAGCCTGGCTCCCCCTGAATTTTTGATCTCTATATTGTATCTGCTTGTCGTTTTCTGCAATGATTTCCATTTGTGTCTTTGATGAGAGTAGTAGTAGCTACACTTATCTGTGAGAACACACCAAAAGGTCACTATCTAATACTGAATGATCAGCCCTAAAAAAGAAAAATGCAAGTAATATTACATACAGTAGTTACATTACATTTGGTGATATGTATATATTACACATATACATACATACGTTACATATATGTTTATATATAACAACAATGAAAAGACTCAGCCAGGAGTGGTGGCACACACATATAAGCCCAGCACTCAGGAGGCAGAGGCAGGAGGCTCTCTGTGAGTTCAAGGACAGTTTAGTCTACAAAGTGATTCCAGGACAGCAAAGGCTACACAGAGAAACCCTGTCTCGAAAACAAACAAACAAACAAAAGGAAGAAATAAGAAAAGGAAAGAGAAAAGAAAAAGAAAAAAAGAGAGAAACTAAAAGAACTGACTGTGAATTTAGGAGAGCAAGGATGTGTAAACGAAAGGGTTTGGAGAGAGGAAATGTAATTGATAAGTAATTTAATTATAATCTCAAAAAGTCAAATAATTTAAAAATAAGGTTACTATTTAGAATGTAGTAAGGAATTATGCTGTTCAAGCAAACTGTTGTAATAGATTATTTTCTAATGTTCATGGCCTCACTAGGCCCAGGTGGCTATGTATCCACTTCCAGTAATGATTTTACTCCGTAAGTTTTATAAGGCAGGTGCTACATGGCACTGAAATGCGACACCACATTTATCCAAATCTTGCTTACTAACTGCAGCCAATGAAGCAGAGAGACGAAATAAGCATCTTCACCTCTCTTCCGTTCCTCTAATTCCAACCCCACAGTCTTGCCCTCAGCTCTACAAATGACTAACTCTTTCAGCCTTTCATCTTACACTGCCCTCGTCCTCTACAGATTACGAAGATTCTCCCTTTATAATCTCCGTTCTCCCACTCACTGCTTCATCCTAGCCACCACCTCCAGCTGGTACTCCTGGAAACACACAGACCGCACTTGCTGCTGCGGAAGCAGGTAGAGTAGGTGCAAATCATCACCTCTACTTCTGCTTCTCTAAGTCCTACTTTCAGGTCTTATCAGCACCTCTTCAACAGAGCACCTGCTGTAGCCTCTGTTACCCTCCTATACCCATCTTCAGTGGATTACACAGATCTCCCCCTCCAAACTTTCTTCTAACCAGTCATTGCTCTGTCCCACCAACCGCCCCAACTCTAGCAGACACTTCCTGGGAACCCAGAGGCCACTCTGAGCAGAGAGGCAATTTATCCTCACCTTTCCATCCATTCCTTCAAGTCCAGTGCCCCGGTCTCAGTCACAGAACTGCAGCAGATTTTCTGCTGAGGCCTTATCTCATTCTCTGTCCTAGTTCCTAGTAGAATAACTAAGCCAGTCCTGGTAAAACTGTTTCTTCTTCTTCCTCTTGTGAAGACCTTCCACTGCTCCAAACCCATCCTGATTCCACACTGTAGAGTCTCAATACCCAGAAGCTCATCCCCAGCAGCTAGATTCTTTAGGTCCCTGGAAGAGTTTCCTAGAGACCAAATATAATCTCCACAAATTCCTAGGAACCTGACAGGGTAACAACTCAAAAAACAAAACCTCACACCCACCCCCTGGAAAAGAAAGACAAGATCATACATCACCACTTAGAATTATAACATTCTCAATTCCAGATTCCTAGGAGCCAGTTTGAGAACAAAACTAATACCAGCCAAGGCAACATGTCTCCACTAAATCTCAGCAACAACCCTACAAAGCGGGCCATGCATGTTCCAATATAGTTGAAGCACAAGGAAAAGATCTTAAAACGGCCTTTATGATGTGAAAATGAATATGAGGAAATGAATAAATCTTTTAAAAAATCTGTGAACACACAAGCAAACAATGGAAGGAAATGAACAAGACCATTCGAGTTCTGAAACTGGAAATAAAATCAATAAAGAAAAGTACAACTGAGGAAAAACTGGAAAGAAAATAATTAGGTACTTAAACAAAAAGATGCCAGGTACCCAAAGGGCCCAAGGAAGGATACTTGAATCTCACTCAGAATGAGAAATAAAACAGACACATGAATCAGAAGAAAGGAGGCAACTGGATGGGACAAGAATAGGAAGGGAAATAGGAGGGGATCAGTAGTGGGGAGGGGGAAAATTTCCAGGAAGGAATAGAAATAAGTTGGGGCATCTCTGGGACAGGGAGGCTTCCACATGTCTATGGGGGTGACCTTAGCTGAGACTTCAACCTGTGCTGTCTATGGCGCCTGAAGAGGCCACCCCTATAGACAAGCAGGACTTCCAGTGGAGGTAGGGTGACACCAACCCACCCACAAAATCTTTGACCCAAAGTATGTTCTGCCTAGAAGTGGTACAAGGATAAAGATGAAGCAGAGATTGAGGGAATGTTCAAAAATCACCGGCCCAACTTGAAACCCACGTCACGGCAGACAGCCA
The DNA here is from genome assembly GCF_964271855.1 of Acomys minous. Classification (NCBI taxonomy): domain Eukaryota; kingdom Metazoa; phylum Chordata; class Mammalia; order Rodentia; family Muridae; genus Acomys; species Acomys minous. The sequence goes on along the minus strand of NC_140493.1, from coordinate 28,992,511 downwards.
ACACCTGACACAATTACTGATACTCTGCTATGCCTGCAAACAGGTGCCTGGCATAACTGTCTTCTGAGAGGCTTCATCCAGCAGCTGATGGAAGCAGATTCAGAGAACCACAGCCAAACAATAGACACTGATCTGGGAGTTTTTTTTGAAGAGTGGGGAGAAGGAGTGAGGGAGGCTGAGTCCTCAAGGACACCACAAGACTTAGAGAGTATACTAACTGCACCAAGTGGGGCTCACAGAGACTGAATGTCCAACTGAACGGCATGCATTGGCTGGACCTAGGTCCTCTACACACAAGTAATAGATATAGCAAGTGTACAGCTTTTTCTTCATGTGGGTTCCCTAACAATTGGAGCAGAGGCTGTCTCTGACTCTGTTTCCTGCCTCCCTTTCCTATAGCTGGACTGCCTCGTCTGATCTCTATAGAGAGTATGTGCCTAGCCCTGCTTGAGTTTATGTACATAGTGGGTTGGTACCCATGGGGGCCTTCCCCTCTTTTAAGATAAGGGGATTGGGGAATGTGGAAGGGATGTGAGAGTGGGACACATGTTTTAAAACTGTGAGCTCACTGAACCTGAGACCGCCTCTAAAATGGGACTGGCTAGCAGGCAAGCCTATAATTGCTCAGATTAGGCATTATAAATGTGTGCCGTCTGTGTCCAAAGTTTTAGAAGAATGCTGGCATCCTAATTTGAGTCCTCATCCTTGAGTAGTGAACACTGCTGAACAAGAATATCCTCGGTCCAGTAGTTTCTCTAAGTAATCTATTTTCTCTACTCTTTTCCCATCATTTCTGCTTATGTATTTGGATGACATGATACCTGGAGCCACACTAGCTTTTTTCTAACCAGATGGTGTTTATCATAAAATGTCAATAGATGCATGGGTGTGTAGAGATGGCTTTTAGGCATTTTTGAGATAGTACAGCAACTTTGGCTTCTAATAAAATGTCAATAGGATTACCTAAGCCAATGCAAATCAGAAGGGTGTTGTCAGTATGCCACATTGGCACAGTCACTTGCCAGAACAAGTCTGTGTAGTAGTGAGGCAGATTTATTTATTTATGTGCTGTTGAGGAAGAAAACCAGGAAGGAAAGAAATTAAACTGTTTGAGTGAATAGATAAATGCAAAAGTGAGTGAGTGAGAGAGAGAGAGAGAGAGAGAGAGAGAGAGAGAGAGAGAGGCAAAGAGACAGAGAGACAGAGACAGAGACAGAAAGAGACAGAGACAAAGACAGCGAGTCAGAGAGAAAGAGAGAGAGAAAGAGAGGTTCGTTACTGAGTTTATTTCCTGTTCTTCTGTATATTATTCCCCTGAAAAGAGTCCATCTTTTTATTAATAAGAAGATGCCATCAACTCTGCCTGCATCTAAGCTTGCCCTTTTTTAGGCAGAATTCTGTCTATGGTAGAAATGAGGACATTTTGCCCAGTGTCTTGTTTGCCACATTTGAAGCCATCTTCATAAGGAGATTCTTTGATGCACGTCATCCTCTTTGCTAGTCAGGGTGTTGCCAGGAGTTAACCCATCTCATTGTCAGTGAATCTTTAAAATAATAAAAAAAATTTTAAATGTCATATTCTGTATGTCTCTGAGGCTTTTGGAAACCTTATCTATATTATCTTTCTACAGAGTCATATCTATCTGCTGTACCTAAGATGTATATTCTTGTGATAAAAGTAGACTAGTAATTGACATGACCATGATTTGATCAACTAACAATTAACTTGTATAACTTATTTATCCTAAACAGCCTGCAATAGCACTTGTAAAGTATTTGAAGTAAACCTTGTATTTTTTTTTAGTTATATGGGTACAGTGCCTCATATTATATATACATATATATAATGTGTGTAAGGAATAATCTTATATTTCAAATTATACCACTGTATCTAGAATTAAACTTATTTTGCATACACACACACATACACACACACACAATTCTATATCAGTGAGTTCAAAATAACCTTGTGAGTGACAAATTGAGGCATTAAGTTGAGGAGTAGATTCACTAATATATACATTTTGCTCTATCTTCCCTATATATTTCTTTATTACTCTTTCTTTCTTTTCAACCCCTATCTCCAAATCTGAGAATGTAAGATAAAGGAAAAGAGAGACATTGCTGAGCCTGGACAAAGTAAGAAAGTCCTCAATAGTTCCTGCCTCACAAATATGTCTGTCAGATATATTGGACCAGAAGGCTGAAGAAGATGCTCCAACATTATAGAGAGTTTTGGGTAGCAAATTGTCTCTGACATCTTCTCATTTGGAAAGCTACTAACCTACACTCAGGTAATCAAGGTTATTCCTCCCCAAATCTCTGGTGGAGCTGAAGATCGGGTATCTTAGTTTTAGAATGAAGCTTAGTTGTTTAGGGGTTAAGATGTATTCAGGTCTAGATATATGTTTTAAGTTCATAATGACAAGATGTGATGGAGATTATTTCCATTCAGAAATTTAGACCCAACAAGATAGGAAAGATGTTTTCTTCAAAGCTGTCAAATACAAGTAGCCAAAACACTAAGAATGTAACAATAATTTAATTCCTGACTGTGTCATGGTTCTTCTTGCTGTAGGTAGTCTATTGTATATATGTGTAATAATATAAATTTATATGTCAAAAATTTAAAATGTTTAATTAATAATAAAAATAAAAAAGAATAAACTAGTAAAGCATTATTCAAAAAAAGAAGACGATGCTTCAGTTATTTTTGAAGTTATACATTTACTGTTTTATTATTTTCTGATTGTAAGTGGTATTTCCAGAATAATGATACAAGTGTTCAGAGTACCTAATGTGATGGATGTCTTCACAATTATAATTACTTGTCTTGATTTAGTTAATAACAAAAATGTGTTTGGGGTCTTTGGTTCTTAAACAATATCACAAGTATCCTATGATTCTTAGAAATAAAGGGCTTTGAATGCTCATGTGTCTATAACCACATACGTTTATGCTGAACAATGATGGCAAATCTATTAATTTTCTCCATTACTTACCTTACCAATAAACAATTAATCACCAAATCATACAGAGTAGTAACATGGATAATTAGGTCCTAACAAATCACTATTAATGAGTCACTACTTTGGCACATAATCTTGACGTGTCTCCCAGAAATTGTAGGTTTCTTTAATTTTTTACTATTATTATTTATTTTACCTTCAAGACATTTCCATACTATATTAGTCACTCTATCAATATTGTATCTTTATGTGTAGGATATAATACAATTTTACTGTACTGAGGTGAAGGTGCTGTACTGAAGGTCTCTGCTATCTCTAACAGTTTTCTTTCCAACCTCCTCCAAATTAAGTGTCTTACATTTTGCTTCTCTATACCTTAAAAAATGTAAAATATCATGTTATGGTTTTGTGGATTTATCTCTGTGAAATCTGTATTAAATTAATCTTACTTACCACTATATTTCCCCCATAGAACATAAAAATAAGTAATATTAATAAGGAAATATAAAAATAATAAGTCATTGTACTTAAATTGTTTAAGAAAATACATTTTTTGGGGTAGGAATTCCAAGATGGCAGAGCCAAACACCCACTGTATATGATCTACAGCATGGAGACTAGGAATCTGACTGGGAGCCACTGACCGCAAGACCTGGAGAACACTAACTGAGAGAGGTCCCACACAGTGCAGACCACAGGCAGGTCTGGACCTGGGTCAACCAATGGCCCAGGGCAGACAGGAGCCCAGTCCCCAGAGTCTGGACCGGAACCTGCCTGCAAACTGCAGCCTAGCCTGGGGAAATCTCAGGGAAACGGTTGGGTCTGTCCTCAGATCCCCTCGTAACCCACCCTGCCCCAGTCTACAGAAAGCCCCAGGTGTCACACATGTGCCCAGGTGGCTGCGGACACATTATCCAGCCACAGCTGCTTGTTCTGAACACGAACAGGCAGGAACCTAGTTACAGGCCCCAGCAGACTATTCCTGCACAAAGGGGCAGATCTGACCCAGCCTAGCCAAGCTCCACAGGTTGACAGAGCCTCCCATGCTCTTGTGAGAGGCTGGGCACACTTGAGGGGAAAGGACTGAAAACCTACTAGCCACCCAAACACAGTGAGACTGAACAGCCACAGTTGCTTGGTCTGAATGGGGACTGAGCAGGAACCTAGCTACTAGCCCAAGCGAATTGTTCTTATACAACTAGATAGATCTGATCCAGCCTAGCCAGGCTCCACATCCTGGCAGGGCCTCCCACTATCTTGTGAGACTGGGCAGGCCTGAGGGAATAAAGCAGAAACCTAGCCAATCAACAACAACAATTAGAAGGCAGTAGCTGCTCTCTCTCCCACGGGCAGAAACTAGGCAGAAACCTAACAACTACTAGAAATCAGCAGGGCTTCAGGCACTCTAGGGTGATCTGAGCCTAGGACCCAAAGCCCCAAAGTCCAAGGGCAGTGTTTTCAAAGTCCAGTCAAAGACAGGACCCGGCTCTACATACATGACCTCAAGCTGATCTTGGAACTGCAGAGCACCAGCACCTACCTCTGCTGACCCAGTGGGGAGCCCAGGGTGTGGAGCAAAGTCTCCTGGAGCCAAAATCAGGTCACCTGCATGTCCCAGGGAAGAGTTCCCTGATACCCATAGGCAAGGGCCAACAACCTATAATCATTCACCAACAATCTGTTCTCAACAATCAGTGAAGTACACCAGAAGGTACCTCAAACATCAGAGATAGGAAGATGACTAAAGGCCAGTGTAAAAAACATAAACAACAAAACCTACAACAATATGGCATCTCCAGATGCCAGTTTTCGTGAAGAAAGCAACCTTGAGAAGTCAAACACAATTGAAATTCAAGAAAATGACCACAAATCCTTAGTAATGAAGATGATAATGGAGGAAACTAATGAAATACATAAACAAATGCAGGAAGATGAAGCCAAACAGGTTGAAGACATAAAAGAGATCTATAGAGAAGAAATTCAGGAAAATACAATCAGATGAAAGAAATCAACACAACAGTTCAAAGTCTGAAGGCCTATAGCGAGGCATTGTAAGAAACTCTGGAATATATAAAAAATCAGATGAAAGAAATCAGTAAAACAGTTCAAGACCTGAAGTTGAAAATGGAAACAATGATAAAGGCACAGATAGAAGAAAAACGGGAACAAGAGACATTAGAGAAGAAAGCAAGCAGCACAGAAGTAAGCTTCTCTAACAAATTCAAGAGATGGAGGAACGGATCTCAGGACTAGAAGATACAATTGTAGAACTTGAAGCAATCATCAAAGAAAATGATAAATCTGAAAAATTCCTGACACAAAATATACAAGAAATCAAGAACACCATGAAAAGATGAAACCTGAGGATAATGGGCATTGAGGAAAGAGAAAACACCCAAATCCAAGGCCCAGAAAATATTTTCAGCAAAATTATAGAAAAAAATTTCCCCAATTTAAAAAAGACGATATTTATAAACATACAAGAGGCCTACAGGTCACCAAATAGAATAGACTGGAGAAGAAAAATTTCCCATCACATAATTATCAAAACAAAAAATATACAGAACAAAGAAAACATATTAAAAGCAGCAAGGGAAAAGGGCCAAGTAACATGTAATGGCAAACCTATAAGGATTACACCTGACTTCCCAGCAGAGACGATAAAAGCCAGAAGGGCATGGGCAGAGGTCCTGCAAAACCTAAAAGCCAAAAAATGCCAGGCTTGACTACTATACTCAGCAAAACAATCAATAACCAAGGATAGAGAAAACAAGATATTCCATGACAAAACAAATTCAAACAGTACTTATTCACAAATATGGCCTTACAGAAGTTGCTAGACAGAAAACGCCAACCCAAAGTGACAAGCTACAACCAAAATTACATGGGAAAAAGATAACTACTCCATCGCAGAAACACAAAAACACAAACACTCTATTGCAACCAACATCAAAATCAAGGGACTTAACAGTCACTGATCATTAATATCTATCAATATCAATGGTCCCATAAAAAGATACAGGCTAACTGAATGGATGAATAAACAAGACCCAACATTCTTCTGGATTCAAGAAACACAACTCAGCCACAAGGACAGACATTACTTCAGGGTAAAAGGCTGGAAAATGTATTCCAAGCAAACGGCCACAAGAAGCCAGCTGGTGTAGCCACTTTAATATCTAATAAAATAAACTTTTAACCACAATTAATCAAAAGAGATGAGCAAAGACACTTAATACTCATCAAAGTAAAGTCAACCAAGATGACATCACAATTCTGAAAATCTGTGCTCTCAATAAAAGGACACCCTCATTTGTACTGGCACAGCAATAGGCTGGTTCATCAATGGAATCTACACACATATGGTCACTTGGTTTTTGACAAAGAAGCCAAATCTATTCAATGGACAGAGGATAGTGTCTTCAACAAATGGTGCTGGTCTAATTGGATGTCTACATGTAGAAAAATTCAAGTAGACCCATATTATCACCAGGCACAAAATTCAAATCTAAGTGGATTAAAGCCCTCAACATAAAACCAGAGACACCAAATCAGTTAGAAGAAAAAGTAGGGAAGAGTCTGAAATACATTTTCACAGGAGACACCTTCCTGAACAGAATACCAACAGCCCAGGCCTTAAGGTCAACAATTAATAAATGGGACCTCATGAGGCTGAGAAGCTTCTGTAAGGCAGAAGACTCTGTCAACAGAACAAAGCAACAGCCTACAGGCTGGGGAAAGAGCTTGACCAACTTTACATCTGACAAAGGTGTAATATCCAAAATATATAAAGAACTCAAGAAATTAAGCATGACCAAACCAAATAACCCAATAAAGAAATGGGGCTCAGAACTAAACAGAGAATTCTTAAGAGAGAAATATGAAATGGCTGAGAAACAGTTACAAAATGCTCAATGTCTTTAGTCATGTGAGAAATGCAAATCAAAATGACTCTGAGATTCTATCTTACACCCATCAGAATGGCTAAGATAAAAAAAACTCAAGTGACAGTACATGCTGGCAAGGATATGGAGAAAGAGGAACTTCCTTCAATGCTGTTGGGAATGCAAACTTGTACAACCACTTTGGAAACCTGTCTGGAAGTTTCTCAGATAACTGGGAATAGGGCGTCCTCAAGACCCAGCTATTCCTCTCCTTGGAACATACCCAAAAGTTGCTCCAGCACACAACAAGAACATATGCTCAGCCATGTTCATAGAAGCCTTATTCGTACTAGCCAGAAACTGGAAACCACCGAAATGTGTCTCAGTCAAAGAATGGATAAAGAAACTGTGGTACATTTACACTACTATGGAATACTACTCAGCTATTAAAAACAAAGAAATCCTGAAATTTGTGGGCAAATGGATGGAAGTAGAAATGATCATCCTGAGTGAGTTAACCCAGACCCAGAAAGACTCACATGGTATATACTTACTCATAACTGGACACTAACCCAAAAGGGATGTCCTGTGAAAGTCTTCCGTTAGCAGGAGATTGGGATTGATGCTGGGGCTTCCTATTGTGATTCTAGATGAGAGAACTATGGGAGAATGGGGAAATAGAAGGAACCAGAGGGTCCTAGAAACCTACAAGTAGAACACCATGACCAGCGGATCTGGACCCAGGTGTGTCTGCTCAAACTACTGCACCAACCAAGGACAATACATGCAGTAACATTGAACTCCTACTGAAATCTAACCAATGGACAGGACATTCTCCATAGTTGTGTGAAGAGCAGGGACTGACTCTGACATGAACCCTGGTGCCATATACTTTACCACTTCCTCTTTTTGAGAGGCTTGGTGGCACTCAGAGAAAGAATAAACAGGCCACCAGGATGAGACGTGAGAGGCTATGACCGTATGGTGGGAGAGGACCTGGGGGAGAGGAATAGGGTGAAAGAGGGAGAGGAGAGTAATGGGAGGATACAAGTGAGGGGATAACAATGGAGATGTAATCTCAATACATTAATTTAAAAAAAAAAAGAGGATTGGTTAAAAAAATACATCTTATATTAGACATTTAAAGAAATACTTCTCACCAACAATATACTGTTCAGCTTTGCCATTCTCCCATGATTCTCTCATCTAGAGTCCCACTAGAATGTCCTCCCCTCTGTCTCAGTTTCCTGGTAAGTGAAGGCTTTCGTGGGACATGCCCCTTGGGCTAATATGCAGATATAAGTGAGTATATACCATTTGAATCTTTCTGCTTCTGGGTTAACTCACTCATTATGATCATTTCTAGCTCAATCCATTTATCCACAAATTTTGGGAATTCCTTGTTTTTAATAGCTGAATAGTATTCCATAGTGTATATGTACCACAGTTTCTTTATCCATTCTTCTATTGAGGGACACTTAGGCTGTTTCCATGTTCTGGCTATTATGAATAAGGCTGCTATGAACATGGTTGAGCAAATTTTCTTGCTGTGTGCTGGAGCATCTTCTGGGTATATTCCAAGGAGTGGAATACCTGGGTCTTGAGGAAGCCCTATCCTAGAAGCCTGCAAGTAGAACATTATGATAGGCAGATTTGGGCACAGGGGTCCCACTCAAACTAAGGCACCAGCCAAGGACAATACAGGCGGTAAACCTTAAACCCCTACCCAGATCTAGACAATGGACAGAACACTCTCCACAGTAGAGTGGAGAGTGGGATATTACTTTCTCACATACTCTGGTGCCTCACCTTTGACCATGTCCCCTGGAGGGGGAGACCTGGTGGCACTCAGAGGAAGAACAGCAGGTTATCAAGAAAAGACTTGATACCCTATGAACATATACAGGGGGAGGTAATCCCCCTCAGGAACAGTCATAGGGGAGGTGAATAAGGGGAAAATGAGAGGGAGGGAAGAATGGGAGGATACAAGGGATGGGATAACCATTGAGATGTAACAAGAATAACTTAATAAAGGAGAAAAAAAAGAGAAAAAAAACAATATACTGTTCAGTTTTATTTCCATGTACTTTTATCTAACCGAATTTATTGTAGTTGAAAATATATTGAAACAAATTTATTACCTTTGAGCATAAAAGTTGTGATGAATTAGCCAAGCTAAATATTTATGAATAACCCTCATATAGACCCACCAGTTAGTAAAATGACTTAAAAATACATTTTTTAAAAAGCCCAAATGGAATGACACTGCATAGCTGGATATCAGTCCCAGAAGTAATAGATTATTAAATGAAAATTCCAGTGCAATTCCAGATATCCCTCCCTATAATTTATTTGTCGTGAAGACACATTTACATAGAATTTTTCCATGTAAAATTCTTTCAAGCCACTTACTCTTTATAGATCTTTATTGTACAATATCCCCCTTAAAGACATCAAAATTGAGGCTTAACAATATCTGAGTAATTTTCCAACATTATGGGTCCTTTCACGATGAATCTAGATTTCATTTTTAATATTATGAATATTTAAACAGCTGTTGATAGTCTTCACCTTAATTTCTTATTCATATAAACGTTATGTACATAAACACATTTGCATATTGAGAAGTAATTCCTCTGTATACTATAATTCCTTTTTGTTTTTACAGATTAGAAATACTTATTTATTTTGTCAGTGGTGAATATCTCCACAAAATTAATCATATTTATGATAAAGATTCACTGACAGAAGGAGTATTCAAAATCATAAACTACCAAAATACAGAAAACATTTACATTTTCAAGTTGAAAACATAGTTTTTTGCTATTTGGTTCGATTCACGCTAAAAAGTGTAAAGGCTTAAAATAAGACTTACAATTGTATTTCATTTGTTCAAATGCTCCTAATTTTTTAATTTCTATTATCATTTTTCTTATTTTTGAGAGTATGACAAAGGTACATCGTTTGCCATTTCCTTTTATCTCCTTCATTTCTCTAAACCTACCCATAAATCCTTTCCTTCCTTGCTCTCTTTCAAACGCATGACCTCTGCTTTTATATATTGTTAATACATACATACATACATACATACATACATACATATATACATACACACACACAAAAAATGTATATGGATATACATACACACCATGAAGTTGTAAGGGTCAAAACATCACCTTGGTTGCTTGTGAGGTACAGATGAAGACTGCTTTTTTCTAGAAGTCACTATTTTCTTCTTCGTTTTTAAATTTTAATTTTTAATATTAATTTGTTCACTTTACACCCCGATTGTACCATCTCCTTCATCACCTGCTGGTCCAACCCTCCCTCCTCCTCCCACTCCCCACTTCCCTAGTCCTCAGTAAAGAAGGAGCCATGCTCCCCTATCATCTGACCCCAGCCTGTCAAGTCTCCTCTGGACTGCCTACATCCTCTTCCCTTGCAGCCTGGCAATGCTGCCCTGCAAGGGGGAACTGATCAATGAGTGGGCACCAGAGTCCATGTCACAGGTAGCCCCTGCTCCCCAAATTACGGGCCCCACAAGGAGCCTGTGCTGCCTATCTACCACATCTGAGCAGAGGGTCTTGGTCCTCGCCATTCATGGTCTTTTGTTTGCGATTCACTCTCTGTAGCCCCACCCCCACTCCCCACCCCCTCCCAGATTTGTTGGTTCTGTTGATCTCCTTGTGGAGCTCCTATTCCCTCCAGATCCTATCGCCAACTCTTCCATAAGATTCTCTGTGCTCCACTCCAAGTCTTGGTTGTGAAACTTAGCATCTGCTTGGATCCCTGGCGGGGTGGAGTCTCTCAGACGATCTGTATGGTAGGCGCCTGTCCTGTTCTTTCTCTTCAACTGCTTCCGTTGTCGACTCTATTTGCCCTTCTGAATGAAAATTAACCATTATCCCTAGGGTCCTCTTCTTATTTAGCTTCTTTATGTCTGTGTTTTGTACTGAGGTTATCCTGTATTGTGCGGTTAATATCTGTTTATAAGTGAGTATATACCATGTGTGTCTTTCTGGCTCTAGTTTACCTCACTCATTTCTAGTTCAATCCATTATATACTATAATCCTTCAATTTTCAATGTGATGCTGATAAAAGAGAAAAGCTAAAAATTTGTAAAGTGTAAAATATAAAACAATTTGACTAATCTACTAGCTTTTTAATATTGCCTAATTTTTAAAGGATAATTAATTCTAAAGCAAATAATGGGAAAGGTAATAATATTTGATTGGCATTTTCATTTCTGCATTTTGGATTTTACAGCATTACTTTAAGAATTCTTACAAATCATGAAACTAAACATTGTCATTACACTTCACTTCCAAATAAAATAAAGGGAAGAATGTTTTATCTTAAGCAATAAAGCATATATAACATTCTTAGACAGAAATTCAAACAAATATTTATTTGCTTTATCGATGATATTGAACCAGACAATGAACAATAATGTAATTTATATTTTTTTAATAGCATGCCAAGTTAGATCACGTACAGATGTTATCTTATTTGTTCAAGATAACAGTTATAACAATTGAAATAACTTAATTTGTGAAAATAACTTTCATTCAGCGAAAATGATATAATTTCCCAGCGATTTCTGAAGATAGTCTCTCCACAAAACTGCCTGTGGAGTTATTGCTCAAGTTGTTTTTGTCATCCTTCATTTAACTCTCCTTATGTAAATTCTAGAGATATTTTTAAAGAGTCTGACACAAAGGCATAAACCAAATCAAATTACAGCAAAAATTAATAACACAGTAGTCTGAGTTGTGATCAACATTAACATGTCTTTAAGGAGGCAATCAGACAACTCACTCAGCAAGAGCAGATCAGGGCTACAAGGAAGTCTGCTATCCAACTGCACAGTAATCCCACAGCTGAGACTCAGCAGAGCTGTGTTTTTGCACCACAAAGCAGTAAAAAACATTACAGATATGCAATGCTTACTGGAGACTGGCAACTTTATCTGAGTCTGATAAACCACACATTGCACGACCATGTTTTATACTTATATTCTATAGATGAAGGCAAGAAAGATCGGCACAGTTGCAAATGATTACTGGTATAACTCTATAAACTCAAAGCACAATAATCATGGGAGCTTTTCAACTAATGTAACTATGTCTTTTTAAATGCATTCAGATCCTAGAGATGTAAAAGTTCTTACAGATCGACAAACATGCCTCTCCTTATTGTTTTCCCTGGGAGTCCAAGAATCCATAGCATAAATTTCTATTGAGTTTGGAGTTACATTCTGCAACTTACTCCATATAAATACACACTTATTATTTAATGCAAGTCCAAATACCAGTTCTATATTAGGCATTGTAGGATCAAAAAAAATTTTTATAGCATTTTTTACACCAAAGGCCCTGAATTCTCATTTAAGATAGCTATTTATTAAGTGATATATCTGAGAATATCTTTACCTGATAATTAAGTATATGGCCCACTCTTTTAAAACTTTCAAAAAAATCTGCAAAACATATTTGAATAGTAGACATCTACTCACTGTTATTATTTCAGAGGACAATAGTCGCCTGCCATCACGATGTAATTTTCTTCTCCAAGAAGAAATATCCTGAGAATAATAATCAGATTTTAAAAGTCTATTTGTTTTGAGAAATGGATTTTTTCTGAGCTTATCTATACACATTTTACATATGTAACAGATATTCTACAATACAAATATATACAATTAACAAATAATGAATGATTATCAATGAAAAAAAGATTTGCCTCTGGAGTGACAGATGATATCTTAAAAGCACATTTTGGACCCAAGCAATGAGGAAACCTTCTGAAGAAGCTTCTGCTATATTTAAACAGTGAAAATAAAGTATATTTTTTCAAAATAATTGAGAATATTCCCACAAATTTAGAATGTGTTTTGAACAGGTTAACTGTTCTACCAGGTTATTTGGTAGAAACCTGGTATTTCTACCAGGTTAATTGGTAGAAAAATATTACCAGATTTCATCATGGTTAAACTTATAAAAATTCAGAGTCAAGATGGGGAATACAGATAATGCTGGAGAAAGAATTCCATAACAGACTGGTTTCACAAATTTACCAAATGGGCTGATCACTAAATGCATTCAAAATACTGGAAGCGCTTATTCTCAGAACAAAAGAAAGCTTTGCCATCCCCCTGAGCGTCACACCTGGCAGACTTCCTTATTGATTGATTGATTGATTGATTGATTGGTCATAGGAACATAACTAAAACATTTAAAACTTTTTATGTGGCAGTGATGAATACAATACATTGCTTTGAAATATCACTATATATGTGTGTGTGTGTGTGTGTGTGTGTGTATGCATATATACCATATATTTACCTAAAGGAAACAAAACTATGAACTTTTATAAATATAATTAAATTTGTATTGCTAAATATAGAAAGACATACATATATATACACATATATAAATACATACACAGTGTACATATATATTCATATATTGAACAGATAGATGTATATAACTTAAAGATACTTTCAGGGTTATCTATTTATTTCTAGTGTGATAAAACAATCAGATTCCTTTAAGGTATAGGTCTTCAAATCTTTGGAGCTATACATTTGGTGCTATTTTTATTCAGAATGTACAGAAGAGGAGGGAAGAGTCAGAATGCTAATATATTGTTCAACATGGAGTATAAGTCAGGTGGAACCAGGACAATAGTTTCTCTGCACTCTTATTAATATGCTACTGTTAGAACTGCAGTTTCTCTGAACAATGAAAGAAATTCTATCCTCAACTAGGAATGAAAGCTTACACAGTGGAGGGAAATCATAGACTCAAAATTAATGGCATGGAAGTAATCATTCTTCTCATGTATGTATTGTGGTAAAAATTGCATTTCACCATTATGATTTTAAGAATGTTCATTTTTGAAAGAATATCTATATTATAATCTAGGGTGCTAAAAAACTAAATGAAAATAAAGACATTAGTTTAAAGGCAGAAATCACAATACTTATATTTTAAGGAGGAAAAATCTCTGATTAGCAGTTTTCTTTACAATAATATGCCTTTATAATTCTGAGGAGAGATGGTTTTACATTACTAAAAACTTAAATATCTAGTAATTAAGTAACAAAACAGTAATAACCATGTGTAGCAAAAAAGCTTTGGGACACTTTTTTGTATAATATTCTCATTATGTAAAATAATAAAGAATTACATTTAGGACACAAGATTGGTTGAATTTAACTTATGTATGTAAAAATATGAATTACCATACTCATTATGGAAAGCAGTACACTGTGTTAGGTGGCCCCTGTGAATGACTAGTTCAATCCTATATGCTTAGAACTGCCTGTGTAGAGGTTCATCAACAGATAAACAGATAAATGAAGTATCACTCAGCTATTTAAGAAAAAAAAATAATGAAATTCACAGGCAACTGGATAGAGGTAGAAAATGTCATCCTGAGTGAGGTAATCTATACCCAGAAAGCCAAGTATGGGAGGTACTCACTTATATGAGGATATTATTTGCTATGTCAATGATAACCAAGATATAGTTCATAGAACCACAGAGGTTAGGTACAGAGTAATTGACTTTGGAGGGGTTCCAAAGCAGATAGATCTCCTTGGAAAGGGAAATAGAATAGATAGCTATAGATAGACAGACAGACAGACAGACAGATGGGGTGGGGTGATGGAACTATATGACTAGGTAGGGAAGGGAAAGGTAGAAGGGAAAGAGGGAGAAAATGTGCGGGGAGACTTCTAAAATTAAAAACAATTTAAAAAAGTGGTATGGAAACATAACAAAATAGAAGCTTCCTAAAATATACACATATATGAAGGCAATCTAACTGTAGTCTCCAAATAATGAGAGATACAGAGCTCCAACTGGACATTTCTGATTATCAAATGAAACTTCCAAACCTGGGATTGGGTTATATCTAATTAAATTGTTGACCAAACATGCCCATGGGAAACCCGAAACAACCCTGGATGTCACCAAGATTAATACTATCCTTGCCAAAACAAACAAAAAACAAACACCCACCAACCATAATACAAAAAGAAAAACTCTGATGGCATGGCCCCTTTGCCGAAGAGAAGACAACACCTACATAACTCCGAACTTGGGGAGTTTTAGCTGGGCCCCACACTACTGTTTCATATACAGTAATGTACTCTGCATAGTAACAAAGGAGAAATGTAATCGCAAACACTGCCATAAACCCTTCGATCTTCACCGTGTCTGTCTGCAGATTATGTTGGGGTAATGGTGGCACAAAGTCTGCTTTGACTTAAGGCTCTCTCCTCTATATGTACCTGATACTTGACACTGCGTGGATCACAACAAACCTCTGATTAGGGTAGCCTGGGAACCTTTGGTAAATTCAAATACGATTATTCTACTAAACGATCATAGCAATAAAATTACTCCTAACAACATTCTGCTATAGGCAAAGATCAGTAACTTGCTCAGCCACCATCAGAGAAGCTACCTCCTTTATAAACGGGAGAAAACACAGAGCTCCACAAGATGTTACACAGAGAGTGAGAGAGCTTGGAACACTCCTCAGCCCTAAATTGAGTGTCTTTATCAAATCTTTATCAAATTTTAGGCTAAAGGAACCCTACGGAACGGGAGGCAGAAGAGTGTGAAGGCCGGAGAGGGTGGAGGACATGAACAAAACAAATCAACATTATGTATGCACATAGGAATTCACTGAGACTGAGGCAACATCCACAGGGCCTACACTAGATGGCATCATAAAAGTGACAGCCTGAAGGCATGTCCCTCTTCGTAATGCAGAAGCCACCTCCTATTGACAACCACTTGCCAATGAACAGGTAGTGTTTCCAACATAGTCTCACTGGGGAAACAGGCTACTCTTGATGAGGGAGACATGTCAAGGAGAAGAGGGCAAGCAGAAAAGGAACAAAATGGCATCTTTGGATAGTCCTAATCTCATACTGTTACATCAGGACTTTCTTAAATTATCTTATTTTTTAATTTATATTTTTGTTTTCATCTATATTTTTCCCTTTGTGTACATATTATAGCTTCCGTTTTAACAGGCTCCTGACTGTGTGAATGAGTGGGTCTTTGTATCGGTATCCATTTCTTATCCCTCTTCCTGAGCTCTTTTCTTCTTTCTATTGGTTTTTTCCTCCTGTAATATGCTAATTTTTATACTATTACAATATTTTGTTATCATAGTTTGTTTTATTTTATTAATAGCCTGTAGAAGCTTGTTTGTCAATAATGAGAGACAGAAAGAAGTTATCTCTGGATGGAAGGCAAGGGCAAGGTGGGTAGGAAATATGATGGAGGTGGGGAAACAGTCAGGATGTATTACTTGACAAAAAATGTTTGACAAAAAATAAAAAGGAACAAACAAACATGGTAATAAATAAGGGTCTGTTTGCATTTTCTACAAGTAGACATCCAGTCAGTACAGCACAGTTTGTTGAAGACGCTATATTTGTTCTATTGTCTGTTTTGGCTTCTGCTTCTTTGTCAAAGATAAACTGTCCCTATGAGTGTGGGTCTGGGTCTTTGATTCAATTCCTTTGATCTACCTGCCTGTTTCTATGCCAGTACTGTGGTGTTTTTATTACTGTTGCTCTGTAGTACAGTTTGAGATAAGGGATGGAGATTCCTCAGGAAGATTTTTTATTGTCTTAGCTATCCAGGTTGTTTATTTGTTTTGTGTGTATGTTTCCATATTAGGTTGAGAATTGTTATTTCAAGGTCTGTAAAGAATTGTGTTGGCATTTTGATGGGAATTGCATTAACTCTGTAGATGGCTTTTGGTAAGATGGCCTTTTTCACTCTGTTAATCATGCTGATACATGAACATCAGAGATCTTTCCATTTTCTGATATCTTCAAAATTTCTTTGTTCAGAGACTTGAACTTTTTTCATACAGGTCTTTCACTTGCTTATTAGTGTTACACCATGATATTTTATGGGTTTTTTTTGTGTGTATGTGTGTGTGGTATTGTGAAGGAAGTTGTTTTCCTGATTTCTTTTTCTGCCTATTTATCTTTTGTATAAAAGAGGAATACTAATTTTTTTGAATCGATTTTTTATCAAATCATTTTGTAGGTGTTTTTCTGCTGCAGGAGTTCCTTAGTAGAATTCTTGTTGTCACTTATGTACACTATCATATCATCTGCAAATAGTGATGTTTTGACTTATTGCAATCCAACTTGTATCCCTTTGGTCTCCTCTGGTTGTCTTCTTGTTCTACCTCGAACTTCAAGTACTATATTGAAGCGCTGCATAGAGAGTGAAAACACTTGTCCTGTGCCTAAGTTCAGTGGAATTGATTTTAGTTCCTCTCCATTTAGTTTGATGTTGGCTATAGGCTTGCTGTATATTGCCTTTACTATATTTAGGTATGTGCCTTGTATCCATGCTCTCTCGAAGACTTTAAACATGAGTGGGTGTTGGATTGTGTCAAACACTTTTTCAGCATCTAAGGAGATGATCACACGGTTTTATTCTTTCAGTTTGTATATAAGATGCACTATACTGATGGATTTACATGACTTGAACCATTCCTGCATGAGTGGGAAGGAGACTATTTGTCATGGTGAATAATATTTTTGCTGTATTTTATTTATTATTTTTTCACCGATGTTCATAAGGTAAATTGGTCTGAAACTCACTTTCTTTGTTGGGTCTTTATGTGTTGTACCAAGGTGACTAGAATGAATTTGGTAATGTTCCTTCTGTTTCTAATTTGTGGAGTAGCTTGAAGAGAATTAGTATCAGCTCTCCTTTGAAGGTCTGGTAGAATTCTGTGCTGAATCCATCTGGCCCTGGGACTTTTTTTTTTTTTTTTTTTTTTTTTTTTTTTTTTTTTTTGGTTGGAAGACATTTTATGACTGCTTCTATTTCCTGAGGAGAGATAGGAAAATAGAAGTTTAAAGTGTCATACACAGGCATGCACACTGCTTTTTCTTCTTCTTTTTTATTTTATTTTATCAATTTAATCATATCACATCTCAATTGTTAGCCCATCCCTTGTATCCTCCTATTCCTCTCTCCCTCCTGCTTCCCCACTACTCCCCTCTCCTATGTATGTGACTGAGGGGGAATTCCTCCCCCTGTATATGTTCTTAGGGTATTGAGTCTCTTTTTGGTAATCAGACCACGTCCCCTCGAAGGGGAGGCCTGGTGGTACTCAGAGGAAGGAGAGCAGGATGCACACTGCTTCTTAATGGAAAACTCTAGTCCAACTTCCCTTGCCTCATCATAAACTGTGGATATTCATGTAATCATACCAATATCAGCTGTGTTTTGGAGCACTGATTATTCATGGCGTTGTTTCTTGACAGCTTGGTTGTTTAAGAAAAATGACAGTTTTCCCCCATACCTACACTGTATCTTCAACATGTGAATGTCCTTGTCTGTAGCAGACTCTTATGTCTGCATTCCTCATCATGTAATTCTGTGGATGCTCCATGTGTTTATATTCTATGCCTTCTAAGGAATCTTAGGAGTCAATTTCTTCCTCTGAGAGCCACCAGGTCTCCCCCTCCAGGGGACATGGTCAAATATGAGGCACCAGAGTACGTGTGGAAGTCATACCCCACTCTCCACTCAACTGTGGAGAATGTTCTGTCCATTGGCTAGATCTGGGTAGGGGTTTAAAGTTTACCGCCTGTATTGTCCTTGGCTGGTGCCTTAGTTTGAGTGGGCCCCACTCAGAGGAAGGACAACAGGCTACCAAGAAGAGACTTGATACCCTATGGGCATATACAGGGGGAGGTAATCCCCCTCAGGAACAGGCATAGGGGAGAGGAATAAGGGGAAAATGGGAGGGAGGGAAGAATGGGAGGATACAAGGGATGGGATAACCACTGAGATGTAACAAGAATAAATTAATTAAAAAAATGATGTATCACCTAAAAAAAAAAAAAGAGTCAATTTCTAGATTGGAAAAATATCACCCTGTCTAACTTCTAGCAACATAAAGTATGTCACTGTCATACTTTACAATTCTTTTTCTTCCTTCACAAATATTTATATTGTGTTGTGGAGATAGAACATAAAACTTATCTCTTCAACTATTTTTATGTACATAGCTCATTTGTTAAGAAACAATCACTCATACCTGCTTTGAAATCTCTTCATCCTCTTTTTCAGAAATTCTGTATTCATTGTATATTAAATTCTTATATCACCAATCACTCTATTTCTCTGAAGTAGACTAGTTTAGAAATTAGAATTATATAATAATTATCTCTTTGTGATTTGCTTACAATTTTTGTCCTGATGTACTCAAGTTCACCTCATTTGTAAAATATGGTATAATCACATATTTTTAAAGGCTGAGTAATCCTTGATACATCCATCATTTTGTTCACACATTCAGTGATTGATGTATTCTTGGCTTATTCCCACTCATCACAACTAAAAATAACAGAACTGTAAAATTGCTGTATTACTGCTAAGTGCCTCCTTTTTTCTGCTTTAAAATGTATAGACAGATATAGAAAAATGAATCCTCTAATAATTTTATCTTTAATTTGGTGGTATGATTTACAAGAGCAATAGCACACACTATTTTCTATATTCCTTCTAAATTTTGAGTAATACACACTTTTCTGTATATTAAATATTCTCATTGTGGTTTTTATTTTTTATAGCCACTAGAATTATTTCTTTTAGCATTTGCGGTTTTTTCTTCTGGAGACATGTATATTTACAAATTTGTGTATATATTCACATGTGTCATCCATATGGAGATCAGAGATCAGAACTATAGAGTTTCTCACTTGCTTTTTATCTTTTTGGTATCTGTCTAAACTTTAATCCCTCCCATTCTACTAAAACACTAGCAGGTGAGCCCATGGGATGCTCCTGGATTTATTTCCTCAGCACCAGCATCACAAGCATGCACTGCTGCCTGAAGAGTCACCTAAAATTCTCTATAACATTTGAGTATCATCTTCAGCCTTCTGGACCAGTATATCTGACAGACATATTTGTGAAGCAGAACGATTAAAGACTTCCTTACCCTGTCTTGTCTGAGTTTTCCTGTCGACTCTGCTTGCATCCTAGGTTGCCTATTTTTAGATAGAATTCTGTCTGTAGCCTAAACAGGGACATTTTGCCCAGTAGTTAGCTTGTATTTTTAAGTGGTATTTTTGTTGTTGTTGTTGTTATAACTACTGTGGGGTGAAGGAGACATTGGCACTGTATACTGCCTTACATAGCTAATATTTAATAGATAATCTCTATTAAAGGCTCCAAAATAAACAATAGTTATGATATCAAGATAAAGGATTCAAATTAATAGAGATGAGATATGATAGATATTGAAATTCATTCAGAAATTTAGATCCAACAAGACAGGCAAGATGTTTACTTCAAGTCTGACAAATACAAATAGCTAGATCCCTATGATTGTTTTATATGGAACATTTATATAACTCATGATTGTCTCATGGTTCTCCCTGCCGTATGTAGCTTGTTTTATTCATGTGTAATAAAATAGCTGTATATGTTTAAAAAAAAAAAGAAGTCAAATTAACAAATTACTACTTGTGGTCTTGTGAGTGATATGTCTCCTACACTCTTGGGCCTTTTCATATTTGGTTGCTATCTGCTGGTTCCGTGTGTAAGGTGTGGAGAGAGTGTGTTGTTGGAAACAGGCTTTGAGGCATGTGGCATTTCATATTCAATCTCATCGCATTGTATTTGTGGTTCAAGACCGGTGCCTTCAGCTTCTGACTACTCCCATCATGCTTTTAGCCCATACTCATTGACTCTTAAGTTCTGGAACTGTGAACACAAATAAACTCTTTCTTTTATAACTTACCTTGTTTATGGTATTTTGTCACAGCAATAAAAATGTAAGTAATATATTACTCTACATTTTATTAACATTTTCCAAACTAAGTTGTTAAGAGTCAAAAAAAAATAAATTCTTTACATATATGAAAGAAAGATGTTAAGAATTTCTTATTTCATATATATTATATCATATATTTAAAATATATGTATATATATATATTTCATATGTCTGCATATGTATTCAAGTTAAGAGACTAGCAATAGGTTAGATTTATTGGCTTTTATACATTGACCAGTGACAAAAGACTGTAGACAGTAGCTAAAGGAACATAAATCTCTTTTTGTTTTACTATACTTAATATTTAATCACAGACAGTATTTGAATACTGATTAGTATGGGAAATATTCTTAGTAATAAAATTAGTGTCAAGAATAGAATGCTGTCAGAAGTTGCTTAGAAAATAAAAATGATTTACCATGTTTCAACTCTCCTGTTTGGAATTATGTAGAATAATAGCATCAATTTTTAGTATATTTGAGGAACAAAAATTAATTTCCTAGATTTCTGTTTCATATGTTAAAGGGAAAGACTACCTCAAATTTGTTGCACTAACAAAAATTAAGTCTCATCAGATTCAAATGAGGCTCTTAGTGCCACTATTTCTGGAAAGCCTGAAAGAAATGTTTAATATTTTGTTTTTTTTCATTTGTGACTTTGAAAAGATGTAACAGGCTATCATGTTCATCAGGAAACCAGAGCTTTGTTTTTTTTTTCCCCTTTGTGGATGGTACAAAAGCTGCTCCAACAAATTTCACCTAAATCATTCAAATAATGTCCACATATAGTAGTATAATCAGCAAACATTTGCAGAGCTGGAATAATTCATTTCCTGATCAGAGAGACAAATTGCCACAGTATGTAATGGCCAAGTCAGTGGAAAAATAATCATTGTTTTTGAAAGTCAAAGTGGTTTCCAGAAACTGATTTCATCACTCACTGATTAAGAAATCTTCATTTGGACCAACATTGACTTCACCTCCTACCAATCACTGTCTTCATTTTTAGACTTATAAAAGTAAAAATGCATAGCAATTTGGAAGTAATTTACATATTGCATGAAACCATTTTGTAAATTGATATTTACTCTGTTGAAAGCAATATCCAAACCCAACTAAAATGGCTATGGTACACAAATAATTTTTTATTCAATTTGTGGGTAGGGATACTTTTCATATTGTAGATTGTCAAAACACTTTGATAATAATTCATGTTTACAAAGGCCAGAACTTGCTCAAAAGAATAAGAGCATAAAGCTATGGAACAGAACTCTGTTTGCTACAGATGATGGTGGAGTCAGCATTTAACATCAAATGACTACATAATATTTCCATAAGGGAACTATGATTATCTTGATAGTGATATTAGTTGCATGATTAGTTTATACTGTGTTATATATATATGCATATATAATGTATGTGCAAATATGTGATTGTGTGCATACATGTGTGACTATGACTATATTTCTTTTATTGATAATAGTTTCATCATGCAGTATATTCTTATTATGATTTCCCCTCCCCCCAGTTCCTCCCTGATCCTCTCCATGCCTTTTCCGACCTGCATCCACACTCTCTGTCTCTCCATAGAAAACCAACAGACATCTAAAAAAGTTATTAAATAAAATAATGTGAGATAAATCAAAACAAATGTGAGTAGAATGAAACAAGGGGTAGGAAAAGAGCCATAGAGTAAGCACACAAAATACATAAAGACAGAGACTCTCATGTTCACACACAAGGCATTCTATGAAAACACAAAACTGGAAGCCATAACATAATATATATTCAAAGAACCTGACAAGCAAAAAAAAAAAAAAGGAAAAAAAAGAAAGAAAGAAAGAAAGAAAGAAACCTTTAAAAATGTTTATTGTTTTGTTGGCTATCTTTCCTGGACATGGGGTCTGCCCTTGCGAATGATTTATATCCCCAATGTGACTCTGTTGGCAAAATTAATGTTTGTTTGTGAGTGGTTATCAGTTGGAGATAGGTCCAGAATTAGTGTTGAAGGCTTTTGTTCACTTATTCTCTCCGATCTGGACCCCTTTGTACCAAGACCCCCTTGCAAGTCTCTGCAAGTTGCCAGCTTCTGTGAATTCATATGTACATCAGTTCTGCTGTGTCTAGAAGGACATATCTTAATTTAAATAAAATCCCTGATATCATGAGAGCTAAGCTTTAGATACGTCTGATATTATAAAGATCTTTGGAAGAGGTCTTATATGTAAACTATATATTTCTCACTGAACACATATTAATTTATGCTTATATTTACGTTTTCTTATCTACACACCAGAGTATAGGGAGCTTTGCATTTTCTTGTAGCTAGAGCTCAGCTGGAATAGAAGTGTACTATGCAGATAAGCAGGAAGCAGAAATCCAACAAGATTTCTTCACTAGAACAAAAAAGAATGGAAAAATAAATACTCAGGTCAACTGCGAGCTGAAACATCATAGTGTGCTCGTTCACAAACTCACAAAATAAAGCATAAAGCCTGAACCATAGTGCTACCAACAGTTTTGACATGCATGTATAACGGAGCTGTTTTATATACACCACAAAATACTCAGAGGATGACGCTATGATGCACCAGATATACAATATATGTAAACTTTTACTATAGATTATAAAACTGATTGAAGGTGAATTGCATAGACACTTCCTTTTTAATTATTAAGTCAACACTATCTTAACCCTAAGAATGATTTGACTAGAGGTATCATTTTCTTCTAGCAGAAGACAAGGAAGAAGGTTCCAACCGTCTCAAGTTATTTTTTCTTTTTAATTTTTTCAGTATCACTTTGATATTTATTAGTCTAATGCACTGCTGAAGCCCACTTAATATTCAGTATTTCTTTCCTTTTTTTTTTAAATTTGTTCACTTTACAGTGGATTGTAGCTCTCTCCATTGTTGCCTCCCAGTCCCACTCTTCCTCCCTCATCTCTTCTCCTCTCTTCCTCCAGTCCTCAAAAAGAGGGAGCCCTCCTCCCCTATCATCTGACCTCAGCCTATCAAGTCTCATCTGGACTGCCCCATATTATGGGGCCCCTCAAGAAGTCTGTAATGCCTGTATCTTAAGAGGTCTAGGTCCTCACCATGCATGGCACTTCATTGGTGCATCAGGCTCTGCACAGCTTCCTACTCCCATCACCTAGCTCGGATTTGTTGGCTATTCTGGTCTCCTTGTGGAGCTCCTGTCCCCTCAAGGTCTTTCTATGCTCCAAATCTTTAATAAGATTCCTTGTGCTCCAACCCAAAGTATAGTCTGAGTGTCAGCATCTTCTTGGGTCCACGCTGGGTGGCACTTTTCAAAGGACTCTATGGTATGTTCCCATCCTGTTCCTTCTCTTCAACTGCTTCCGGTGTTTATTCTATTTGCCCTTCTGAATGAGAATTAAGCATCCTCTTTAGGGTCCTCTTTGTTATTTAACTTCTGTATGTCTCTGTGTTGTAGTGTGGTTACCCTGTATCATGGGCCTAATATCTGCTTATAAGTGAGTATGTACCATTCGTGCCTTTCTGGCTCTGTGTTACACACTCAGGACAATGTTTTCTAGTTCCATCCATTTGCCTGCAAATTTCAAGATTTCCTTGTTTTTAATAGCTGAGCAGTATTCCATAGTGTAAATGGACCACAGTTTCTTTATCCATTCTTCAGTTGAGGTCATGTAGGTTGTTTCCTGATTCTGGCAATTACTAATAAAGCTGCTATGAATATAGTTGAACAAATGTCTTTGTTGTGTGCTGGAGAAATTTTCTGGTAAATACGCAAGGTATATCTGGGTCTTGAGGTAGAGCTATTACCAGTTTTCTGAGGAAGCACCACATTGATTTCCATGGTGGTTGTACACGTTTGCATTCCCACAAGCAATGGAGGAGTGTTCCCCTTTCTCCACATCCTCTCCAGCACTAGATGTCACTTGAGTTTCTGATCTTAGCCATGCTGATAGGTGCATGATAGAATCTTAGAGCTGTTTTCATTTTCATTTCCCTGATGACTAGAGAGGCTGGGAATTTTTTTACGTGTTTATTGGCCATGCAATATTCCTTTGTTGAGAATTTTCTGTTCAGTTTTTTTTAATTATTTGTTTTGGTGGTGTTTAATTTCTTGATTTCTTTATATTTTTTGGATATATATTAGCCCAGTGTCATATGTAGGGTTGATAAACATCTTTTTCCAGTCTGTAGGCTGTTTTGTCCTGTTGACAGTGTAAGCTTTTGTCTTACAGAAAACTTTCAGTTCCATGAAGTCCCATTTATGAATTGTTGATCTTAGAGCCTGAGCTGTTGGACTTTTGTTCAGGAATGGTCTTTTGTTCAGGAAGTTGTCTCATGTGCCTATTAGCTCAAGGCTTTTCCCCATTTTTTTTATTCTAACAGATTTAATGTGTCTTGTTTTATCTCGAGATCTTTAATACCTCTACAGATGCTTATCATTTTGTAAAATATGCCAATATCATGGTAATTTCCAGATACTCCAACATCTGTTTAAAGTCTCATATACATAGAAATACTTTGGCATAAATTATTTCAAATATGGACTAACTAATAATGTCAGTATTTAATATTGTTCCATTTTAAAGTGATTTTTTTGTTTATAATGTTTTTAATGATACTTTAAACTTTAATAAAGTTTGTTCTTTTTATGATAGAGAACTAATTACTCCTATAAAGACATTTTATTAAAGTATATATAACTTTTAGATAAAATATGCCATTATTTTTATGGCCTAATGAACTAAACTAAGTATTTTCCAGATAAAAATGTGCTGTAAGTAAAGCCAGGGACTTCTATACATAGAATATTAAACAGAGATCTACAATACATTGCTGTGGCCCTATGAGAAAATGCTAATATAGGGACAGAAAAAATGAAAAAGTAAAAGAAAGGTGTGAGAGAAAAATAAAAGAAGCTCTGCCAGGTATATTTTTATATTAACATAAACTGACAAAAATAATTTTGAAACCAATTTTCAGTTATATAACTAATGGAAATATCTTTCATTAGAGTAAAAGAAATAGAATTTACCACGAAGGCACTTCTAAAGGAGACTCTTGAGACTAAATCTCTCAAAAATATAAAATGACCCTAATTTAACATTGTAAGGTTAAGAAATTGAAAAGGGAAATTTGAGTCAAGAAACATAATACTGAATATGTGGTCAGATGTGCACAAAGATCCCATGAAAAAATACAATGTGTCTTATGTGAGAAACAGAAAATGACCAAGAAGTTAACTAAACTGAAAAATAGCAGGCTGAAGAGGACAAAATATGTACACATTATAATGTCTTTGTGATATTTGAAATAAGAATTAAGCCATAAAATGACAAGATATTGATGTTGTCAAATTATATATCAGCTATTAATGATTAAATATTAAACAAGTAAATAAAATATGGCATTTGGCTTGTCACAGCAACACATTACTATTGGCTTTTCATTATACATTAAATTAATTAATTCACCACATTTAGTCATTACAACCCTTAGGGTATTTATTTATTTATTTATTTATTTTTTAAATGCAACATACAAACTTTATTTAACAAAAGTAACAGGTAAAGTAAAACAGGCACTTATATTAAGAAAAAACTACAAGAAAAATTTTAACAACTTTAAAACAAACTACTTGCAGTTGCATTTAACCGAGCTCTGTTGCTGTGAAGAATACAGCTCATGCACAGGTATGGATCAAAGATTTGTACATTTTCCAAGTATTCACTGAATACTACCTTATATACACATATACATTAAGTTTGAAAAAGACTAGATAATCCCAGCTGCAATTCATTTTTGTTGTTCTATTGGAAGAGGTCGTCTAAAAAGAAGAATATGCGGTTCTGGCTCGTGAATCATGTAATGAACCCATCCTAGACTCTGCTGGACACCAAGTCTCCTCCACTCCTCTTCGGACATAAGATGAGTTTTTGGTACTTGTTTAGAAGAGTTCTCTGAGTAACATGACATGCCGGTACTCGTAGTGCTCGTCGAAGTACTTGTCGGAGTAATAGATCTGCTTGTGGGCCATCCTGCCGGCTCGCGGAGGAGAAAACGGAAGCCGGGAACCAGGCGCAGGGAGCTCCACGTTCGCCTATGGCCGGCGTAACGACTCGAATGAGGCCAACGACCGCAGGCCCAATGCTCTGGCTACTTATTTATTTTTAATGGTAAGAAACAAAAACATTTAACGGAATCCAGGAACCATACATTCTTTCTATATGTTTGTTTATGAATTACAGACTAAGTACAATTAGTACTGCCCATTTTTGCATAGATATGCTATCATATGGTGGTGCTTGCTAATCTATAGTGCCCACCTCTAAAGATAAATGACTTCAGCTCCTCAGCAGTGGTTGCAGACAATAGCTCCTCAGCTCAGAGTGAGGCCACTAGCCCCTTTATTACCAAAGCTGGAATTGTTGGCTAGCTTGAGATTCTGCACAGCTTGCCTAGCTGCTGTAAATTCTTGTGTGAAACAGTCATCATTTGATCAAAAGACAGACTTCGTAACACTCTCCTCCTCCATCCTTTAGACCTTTTTTTCCTTTCCCTTCTTCATGGATGTTACCGGACCCTTAGAGGAAGGAGTCGGATGGGGATGTGATACAGGTGTTCCATCTATGGCTGAGCCTTCTATATTATATAATATACAATAATCTATGAAATATATAGGGACAAAGAAAAAGAAAGACGAAAGAGAAGAGAGGGAGAAATAGCAGAAGCTCTATCAGTTGATGCCATTTGTTGAAGATGTCTCTTCTCTGATATATTTTGCTGATTTGTTGAACATCAGGCACTGGTAGTTGAGTAGACTTAGATAGAAAGCCTCTACTTCATTTTGCTGATATATGTATGTGTTTTGTGATAACATCAATATGTTTTTATTGCTATGGCTTGATAGGATAATTTTTAAAAATATTTTTATTTGTTACGTGTACATTTATATTACACAAATATAATATAAGTTACATAAAGCAAGAAGAACCACAAAGCAATCAGTAATTATTATACCAATGTTACATTCCTAGTGTTTTGGCTATTTGTTTTTTTTTAATTTTTATTATGTTTCTTTTTAACATATACATTTATATTACTACACATGAGTAAAATAAACTACATACAGCAGGAAGAACCACAAGACAATCAGGAATTATATACATGTTATATTCATAGTGATTTGGCTATTTGTATTTGGCAAAATTGAAGTGAACATCTTTCCTATCTTGTTGGGTCTAAATTTCTGAATGGAGATTAATATCTATCATATCTTGTCTCTATTAACTTAAAACATGTATCTTTATCTAAAGAAATCTTAATCCCTAACCCACTAAGCATAATTGATGGGTCTTCAAACCCATCAGAGACTTGGGAAGGGATAAAACTTAAGTACTTGAGTGAACCAGTAGTACATGTTATCAGCTTCCAAAATGAAAAGATGACTGAGACAGTTTACTGCCTGAATAGTCAGCCAACACTATAACGCTGGAGAATCATCTTCAGCCTTCTGGCCCAATATATCTGAAAGACATATTTGTGAGGCAGGAACTATTGCGGACTTGTTTAACCTGTCTTGGCAGAATTTGCATGTTGACTCTGCCTGCATCTGAACTTGCCTATTTTAAGACAGAATTCATCTGTGGCTGAGACAAGGGCATTTTTCCCAGTGGCTGGTTTGCCACATTTGAAGCCAACTCCATAAGGAGATTTTTTGATGCTCTTCTTCTTTGAAGCTGGCTTGATGTTGCCAGGAGTTAACTAGTCTTGTTGTCAAAGAATCTTTAGAATAATAAATGCATCTTTAAATGCCATATTCTGTAGATCTCTGAGGTTTTTGAATATTTCAAAAACTCTATAGGATAATTTTAAATAACTTTCCTTTTAGTTTTCAATAGCTTTTGTGCTGTACTAATGTTTAAACTATATCAAATTACAGGATGTTTTTAATTTGGTGCTGCCTAATATCACTCCTGTATATATCTTGTATTTGATAAGCATCTCATTCTCAATATGTGAAAATATTCTTCTATGATTTGTTTTTAAAAATTTTTTGTATAGGAATTTTCATCCAGCTACACGGCTGCTCTGGCAAGTTATTGGATCTAAAGTCCTTGTAGGTCTGTGCAAACCTGCTGTAAACACACCACACACATCTACTCTTTCTAGATGAAATACAAACATGCCCTTAGAACACATGTTTATTCCCAGTGATTGTAGAAGAATTTTAATTCAGAGCATGGCTGCTCTGGCAAGGTTTTCTAGGTCTGGGTGATCCAGCTGGAATACAGACACAACTTTAATTCCTGGAGAGAGAGGCAAGCAGATCTCTGAATTCAAGGCCATCCTGGTATAAAGAAAGTTTCAGGTAAAAACTTAGGTGTAGGTATGGTGGTACACACCTTTAATTCCAGCACTCAGAAGTCAGAAGCATACAAGGGCTTTGAGTTCTAGTAAGTGCTATCCAGGCCACTCATTCAGTTGACTCAGTTAATTAAGATGCAGTGCAGTGGAGATGAGTTTGTGGCAGTTCAGTTCTTAAAATTCAGAGGCAATTTTTACCTGGAGAGTTTAACAGAGACTAGTTGAAGAGACAATAAGCTACTTGAACCAAAACATCTGAGTTAAACCAACCAGAGAGAATTCAAAAAGAGCTAGAAACGGCGAGCTTATTCAGCAGTAAATCTCAGAGGCTGAAAAACATTTTAGGTCCAGATAAGATTATACAAAGGTTAGAAGCTTCCAGGACTAGGCCAACATTAGCCGACAAAGTCCGTAAGTCCTGGAGACAACGGTTGATCAGGAGAATAAAAGTTACAATTAAAAATGACGTCTAATTGAGCACCAGGCAAAGTGACAAATCAAAAATAGATTTGATAGAATGAGGCAGAGATAGGATATCCGCCACTCTCATGAGAACAGGCAGGAAGAAAGACGGCTTGAGAGCAGTGCAGAGAGTACGGGGAGTTTGTGGAGGCAGTGAAGTACTGTTTGGGGGTTAGAGTAAAGCGCACTGCGGTTGAATGCAGATGAGTTTAGTTGAGTTCCTGCAGTTCCCTTCAGTACCACTCAGGTCTTGCAGTCAGCGGAGTCAAGGCAGTTCAGTTTGTGAAGGACAGAGGCAGTTTGTTTTCAAGCAGAGCAATTCAGTCGTAAGCTGAGAGAAGCCAATTTCAAACAGTCAGCTTGGAGAAGAGTTTGCGCAAGAACAGCTAGGTTGACCTCAGCCAGCCAGAGCTCAGAAAGAGTAGAGAGGCTGAGCGTCCTCAGCAGTAAATCTCAGAGGCTGAAAACATTCTAGGCCTTGGTTAGCAGATAGAGGCTGGAAGCTTAAGCCTTCAAGGTCTGGCCTTCCAGATTAGATTGTATAGTGGCTAGAAGCTTCCAGGCCTAGGGATAGCGATAGTTAACACAGAGGAAAAACAAACAAACAAACAAACAAAAAAACTCTGGGCTCACCCCAAGCCATGTATCAGTAAAGCTTGAGTGTGGCTCGCATTTCATCCCATCTTCTCAGGAAATAAAAACAACATTTAAATATTTTCTGTCCCTTTGATGTAATAGTTTTATGCATGTGATCAAAGCTTATTTCTTATCGTTTTCCAGATCTTCCCATATCTCATTCAAAGTTTATCATTTATTTTTACAGACTTATCTTATTTCTTCACCTTGCCTTTTGGATTCAATACTCCCTTTTCAATATGGTCTGTTATTGAGGTTTTTCCACTGAGATTTTTATTTTGTTTATTGAGTTCTTCATTTCCAGCATCATTTTAGTTTATTTTGTTATTTCTCATAATTCCCTCTTTATTGAATTCAACTTTCATAAATTACATTAAAATTCTTTCATTAATATATTTGATTTTGTTGTTTTACATTATACTAATGTCATATTTGAGTTGTGTGATCATAGTTTTATATTCATTTTTAATTCTGTCTCAGTTTTTCCTGTTAATTATTATTAGAATCCATATGCTATAAACAATTGAGCCACTTCTCCAGCCCCACCAAATTCTATGATTTTAATGCATTTACTATTGAAGAACTCATCTAAATAACACAGATTGCCAAATATCTTTTATAATAAATTATAGTATTAATATTATAAGATATAGCATAGTGTGTGTGCATGTGTGCATATGTGGGTTTTAAGTATACATATGCTTCTGTGTATATGAAATAAAAATATATGAGGACTATGAATATATATACACACATGCACACAAACATGAGGAAAAGTAAAATGAGAAAATGAGAGAGAGAGAGAGATGTGAGAAACACACTGCAAGACAAGTTAAACTCTTGGAGAAAAATAGAACAAATAACATAATTTTATTGAGGCTACAAAATTTGTTCCTTTTCTATTTGTGATGAGGCAAAACATATTAGAAATCAGAAAAGGGCTATGATGTCCACCATGGATCTATTAACCTACTTACTTTCCCTTTAAATGAAAGAAAAAATATTTTTTCACTTGATTTCAAATTTTGTGTACTTAGTTATATGAAATATAGAGCTTACCTCTTTCAGTTTTTTTCCTGCTGCAGATATCAGGAATCTAATGTTTTATCTGAAATACTGAGGAAATTAATGAGGTGTCTTTGTAATGACTGTTGAAGAATCCATCCCATACTTGTGGAAGTGGCACTTTACTAATGAAGACCAATAACTGCTGTTCTCTTCTGTCACAGTTTTCTAATATCACAGTGCCGTCTGAGAAAACATTAATCTTCCAGAATTGGGATTTTTAACATAGTGACTCAATATTTGTGCTGGCTTATGTGTGTCTTATCTCAACTTGACACAAGCTGGAGTTATCTCAAAGGAGGGAACCTTAACTGAGAGAAGCCCTTTATAAGATCCAGCTGTGAGTCATTTTCTTAGTGACTGATGGGGGGGGGGGCTCAGCCCATAGTAGGTGGGGCCATTCCTGGGCTGGAGGTCCTGAGTCCTATATGGAAGTAGGCTGCGCAAGTCAGGGAAGCAAGTAAGTAAGCAGCAACCCCCCTCTGCATCAGCTCCTGCTTCCAGGTTCCATTCCTCCTTGAGTGCTGGTCCTGACTTTTTCCAGTGATGGACTATGATTTGGAAGCATAAGGCAAATAAAAAACCCTTTCCTCCCCTAATTGCATATGCAGGTGCTGTTTCTTCACTGCAATAGACCCTAAGAGAGGTGTGTGGGAAAAATATGAAACATTGTTTCTGGAGAAAAAGTTCTGCATTTGTTAGAGGGAAATCTTAAGATTTATTCCTAATAGCCATCTTCCAATAAAGTGAAGTCTTAATTTAAAGAGAAAAGAAAATACATTGATTGTTGGCACATGTGTAAAGATTTCCAGGACCACAATTAATCACATTTTGCTTTTTGTGACTGTACATTTATGTGACAATTAACAAAGATTAATGAGTATGGAAAACACAATGCTCTTTTCAAAACCAACCACAAATATTTGGAGAAGATCCTCAGAATTTTGTAGCAAAACTTTTCACATTACACATAGTATGGACTGCCTAACGCAGCTTAAATTTGTAACTGGAAAACACTCTCCTGCAGCAGAGGGAAATGACTACAGAGACTCCCAGACAGATATTACGCAGAAGGTCTGACCTTAGCACATACATCTGTAAATGAGATGTCTCCATCCAATTCCTCCCGTCATATCTAAAGGAACCCCTAGGAAAATAAGGCAGAAAGATTTTAAGTACCAAAGGGGGTGGACAATAACTGTTATCAACTGCAGCAACTGAGCAAGGCACATATAAGCTCACAGAGACTAAAGCAGCAAGCACAGGGCTACAGGAGTCTGCACCAGGACCTTTGCATGCATATTATAACGTTCAGTTTAGCATTCTTATGAGAGTCCTCAATGTGTGAGTGAGTACGTCTCTGTTTCTCTCGGGGCTCCTTTTCTTTTGTTGGTTTGCCTTTTCCAAATTCTATGTGACGGTTTTCCTTTTATCGCATTTTATTTTGTCATGCTCTGTTACTATCTCCTAAAAACCTGTTCTCTTCTAGTGAGAGACGGAAAAAAAAAAAAAAGATCCAGACAGGAGGGTAATGGAGAGTTACTGGGAGGAGTAGAGAGAGGTGAAGCCCTAGTCAAGATAGATTGTATGAAAAATAGTCTTAATATAAGGGAAAAGGCAAATAAGTCTTATTTTTAAAGATTTATTTATATTTATTTCATGTATATGCGTATATCCATATGTTGGTATGTGCACCAAGTTCATGCCCGGTGCTAATGGAAGCCCGAAAATCATGTCCGTTTTCTGGGTGTTATAAACTGATTTGCTATGTAGGTGATGGGAACTGAGCTTGGGTCCTCAGGAAGAGCACCAAGTGCTCCTAACCCTTGTAGTATCTCTCTAACACCACAATTAGAAATTCTTGATACATACTGGTTTTGTACTTTTCTGTCTAAGCAATAGATATCTAATATTTTTATTTTGCATAGATGTAGATGTTGATGTCTTTTTCTCTTACTTAAGCTTTAAATTAGCCAAATATTTTTGTACAAATTTTGTTGTATTACAATTTAACTATATGAAAAAAATTTACACAAGAAAGAATCTCTATATATTTGCTTATAATATATAGAGATAAACATACTGTGTCCTATATTCATCATTTTTTTTGCTCTAAACATACAAGAGAACATAGACTGTTTCATTGCTTCTATTTCAATAATATTCAAATTGTTCCAAAAACCAATTGGAAAGAAAGGACCACTGACTTTATTTATCTTTGTATGTCAAAATACTTTAAAAACAAAACTAACTTTTAAAATCTTTTCTACACTGAGCAGTCCAGACATGACCCAGAATTGCAATCACTTCCAATGCAGAAACGTAATTGGACAGGGTCAAGTTTGGAACTGTGTTGTTAAAATTTATGAGAACCTTGACTCTCATCTTAAATATTGTCAGTGACTCAGACTGTCACAGATTCAGTCTCAAGAGTCTCTATCCAGAACTATTTGACAAGGTTTTATGGTGATAATCACTGGTGAATATATACACTAAGATTCTTCATAAAACTTAAAGGAAGCTATTTTGCCCTTAATTTGAAAAGGTGACAATGGAAATGGAAATAAACACTAAAGATACAATCTGAGTATACTTGGAAAAACATAAAAGTATGAACATTTACATATTGACCTATGTTTTCTCTTGTGATATTAATATAGTTTTCCTTTAATAAACATGTTCACATAAATATAAACAAATGCAGTATTATCTGCCTTCCAACTGGAAAGTTCATATTAAGGTGATATTCTATTATAATTATTGTATATGTATAATCCCTTATTAATTGTTGAATAGCTTATTCTATTGAGTGATGTTATTCATGAACTTAATAATCCACTCTTTACACATAGAGACACAAAAATGTCACATGCTCAATCATGTAAAGCAATGATATATTTTCCGCACATCTTGGGTCCTGATATAGTAAAATAATGTGGAGTATTGGCATGAAAATGCCCCCATGGTTCTCATATATGTTGAATGTTTAGTTTCCAGTTCATAGGCTGCTTAGGAAGAATCAGGATGTGTGTTCTTTTTAGAGGAGGCGTGTCACTGGGGGTGGGCTTTGAGGTTTCAGCATCACACACCACACCTCTGCCTCCTGGCTGTGGAATAGGGTGTAAGCTCTATGCTACTGCTCCACAGATCTGCCTGCCTTTCACCATGTTTCCTGTCATGATGACCATGGATTACCCTCTGAAACTGTAAGCAAGCCTTTAAATAATACTTTATTTTATAAGTTGCCTTGATCTTGGTGTTTTGTCACAGAAATAGAAGAGTGATTAAGACCTGTGGGGAGATTATATTAATAGTCATAATTGTACATTAATATTTCTGTGTTATCCTTGAATTTCTACTTTATGTAGATGTATTTAAATTTTGAAACATTAATTCCTTTCTCAAGTGCAGTGGGCATTTGCTGATTCGGAACAAACCAAGCATGTAGAGTAGAGTACACAAACAATATAAAATGCTATTTGAGGTTGTCATTTTAAATTTTAGAATTATATCTGTGAAATTTAGAACTTTGCATACAACAATCACAATGTGTTTATAATAAAACGAGAATTGTATTTTGAGGTACCAAGTAGAAAACAAAATAAGTTTTGAGTGTGATGATAGGAGGCTCACTTTAAAATCTGATATCAAAGTAATGATACATTAATAGTACAATTTTCTTATACTTCAATACACAGTGTCATTATAGTTTCAAATATTCATGCTTTTAAAGAGGAAAAACTATCTTATTTATCTTTTCCGTGCTTTCCTACCTGGCTTTACTCAAGAAAATCAAAGCTGGCATAGAAGCTGAGCTGTCATCATAAGAAAACTCTTCTCCTGTGATAGCTCTCTGCCCCCATTGCTAATAGCACACAGAAAAGATCTGAACTCTGGGAGTTTAAGTTCAATTTAGATTTCCATAGCAACAGAAACATTTTTTTCTGATAAATTACATTTTCCAATACAGACAATATAAAATGGTATTTTAACTTATCATTTTAAATTTTAAAAATATTTAAATTAAAAATCCTCAAATTAATATTTTTGGGAAAGTGACATTTCACAGAAATCTCAAGCATCTAATAAATCTTGCTTGTAAAGTTTAGCAAATGATATAGTCATTTCTAACTGATTTTTGTGACTTATGACAAGACTGTACCTGAGACAAACAGTTTAAGATTATTTTGAAATTATTCAGCCCAAGGAAAATGTGGGAATTGTCTTTTATAATCTTTCCTGGAGATTCTGATGACACAGCAAGATATTACATCTTATTCCCCATGGAAGAAATCAGAATTCAAGTAGTTTCACACTGACTCGTGCTCTTGAGAATAGTATCTCACAAATTTCTGAAGAAATTAAATATAGATACTAATTTATAAAATACAGTGGCTTTGGGGTTCAGCTGTTTTATGGAAAACACAGCACTGAGATATATTTGAGCACTCTTCAGTTTCTGCTCTGTGGAATAGGGAAGCTGGGACACAACGTTCTTCTGCTAATGCATGCACTGACAGGTTATGTACACCAAAACCTAGGAGTTCAAGAGAAATGGCATGCCACTCACCACACACATCCCTGAATGCACTAAGCTCTAGAGTGATTGTTGCAAAAACTGCAAATCGACCTCAAGTTGCTCTTGAAAATTACAAAGTGAGATATGTACAGAACACAGCATCAGCCCTCAACACAAATGTGTCCCTATTCTGTAACTTGTTTCCCGGTAGAATGTCTCATTTCTAATGCTGTAAACTAGTTTGTGTTCTCCAGACCACTTAGTATCTTTTACCCAAAAAGTTATTTCATATAAGATAAACAAAGTAAATATGTATTCTGTTTTTGTAGCTTCTATGATTAGTGTTGTGACTTCTTAGAACCCATTTCTTAAGTTAAAAATAAGTATTAGTGCAATTCAGTACTCAGGAGGCAGAGGCAGGCAGATCTCTATGAGGATAAATTCATCCTAATCTACAGAGGGCAGCCAAGGCTAGACAAAGAAAACTGTCTTGAAATACAAAAACAAAACAAAACAAAAACAGTAAAATAATTCATATACAAATAGTTGCTTCAGCAGATCATATTTTCTGTCTATCTGAGGTATGTAAAATATGCTTTCTTTGGGGTGACAGTTCTATAATAATGATTTGGAGACATATTTATTCACAAATGCTTAGGCCTCATAATTATGCTGGTTATGCTAACCTAAGTTCTGCTATATGTACCTTAATTCCTCTCCTTCAGTCCCAGCCTACTTTTTTCTGTGTCAGGCTGGTGACTTCCCGACTCTCTCTCTCTCCCAGAGATCCTCTCTCTGTCCCAGAATTCCCACTCCCTTTCCTGTTTTTGCTATATACCATAAGCTTTTCATTAAAGCGAAACAGAAAGTGAGAGAGGGAATGCTTACAAAACACTGAGACAGACGAATCTTAAAATACCAAGGTCCAGCTAGTAATCAGACCTCTGCCAGAACAGAAAGCAGCCCTTGAATATACAAGGATAGTCTTTACACAGTGCACAAAGATATTATCCTAACAGTAACTGTACACTTTGCTAAGCTAATATGGGTAACAAAGAGAAGCCTTAGTGCTAAAATATATTGGCAGTGTTTCCATGGAGATTAATGAAATTATAAGAACTGAGTTCAAACAATTAGGGAAAGGCTAAGTACTGCACATCACATGAAAGTGAGGACTGCATGCTTTTAGAACTATTAAATTTTATTGGTCTTTATTTTTGTGGATGAATGCTTAATGTGCATTCTAAAACAAATTATGTGTAGTCCTTATATTTCCCTCCAGGAAACAGAAGTATAGTTTATAGTTTGTGGTTGTATGAGCAGCACACACTCTGACATAAGTTAAGCTTATTGGATATTAGAATTGAACATTACTAATTAGTTATTTGACTTAGGCTACATAGAATTAATATTTTATAAATTGTATTCAGAAACTTAAAAGGACTAAACCAGCAGGAATCGAGGTAAGCATCTGAAAAAGAGTCAAAAAAAAAAAAAAAAAAAAAAAAAGAAAAAAGAAAAAAGAAAAAAGAAAAAAGAAAAGAAAACCCTAATCTATGCCCATAGTGTGCAATGCCATGTTCATATACAATTGTTTTTCTTTTTAGCCCTCTTTTCTTATGCCTTTAAATTGAGAATTCTTATTTTCAGTTATTCTCAACGAGAAACTCTCACAGAATCTAATTCTATTTTTGTAAGATATGCACACTACTGTGTTAGAAGTGTTCACTTTTCTTTTTTCAGTCCCTATGATACTATACCAAGCCCGAAAGAGTGCAAAAATAATTAGTATATAAGCTAAGGCAATATGCTTATTAATTAATTTTGTTATTAATATATTCATTTCCTATTGTCACTACAGGAAAAATTAGACACATGGATCTTAAAAATTATAAGTATATTATGAAAACGGATAACTGTGAGTCAGGGAAATTAATGAAAATCTCAAGGAGGAAAGTAAAAAATAAGAGAGTGCTCAAGAATTAAATGTAGAAACTACCAACCTATAGAACATTTTTTTAAAAGGAGCATGTCAAAGACACCGTTGCAAAGGCTGTGATATACCCAAAAGACAGAGTTTCATGTCACTCCTCTGTGAAATATCTTTTATTGGCCTAATGTAATTGTCATCTCGGATGCTCACTGCCTCTGTCTGATAGCCTAGGACTAGTACTAGGAGCTTCTAGCCTCCATCAATCAAATCTAGGCCTAGAATGTTTTCTGCTTTTGAGATTTAGTGATGAATAAGCTCATACTTTCTAGATTTTTCTGAACTCTGGCTGTGGGTTCAAAATAACTTTTCTGGCTCAAACTCCTATCTAAGATGATTGACCCAGTCTGCTCTCTGCTTCTGCCCAAATTACTCTGCTTGGCCTCAGACTAACTCTAGCAATCTGTTTTAATCTTTGATTTTTTTTTTCATTCTCTGGCTTATTCTGCCTTTACTTGTGTAGAGACTACCTTATTCTCTCTTCAACCTGCCTGTGCAAAACTGTCCTGGTAAAACTTCTCTCTCTCCCTCAGTGATGCTCTCTTTCGTTTTAATTTATTTGTTTGTTTATTCACTTTATATCTTGACAATACACTACCTCCCTCCTTTCCTCTTGGTCTCACCCTCTGTCTCTCTTCCACCATTCCCCTCAGAGAAGGGGAGCCTGCCTCCCTGACCAACCCATCCCAGCTCTTCAAGTTGCATTAGGACTGAGCAAGTCCTTTTCCTGGTGAGGCAGCCCCACCAGGGGGGGAAGTGTTCAAAAGGCAGAAACGGTGTTAAAGTCAGAGACAGCCCTGGTCTTCTTACAGAGAACCCATATGAAGACTGACTGCCCATCTGGTGCTTCCGTGTAGGGGGCCTAGGTCCAGTCTATACATGGTGCTTGGTTGGTGCCCCAGTCTCCACAATCCTCTATGGGCCCTGGTTAGTTGCCTCTATTAGTCTTCTTGTGGGCTCTTTTCCCTTCCAGGTCCTTCTCTTCTTTCCCCCACTTTTCCACAAGATTCCCTATGGTTCGGCCAACATTGGACTGTGAGTCTCAGCATCTGTTCAGATCCACTGCTGTGTGGAGCCTCTCAGAGGACAGCTACGCTAGCCTCTTGTCTGCAAGCATAGGAGAGTATCACTATTAGGGTCAGGGGTTGGCTTTCTCCCATGGGTTGGGTCTCAGGTTGGGCCAGGCATTGGTTAGACATTCCTTCAATCTCTTCCCTTTCTTTATCTCTGCACATCTTGGATGCAGGATAAATTTTGGGTCCAAGTCCTGGTGGGTAGGTTGCTGTTCCTCCCCCTCCACTAGGAATCCTGTCTAGTTAGAGGGTGTGGTCTTCAGTATCCATGACCTTTGCTACTAAGAGTCTCAGCTATATTCAGCCCCATAGCCTCCCAGAAGCCTACCTTGCTTTAGGTCTCCAGCTTGTCACAATGATACCTCTACCAATGGTTTCCTTTCTCTCTACAGGCCCTTTGTCTTCCTGCCCCTGCTTTCTCTACCACCACACCCGGCTTGCCCCTGCTTTCTACACCACCATGCCCGGCTTGGCCCTGCTTTCTCTTTCCTCTCTGTTCTTGTGAGTGTTGGAAGCATCCTATTTCTGACTGATTTCACCAAATCTTTCCCTGATTTGTCACTTTGTCCACCCCGTAATTAGACATCACTTTCAAATATCTGTACTTCCTTCTACAAACTAACTTTACTTTCTTCTTTTTTTTTTTTTTAACTAACTTTACTTTCATTGTTTGATTAAAGTTGTATACTAAGAGTATGTCTGCATTCTCAGAACTAAAAGGTCTTCAGATGTGATCTGAGCATCCATGTTGCTTGGTTAAATTACCTGTATACTCCTCCCTAAATTTCAGGTCTCATAATTTTTCTGCTCCCCCTTCTGCAGCATTACCTGGAGAGATGAGGGGATTATAGAAATGCCAGATGTAAAAAGATCTAAAGTTGTGATGGCTTCATAATCCTTTGTGTCCACTCTATTGAAAATGATTAATTTGTATAAATGGGCAAGTTTGGGGTATGTATAATATTTGTCAGTAAAGATTTCATTTAAAAGGATAAAAGTAGAAATCTACTCTACAATGTAAAAAGAATGTGAACTGATAAAAGTATAAGAGGTAGCCAGTCGTATGTAATGAGAATCCTAAGACCTTTGAGAAGTGGTTATTACCTGCTAACCTATATAGAGTAATAGGATATGTGGAAATGAAAAATGTTACATTTTTACACATTATAAGAATTTTTATATGTAGAAGCTACCACTGCACTTTCAGTAAATAGTGATCAAGGATTTAGAGATAAATCCCTTTAGTAAATTTTTGGAGAGAGAATATTTGTAGACATGGATGATTTGGGCAGTAAAGGGAATAATCCTATAATATGCTAATTTTTAATGCTGATTTATTTAAAAATTCAACTGTGGTGGCTGACACATGCTGAGGTAAATAAGTTCAAGTATAAAAAAGTTGCTGAAACACGATCAAATACTAGCTTTGGTAAACTATAGACTTAAAATCTGAGAGTAAAAATTCTTTTAGAAAAGAACAATATTATCACTAAGTCATGAGAGAACAAGGCAAAAACTTATAAGACCTAAGATGAGATGAAAATAAGAAAATTATCAGTAGGATTAAATAATTATGCTTTCTCGCTTCTTCAAGGCAGAACCCTGTCATCTATTGGACCATCTTTCTGATGTCTTTTCCCTCCATTTTCATCATTATCCTCAAACTTTGTTTTATATCAAATTTTAATTCTGGTTTAGATTGTTCTTACTATTGCAACAGTCAGAATTTATTCTTTCAAACATTAGAAAACCATTTTTAAAAAATTTACAACATATACAGCAAATGTTATGAGTATAATGCATTCTAAACTTGGACCCTTTAGCTTGTGGTGGTGAGTCATTTATAATTCAAAAGGAAACAAGATTATATAATAAAAGGCACCAAATCATTGCTAAAAAAATTTAAGAATATAGAACATATCTTGATATTTCTTTAGATTTGTAGAAAAGTATGATTCAAATAATTATTTGCTACTACTAAGTAATCAAATTTAAGTGAAACTAATGAGCATCATAAAAACAGACACAGATTATCTTGTCATATTTTGTAAATATGCTCACAAAATCTATCATATTATGCCATTCACTTTATCAAACTTACTTTGAACAGTGGCTACACAGTTCAGAAAATGCAATTGATATGAGAAACATATAACTATAAGATATACCACTTATAGTAAGTGGTATAATACTTAATATTAAGTTTCAGAATTTCAGAATTCATTTCTTTTGAAAGAGTATCACCCTTATATCAGAATTCAAAATTAAAAAACAGATTATTGCAATGATACCTAATAATTTAAGACATGCACATATATAACAATGCAGTCTGATGTGTTTGTACACAAAAACTTATCTGTTTACTACCACATGAACATAGTGATAAACATTTCTAAGTTCTCAAAAATGTATCCATTTGTGACTCCTCTCTCTCCCTCTCTCATTCTCTCCACTTCTCTCCCCTCTTTCTCTTTTCCTCCTCTTTGAGTATCAAATATGCTAACAGACATTAACATAAGATCTATCCTCTTCATGTTTTTAAATGTACAGTACTATGACATAACCTTTATATTCAGTAAGAATAAACTTTCCAATTTGTTCTCCCCAGACTTCCCCAAAAGCCACTATTTTGTCCTTGGTTTTATTTAAGATTAACTCTTTATTTTATT
The DNA here is from genome assembly GCF_964271855.1 of Acomys minous. Taxonomy (NCBI): domain Eukaryota; kingdom Metazoa; phylum Chordata; class Mammalia; order Rodentia; family Muridae; genus Acomys; species Acomys minous. The sequence continues at coordinate 28,951,036 of NC_140493.1, read as the reverse complement.
TTATTTTAAAGTTCTGAGAATTAAACAAACCCAGGGCTTTGTGCATCTTAGTCAAGTCCTCCACCACTGAGTTATTTGCCCATTTTTTTTCTGACGTAAAATACTAAAGAAAAGTGTGCCATACTATTTAGAAGAACAGATTTAATAAAACTGTAACAATAAAACATTTTTAGCAATGAAACTTTAAAGGTTGAACTACAGTACAAGACATGAAAGTCCAAAATTAGCAATTAATTCAATATTAAATTGGAGTGACTAAACAGAAGGAAAACGAATATTACCAAGTGAGAAAACAATAAAAATTATGTTTATAGATGACATTAAAGTGTAAACAGAGAGCTCCAAGATGGCGGCGAGCAGTGTGGACCGTGTTTGAAAGCTCCAGCGAACAATTCAGGGAATTGCACAGATTTCTGAGCCAGGAACACCAAGGTCCCCACACCACGGCAGCAGAAGTGCTCCACGGTTCGGAGGGACCAGGGTGCGGAGGACCTGCCTGCCCCTGCACACGGGAGGAGCGAGGACTTTCTCGGATCAGAGCGGCAGCGGTGGGGACAGCAGTGCCATCAGCGGCTCCGGCAGCGCCAGGGGCTCCAGCGGCGCCAGCGGCGGTGGCTGAGGTTTGCAGTTCAGAGCCTTCTAGTGGAGGTGATTAGTGTGGTGGACGGTGGGAGTTGCTGCGGGAGAGGGGACTCTGGACAGGATTTGGGTCGCGTGGTGCCTTGAGACCCAGGCTGGACTCAGCGGACGGTTCGGCCCGGAGTTCTGGGTTTGCTCAGTGAGCTGTGCTGTGGAGAGGCTGGCTCGGCTCGGCGGGCAATTCTGCCCGAGGTGCAGCTCCCCTGCTGTGACGCAGGCTAGGCGGAGTGCCCGCTTCCACCCTGGGCTCCGGCTCAACTCAGACGCAGTTTTCCTGCTGTGACGCGAGCAGGGCAGAGCGCTCAGTTATACTCCGGGTGCTTGCCCAGCGCAGATGAAGTTTTCCTGCTGTGACGCGAGCGGGGCGGAGCGCTCAGTTATACTCTGGGTGCTTGCTCAGCGCACCCTTGGTTTTCCTGCTGTGACACAAGCTGGGCGGAGCGCTCACTTCCACCAGGTGCTTGCTCAGTGCAGTCGCAGTTCTCCTGCTGTGGCAGACGGTTCAGGCCCTGAGAAACTAGCTGAGCTCGACGCGTGGCTCGGGCCCAGTATCCCTGGCTGGGCCTGGCAGGGAACCCAAAAGGTTGTGGATACCTTGGCCTGACCCAACGATCATTCAGAGACCCAGAACGATTGCAGGACCCACAGCAAAGGGGAGCTGAGGATCACTGGCGGTGAGAGCCCAAAACTACAGGGATAACCTCCTGCCATCCACACCAATGAAGTATCAGGGCTTCCAGCCTATGGAAATCGTGAGAAAACAAGTGAATCTATCATCAGACTCCCTCCACTCAACTCTGGAAGTTACCCAACAAAAACAGAGACGGCAAGATGTCTAAGGGACAGCGTAAAAGCATTCGCAAAAAACCCCAAAACAACATGACGTCTCCAGTTCCCAGCTATCCCAAAGAAAACAACCCGGAGAACTCACATACAATGGAAACACAAGAAAATGACCTCAAATCCTTGGTAATGAGGATGTTAATGGAGGAAACAAATAAAATTCAAAATCAGATGCAGGAAGAAGCAGCGAAGCAGGTGCGAGACATAAAAGAAGCACATAGAGTGGAACTAGAAAATTTTCAGGAAAATATAAACAACCAGATGAAAGAAATTAAAAAATCTGTTCAAGATATGAAAATGAAAATGGATTCAATGATAAACACACAGACAGAAGAAAAACGAGAACGTGAGGCCTCAGAGAAGAAGGTGAATGACACAGTGCTGAGCTTTTCTAACAGAATCCAAGAGATGGAAGAACGGATCTCAAGTCTAGAAGATACAATAACAGATCTTGAAGCAACCAATAAAGAAAATGCCAAATCTGGAAAACTCCTGACACAAAACATCCAAGAAATTAAGGACACCATGAAAAGAAGAAATCTGAGGTTAATAGGCATTGAAGAAAGAGAAGATATCAGACTCCAAGGCCCAGAAACTCTTCTCAGCAAAATCATAGAAGAAAATTTCCCCAATCTAAAGAAAGAGATGCCTATAAACATACAAGAGGCATACACAACACCAAATAGAATTGACCAGAAAAGAAAAACTGCCCGTCACATAATAATCAAAACACAAAACATACAGAACAAAGAAAAAATATTAAAAGCTGCAAGGGAAAAGGGCCAAATAACATTTAATGGCAAACCTATCAGAATTACACCCGACTTCTCAGCAGAGACCATCAAAGCCAGAAGGGCCTGGACAGAGATCCTGCAAACCCTAAGAGACCACAGATGCCAGGCCAGACTACTTTACCCAGCAAAACTATCAATAACTATTGATGGAGAAAACAAAATATTCCATGACAAAACCAAATTCAAACAGTACTTATCCACAAATCCAACTTTACAGAAGGTACTAGAAGGAAAACTCCATCCCAAAGGGTCAAGCTACAACCAAAACTACTCAGGAAATAGATAACTATACCATGGCAAAAACACAACTACACAAACGCTCAACTGGAACCAACATCAAAATTAAGACTCTTAATAGTAACTGGTCGTTAATATCTCTCAACATCAATGGTCTCAATTCTCCAATAAAAAGACACAGACTAACTGAATGGGTGCATAAACAGGATCCAACATTCTTCTGCATTCAAGAAACACATCTCACCCATAATGATAGGCATTACCTCAGGATAAAAGGTTGGAAAAAATATTCCAAGCAAATGGACACAAGAAGCAAGCAGGCGTAGCCATTTTAATATCAAACAAAATAGATTTTCAACCAAGATTAATCAAAAGGGATGAGGATGGACACTTCTTATTCATCAAAGGTAAAGTCAACCAAGATGACATCACAATTCTGAACATCTATGCTCCCAATACAAAGGCACCCACATTTGTAAAAGATCTGCTAAAAAGGCTTAAACCACACATCGATCCCCACACAATAATAGTGGGAGACTTCAACACCCCACTCTCACTGAAGGACAAGTCATCGAAACAGAAACTAAGCCGAGAAATAACATCATTAACCAATGCCATGGGTCAAATGGATCTAACAGGTATCTATAGAACCTTTCACCCAAACAAGAAAGAATATACCTTCTTCTCTGCACCCCATGGAACCTTCTCCAAAATTGATCACATTGTAGTTCACAAAGCAAACCTCAACAGATACAAGAGGATTGAAATAATACCTTGTATCCTATCAGATCATCATGGGCTTAGGCTGCAATTCAACAACAACAGAAATAACAAAAAGCCTACACGTATGTGGAAACTAAACAACTCTCTGCTAAATGACACCTGGGTCAGGGAAGAAATAAAGAAAGAAATCAAGGAGTTTCTGAAATTCAATGAAAATGAAGGAACAACATACCCAAATTTGTGGGATACATTGAAAGCAGTGCTAAGAGGAAAATTCATAGCACTAAGTGCCTTTAAAAAGAAATTGGAAGCATCGCACATAAACACCTTAACGACACAACAGGAAGCCCTAGAAAAAAAAGAAGCAGAAACACCCAAAAGGAGTAGACGTCTGGAAATAATCAAACTCAGGGGTGAAATTAACAAATTAGAAACTAAGAAAACAGTCCAAAGAATCAACAAAACCAAGAGCTGGTTCTTTGAGAAAGTCAACAAGACAGACAGACCATTAGCCAAACTAACTAAAAGGCAGAGAGACAGTATTGAAATCAACAAAATCAGAAATGAAAAGGGAGACATAACAACAGACACTGAAGAAATACAAAGAATCATAAGATCCTACTTTGAAGGCATATATGCCACAAAATTTGAAAATCTAAGGGAAATGGATGATTTTCTTGATCAATTTCACTTGCCAAAGTTGAGTGAAGAGCAGATAAACAAGCTAAATAGTCCCATTTTCCCTACAGAAATTGAAGTAATCATTGATAGTCTCCCAACCAAAAAAAAGCCCAGGGCCAGATGGCTTCAGTGCAGAATTCTACCAGACCTTCAAGGGCGAGCTAATACCGAAACTCTTCAAGCTACTCCAAAAGATAGAAAGGGATGGAACATTACCAAACTCATTCTATGAGGCCATAGTCTCATTGATACCTAAACCTCACAAAGACTCAACAAAGAAAGAGAATTTCAGACCAATTTCTCTGATGAACATCAATGCAAAAATACTAAATAAAATACTTGCAAAACGAATACAAGAGCACATCAGAGATATCATTCATCATGACCAAGTAGGCTTCATTCCAGGCATGCAGGGATGGTTTAATATACGGAAATCCATCAATGTAATCCACCACATAAACAAAATGAAAATAAAAAACCACATGATCATCTCTTTGGATGCAGAGAAAGCATTTGATAAAATCCAACACCCATTCATGTTTAAAGTTTTAGAGAGATCGGGGATACAAAGCACTTTCCTCAACATAATAAAGGCTATATATAGGAAGCCAATAGCCAAAATCAAAGTAAATGGTGAGATACTTAAGGAAATTCCTCTAAAATCAGGAACAAGGCAAGGCTGCCCACTCTCTCCATATCTCTTCAATATAGTACTCGAAGTTCTAGCCAGAGCAATAAGACAACATAAGGAGATCAAGGGTATTCAAATGGGAAAGGAGGAAGTCAAATTATCCCTATTTGCAGATGATATGATAGTCTACATAAGTGACCCTCAAAATTCCACCAGAGAACTCCTACAGCTGATAAACATCTTCAGCAAATTGGCTGGATACAAAATTAACTCAAAAAAGTCTGTAGCCTTCCTATACACAAATGATAAGCTTGCAGAGGAAGAAATTAGGAAAACTACACCCTTCACATTAGCCACAAGCAATATAAAGTACTTAGGAGTTACTCTTACTAAGCAAGTGAAGGACCTGTTTGAAAAAAATTTCAATACCCTAAAGAAAGAGATTGAAGATGACATGAGAAGATGGAAGGATCTACCTTGCTCATGGATTGGGAGAATTAACATAATAAAAATGGCCATCCTGCCAAAAGCAATCTACAGATTCAATGCAATCCCTATCAAAATACCTACACAATTTTTTAAAGACATTGAAAGTTCAATTCTGAACTTCATATGGAAAAACAAAAAACCCAGAATAGCTAAAACAATCTTGTACAATAAAAGGTGCTCTGGAGGAGTCTCCATACCTGATCTCAAACTGTACTATAAAGCAATAGTAATTAAAACAGCATGGTACTGGCACAGCAACAGGCTGGTTGATCAGTGGAATCGAATCGAAGACACAGATATGAATCCACACACATATGGTCATTTGATTTTTGACAAAGAAGCCAAATCCATTCGATGGAAAAGGGATAGCATCTTCAACAAATGGTGCTGGTCTAACTGGATGTCTATGTGTAAAAAAATGCAACTGGACCCATATTTGTCACCTTGTACAAAACTCAAATCCAAGTGGATTAAAGACCTCAACATAAAACCAGAGACACTAAAGCACTTAGAAGAAAAAATGGGAAAGAGCCTGGAACATATTGGCACAGGAGACAACTTCCTGAACAGAACACCAACAGCCCAGGCATTAATGTCAACAATTAATAAATGGGACCTCATGAAGCTGAGAAGCTTCTGTAAGGCAGGTGACATGGTAAAGAGAACAAAGCGACAGTCTACAGACTGGGAAAAGATCTTCACCAACCCCACATCTGACAAAGGTCTAATATCCAAAATATATAAAGAACTCAAGAAATTAAATACCACCAAACCAAATAACCCAATCGAGAAATGGGGCATGGAACTAAACAGAGAATTCTCAACAGAGGAATATCAAATGGCTGAGAAAGACTTAAAGAAATGCTCAACCTCCTTAATCATCAGGGAAATGCAAATCAAAACCACGCTGAGATTCCATCTTACACCCATCAGAATGGCTAAGATCAAAAATTCAAGTGACACCACATGCTGGCGAGGATGTGGGGCGATAGGAACACTCCTTCATTGCTGGTGGGAATGCAAACTAGTACAGCCACTTTGGAAATCTATCTGGTGGTATCTCAGAAAAATGGGAATAGGGCTTCCTCAAGACCCAGCTATTCCACTCCTTGGAATATACCCAGAAGATGCTCCAGCACACAAGAACATTTGCTCAACCATGTTCATAGCAGCCTTATTCATAATAGCCAGACCATGGAAACAGCCTAAGTGTCCCTCAATAGAAGAATGGATAAAGAAACTGTGGTACAGATACACTATGGAATACTATTCAGCTATTAAAAACAAAGAATTCCCGAAATTTGTGGATAAATGGATTGATCTAGAAGTGATCATAATGAGTGTGTTAACCCAGAAGCAGAAAGACTCAAATGGTATATACTCACTTATATCTGCATATTAGCCCAACAGGCATGTCCCACGAAAGCCTTCACTTACCAGGAAACTGAGACAGAGGGGAGGACATTCTAGTGGGACTCTAGTTGAGAGAATCATGGAGAAAGGCAAAGTAGAAGGACCCAGAGGGTCCTAGAAGCCTACAAGTAGAACATTATGATAGGCAGATTTGGGCCCAGGGATCCCACTCAAACTAAGGCACCAGCCAAGGACAATACAGGCGGTAAACCTTAAGCCCCTACCCAGATCTAGCCAATGGACAGAACACTCTCCACAGTAGAGTGGAGAGTGGGATATGACTTTCTCACATATTCTGGTGCCTCATCTTTGACCATGTCCTCTGGACAGGGAGACCTGGTGGCAATCAGAGGAAGGACAGCAGGTTACCAAAAAGAGACTTGATACCCTATGAGCATATTCAGGGGGAGGTAATCCCTCTCAGGAACAGTCATAGGGGAGGGGAATAAGGGGAAATTGGGAGTGAGGGAAGAATGGGAGGATACAAGGGATGGGATAACCATTGAGATGTAACAAGAATAAATTAATAAAGGAGGAAAAAAATAAAGTGTAAACAGAAAGATTTCAGAATGTGATAATCTTTGAAAAAATTAAGTAATGATGGGAAGGTCCAGGGTATAACACTAACAGAGAAAATTAATTGACAGTATGTATAGAAACAGCAAGTAAAATTTAAAAGATCACAAAGAAATCAATTATATTTAGCAGAAGAAAAACAATAAAAATCTTTGAAATTTTCTTATATATTGACAATTTCATACCTGCATATAAATTACTTTGTTGATATCCATCCCAATTTCCCTCACCTACTTCCCTCCTTCCTCTGAAACTTAATTTCTCAAAATACCCCTCTCCTAATTCCATTATTTTTCACTTTAAAAAAATATCAAAACCCAGTTTGACTAATGATGTGCACGTGTGTGTAGGTTTGAGATTATCTGTGTATCATAAGCAACTTTCCAGTGGCTACAGCCGTGAGAATAATTACTTGTCTTCTCTATGAGCCATAATTGCAATAGCTTCTTATATAAGATTTGGTCTCGTGTATTTTTTCCTACCCATGCCAAATTCTTTAGGGTTTTGTGCAGGTCTTTTTTACGTGACCACAGTTTCTGTGAGTACAGCTGCCATGGCTACGGCATATCGAAAAGACAGCATTTTGAAGCACTTTCCTCCATAATCCTGATGTTACATTTTAGACGTTTCTGGGGCCTTTAGTTCGAGGTATGAAATTGAGGACCTGTTTGGGCGAGACTTCAACAGTCAGTTATTCTCAGGACTTTGACAAGTTATGAGTCTCTGCATTAACGACGGCAGAGTTCTGCAAAAAGAATTTTCTCTGGCCAAGGTTGGGAGAAGAACTGATTTATGAAATGAGTTGAGAATACACATCTGTCTGCAGAGTTGAAAAGTGAAATGGTATAATACCTTTGTCCAGAATTATTTAAAATATCGTAATGATAAAATTTCCTCAAAGGAGAAAAAAAAAAAGAATGTATGCAAGAAAACTTTATCATAGCAGAAACAAATATAAATAGGAACAAATAAATGGAGTGATGGGCTCCACACAGTGATTGGGAGAATTGATGCTACAGTTTCACTTGCCTGCTCAAAGTGGTGAGGCCCATTAGTTCTCACATCATATCAGAATGTATAAACAAGCCTCTTTCAGTTTCAGGCCATACTGTGTAAGAAGGGGATGGAAAACAGTACAATAATTGGTAGAGAGAGTTCTGTGAAATACTGTCTTTCTAACATGGTATGACTACTGAATTCTTGATCTCAAAGCAGCTAATAATTTAGTGCAGTGGGCTACACATTGGGCCTATCAACAGTCAATCGTGGATTGAAGAGGATCTTCCATTATTATTCCCCTTTTCTGAACTATTAGCTCCTGATGGATCCTGGGGGAGTGGCATTCATTATTTTCAGTTTTGTACCCAGCAAGGAGCTAACACATTTTTTTTTTGGTGTGGTTGCACAGACATTCCTAAATAAATCTAGTGAGTCTCAAAGGAAAAGCAGACAAACAAACTTGTGACTATAGGAAGGTGACACTTGTAGAGAGTAGGAAGCCTAATAAAGGAGGGTGGAAATTGAATGTTATAGCACTGAACTCTTGGCAAGTATAGTGCCCCTTTTATGAAAAAAAAATCACAATTGGTGGTGAACTCACATCTACAAACAAAGTCACTCTACCTCCAGAATGTCACTGGTACATTCTAATACATTATATTTCTTAGACTTTAAACTCAAACATAAATATTTCTATATTTCTCATATCCACAAGACATATTTAACTTTCTTTCCCCAGGTGTGTCTAAGAAATTTGTCCACTTATGGTCATAATTTATCATTTGAAATATGATTAGCTGATACCTGTCAATAAGCAGATATTAGAAGGAAATACAACCTTAAAGTCATTGTGTAATACTACCCAAGTCTGGTGAGAAATATCTCTGTACTTTTGATAATTTTTATCCAATTTACAAGAGTCAGCTACTTAGTTGTGATCTATAATTTTGTTTTCACAACACTGGAGGTGCAAATTTGTATTTACTGTCCATAGAAATGGTTATAATGCTAGTTAGTGATTTGCTTGTCACACTTACACATCAACACGTACACACACACACACACACACACACACACACACACACACACACACAAATACACACCACAGCTCCTTAACACACACTACAGCACCTTAACAAACAAATTAGTCTTAGATATCACCATAACCATAATTCATCTGGTGCCAGCTTAGCTCCTGTCTCATATTTCATAGAGTTTCTAATGCTATTTTATTTACACAAAATGTCATCCTTTCTGTCATCAAGAATAAATGTTTTGTCTTTTATTTGTTCACAACGAAAGTACATGTCAGATGTTGTAAGAAATATCTTACTATTTTTTGCAAGTGATCAGACAGGAAGAATTTATTTTTGTCCCTTCTCAATTTGTCCTGGAATTTGGAAATTAAACAATTTTCTACATTTCTTTGCAAAAACTATTGCATCTGACCAACAATCTGGCAATGATAGACATCCACATAATTTAGGATGTCACAGCTGTGCAATGATCACAAAAACACATAATGTTTCCCAAACCCCATGAAGCTTCCTATAGTTTAGAGTCGGTCCTCAAACTGAATGAACAATGAGCTACACTTTAAACAGTTATACTTTTACTCCATGAAAGTACTTTCTTTTTACTTTATCCTAACTACTCTAAATGATAATTATATGATATATGTATTATATCTCAATATCCAGCTCAGTGCCTCAAAGGTATTATGTTATGGATTCTTGGATATAGCTGTACATAGAGCTGGGATTCGATTGTGTTTATTAGCCTCAGTTTACCTTCTATGTGCAATACAGAATATGTCTTCAGTTACAATGTACAGCTTTTAAGTGATGTAAAATAACATTGAAACCTTATAAGATATCAGTAAGTGGTTATCAAATAAACACATTGCAGCAGAATATTTTTGCATTCTAGTACCAGGGCTGTTTTTTTTTTTCAAATACATTTTTTATTACACATGGTTTTTTATTAATTTTTTTCTTTCTTTTTCTTTTTTCTTTTTTTATTAGTTTATCCTAGTATAAAACAAACTACATACAGCACGGACAACCACGTGACAACATGAGTTCTATGAATGTTACATTCATAGTGGTTTGGCTATTTGTATTTGTCAAGCTTGAAGTAAATGTCCTTCCTGACTTGTTGGGTCTAAATTTCTGAATGAAATTCAATATTATCCTATCTCAACTGAGGGCCGAATATGAGGCTCCAATATTATAGAGCGTGCTGGGTGACTGGTGAGACAGTAAACCGGTCTAAGTCAATTTGTTTATTTTGGAAGCTGCTAACCTGCACTGCTGCTTCACTCAGGAATTTAAATTTTATTCCTTCTCAAGTTTCTGAGGGGGTATTGAAGACCAGATAGTTTAGTTTTGCAATCAAGTTTAGTTGGCTAGGGGATACAATCTTTTTACATCAAAATAAGGGCTGTTTTATGGGAGAAATATATTCTTAAATTGATTAGACTCCTACACCACTGAAGTACATATTGAATAATAACACCATCTTTGGAAGAGTAAGATATATTACTGAACATAAGTTCAATATATTTCAACTTGAGACAAAACCAACTGCTAATATATTTTGTAATAGTTTATTAAAATTGTTATACAATATAATTTTGAGTAATTATATCAAGTCTATCTTCCTCACAAAGCATCTGCTGTGAATATGTAATGTCAGCTTCACAAATTTTTTTCTACATTTCATGGTTGAATAATATTCAGGGACACTATGTATCTAAAACTGATATAAGCTAAATATCAGTGTCATATAAAGATCTCGATGCTTATGTAGGTGATTTCTGGGAATAAAATATTTATGTATAAAAAAGTAATAATTCTATATGCAAAACAATATCTGCACATGTATTCTTGTTTTAGGAGTCCATAGTAATATTACTTAAACACAAACTCACATGCAATTATTTAATAATTACATGGTATCTTAATATTTATATATTACCAAGAAATATGTTATAAACATGAAGTTTATGTAGTTCAAAATACAGTACTTATATATATGAATCATACATATATATGATTTACAATATATGAAATCATATGCAGCAGTTTGAGTCTCTCTCCACTTAGTACAATGCAGTTAAGATTTGTGGTGATAGCAAAATAGCTCCAAAGATTACATACCTGATACGAAGAACCTGGGGGTGTCACAAATACTGCAATATTTTCCCAGGTCTTATAAGGAGCCTTGGGGGGAGATAATCTTGCATCATACAAAAATGACTTTAATGTCTTTACATTATAGGAAAGTGAGGAGAACTGCTACTTAGTATCGGCCTGAAAGGGTTAACTAAGGATTTTGGGGAAGAGCTCAGGGGCTGCCCCTCCTGGAAGGGATGGGTGGCTCTGGCTCTGCTCCCAGAAGTCTTGGCAGTAACTCCTTGAGAACTTCTTGATAAAGTCAAACAGTTGTTGGTTCAAGGTGAGGAAAGGCTTATAGTTGTCTTCTTTCTTGTTCGTGAAATTGTCTCCCTTGACTGATTCCCAGAACGTGTTTAGTCTAATAGGTATGAGAATCAAGTTTGGTTTTGGTAATATTAATGAATAACTAATGTACGCACCAAGCCAGAATATGCTACTTTAGAATAGTATAAAAGCTATACTTAAGAAATAAACCATTGCTATTTGCCACCGGAGCAATACTTCTCCCGTTTCTTAAGGCTACTTGCCACCAGAGCAGTAGTCCGCCTGTTCAAGGCTACTTGCCATCAGAGCAGTAGTCCGCCTGTACTCAAGACATTCGTGGAACTGGTCTCCGTCAGGGAAGAACCAGAGGAATATTAGGTAAGACACAGAGAAACTAGAAGTTGGAATGATGTACTCACAAACCAAGAAATGACAGAAAGAAACAGAAATTGGAAGAAGACATTAAATATTTACCTAGAGCTTGCTGAAGGAGCATGATCTGGCTACACCTACATGATCAGCTCCTGAGATCAATCTTGTATTTCTTATATAGTGTGAGGGTAAAATAATTTAATTCTAAGTCTCAACTGCAATAATTTGTCAATAAAAGTTTCTGGTATGGCATTGTATTAGAGCAGCATTTCTCAACATATAGCTAGTGACTATTTGGGGGGGTAGAATGACTCTTTTACAGGGTTTGCATATGAGATATTCTGCATATCTACATTATCCTGCATACCTAAGTATATTGATATTACAATTAATAACAGTAACAACATTTCAGTTATGAAGTAGCAATGGAAATTCTATGGTTGGAGTCGCCACAACAGGAGGAGCTGTTTTAAAGTTTGTCAGCATTAGCAAGCTCTAGAACAACTGAGTTAGAGGGTTTGTCTTTATGTAAATGTAAATGTAAAAACCTTAACTCATGATTTCCTGCAAGGCCCAGGGGGGAACAACCACTAATTGAAAGTTGAAAAATATATATATAAGTGCATTGAATCGTGACCTCTCAGTATCACAAGCAACATTCTCAAAATACTAATTATGTGTTTCCCAAGCACGTCTATTAAATAATATCCTAAAACATCAAAAATATGGTCTGGTAATCTACCAGGTATTCCTTCAGCGAGTGTTCCCTTGACAAATTTAATACATTTCTAAAAAAGCTACATATAAGGATTGTAAACTTCATGAAAACCTTAATTAACTGTGTCTCTTCCCCCAATTGTGTAAATTGAGATTGAAAATGACTCACTGAATGCCACTTTTCAGTTTAGAAATCATTTTCTTCAAAGGCAAGAACTCATTGGAAACTAGATGTTAACATTTGAAAAGTACAATTTAGTATCAAGAAATCTAATATAAAATATATGCATTCCTCAGATTGAAAAATTATTCACAAAGCAGTGACTGCACATCTCTGCAATGCCAGCACTTAGGAAACAGAAGCAGAGAGATACATGAAGTCCAAAGTCAACACAAACTTTGTAGTGGGACTTGTTGCAAAAATGTACAGACTCAAATACATAGGCGTACACATACATGTATATTAAAAAACCTGACAGCAAAAAGGATACTAACTATATGGTAGAAGGAAAAAGGCTAAGAGATGAGGGAAAAGGAAGTAACAGAAGAAAAATACAAAATCTCACATTTCTTCTCAAGAGGTTTGTAGATTTTCATTTATATGCCATGACACAAAAATAGAGAAAGACTACTGAGAAGAGTAGCTCTCAACCACCCTAATGCTGTGACCCTTTAGTAGAGTGTTCTTTATGTTGTGGTGACCCACAGCCATAAAATTACTCTTGGTGTTACATCTTAACTATATTTGTGCTGCTGTTATAGATCATAATGTTAATTTTTTTTAATATAGAGGTTTTTCAAAGGGGCAGCAATCCACAGATTTGAGAATCACTGATATAGAAGAAGGAGGATGTGGTACATTTATGCAATGGAATACTATTCGGCTATCAAAACCAAGGGAATCTTGAAGTTTGCCAGCAAATGGATGGAACTAGAAAAGATCGTGCTGAGTGATGTGAATGGTATATACTCACTTATAAGTGGATATTAGCCCAACATGGAAGTGTTCTGAGAGACTCCACCCAGCAGGAGATATGCACAGATACTTTTAGCTCAAGTCTGGGCAAAGCACTGCATGTTGTATGGAAGAGATGGAGGATGGAAGGACCTGGTGAGGGAGCATTGTTAGGAGCTCCACAAGGAGACTATCAGGGTGGCAGATCTGGACCCAGGGTTTCCTGCATAAACTGATGCACCAACCAAGAACATTTCTAGCAGAGAACCTAGACCCCATGTTCAGATATAGCAAATGGACAGCTCGTTCTCCACTGGGGAAGCGGGGGAGTGAGAGGAGATTGGGGGGACTGCCTCTGACAGAAAACTCTCGATGCCCATGATTTAATCACTGTCCTTTGGTGGAGAATGCCTGAGGGAACACATAGGAAGGGATGCAGTCTATCCAGATGGGACCTAATAGGCTGTGGTCAGACAGCAGAGGAGGAGGATTCCACCTGTCATCAGTTGAGAGAAGGGGAATAAGGCAACAGAGGGAGGAAGGGTGGGAACAGGAAGAAAAGAGCACTATCAGGAAACAATTGTATCTTATTTTATTATTTTTAATTGCTGTGATAAAATTACTTAAGTGTAAAGAGTTTCTTTTAGCTTATAATAGGGAAGTCACAGTGGCAGGAGCTTGAAGCAGTTGGCCATATTACAGAGAATACCATGCTAGTATTCTGCTCCTTGTTTCCTCTTACATACTCCAGAATCCTTGGTATAAGGATGCTACCCACAGTATGTGTGTCCTCTCACATAAATTAATGTATTGAAGATAATCCCACAGATACATGCCCCGGGTCCTATACCTCTGCTAACTCTATCCTCTGTGAAGTATAGAAGTAACACTAATGAGCAAATACAGACATATCTAGATATTATAGTAGTATTACAAAAGTGTATCAATAGAATTATTGAGAAAATTTGGCAATTTACTAATGGGTTTCATGAGTCTGAAGGTTGAGGCACAGTAGTTCCAAATGTTTGAAGCTACTGATTAACAGGAAGCATAGAGTTATCAATATATTAAGTGGAGAATTATTGGGCTGTACTAATTTTGAAATTTTTACTGAACTGTCAACTGAAGAATCAAATAGACACAAGTCTTGGTTTTATACCGGCATGTAGTTTGAACACAAAAATCTTCAAAGTAACTTATACAAAGCGATTGCTTTTAATGATATGAGTGACTAGCTTGTCATAAAAAGAGGTATAGATAGATAATCAAAGCTAATAAAAAAAACTTTAAATAAAACGATACTAGTGTATACAGCTTGTTGGGAAGTGTTGTAGTAAGGTTGTGCGGTTTTCTAAAGTAATAAAAAATGGTATAATAAAGACATTGATGATTATATCACACGCGTGTGCATGTACGGGCACACACACACACACACACACACACACACACACACACACACACACACACACACAATGTTTAATATCCCAAATTTTTATTTCTGAGTGACTGATGGTATCATCTGATTTTATTTGCTCCTGGAACAGTAAAATTAACAAAGCAAGGAGGCCTAAAAGGCAGTTTTAGACAGCCTTGCAAGAGAGGAAGTTGATGGCAGACACGTATATGTCTGATAATGGTGACCAAGTAGGCACAAAGAGTTTAGAAGCTCCAATAATAAAGAGGCATTGAAGAGATTTGCTTATATATAAAATTGTTAACTAGGCATTGAGGGAAATTAGCAATTTCCAAGGTTTTATTTGAAGAGAGTCTACCTTGTTTGGGTCAGATTTGGCAATCCTGGTAGTGAGATTGTATAATTGTAAATTCTAATGCTATGAGGATGCACAGTCTCAAAGCAAACTCTGTGATCCACTAGCTCTCATAAGTTTTTGATCCTGTCTTCTGCAATGTTTGCTGAGATTTCACTGTAGAGTGTTCTGTAGACTTATCCGTTGTGACTGGACTATAAACCTATGCCATTTGACTGGTTGCTGTTTCTATATTTGTTTTGTCTATGACACCAACTAACATACCAAACCACACAGGAAGAAATTCAGAAAGCCTCAGTCTTACACAAGCTACAGACAACTAAGAAAAACTATGAGTGGTGGAGATTGTCTCCCCCAGGAAAGAGCACATCAACTGGTTGTTTAATGCTAAATGGTCACTCAGAGCAAATGCATACAAGTAACATTATATGTTCTAAACAGGTTATATTTAAAAATATATTTTCATATACACATATGCATACAGTAACAATTAGTGGAAAAAATAGGGCATGAATCTGAAGGATAGTGGGGAGGGGCATATGAGACAGTTTAGTGGGAGAAAAGGAAAGGAAGACACATAATAATAAAATCTTAATCTAAAAAACTTTTTAAATGTTTTCAAGAACTTCTGTAAAACAAAAAGAGATGTTCTAATCCCCTACATTGGTTAAAAAGAAAATAGATCGGGAGTTGGCAATTGGCCTTGAGAAAGAAAAATATTAGTTCATTTCTATTCTGCTGAGCAGTCTCTGCATATGGTAACAGAGTAACATGGTTATTAGACTGTAGAATTTAAATGAAACCCACCATTTAGGGGTGAAGGAGCTTAGATAAAGCACCAAAAAAAGTAATGTTCAAGGAAAATTATGAAAGAATGCACAGCACTCTCTACGGACAAGAATCAGATGGTAGTCATTCCAGGCAATGAAAAAAAAAATTCAGAAAACCCTGAAATTGTATGATATGGACCTACGATAAAATTTTATTCTCACATCACTGGAATTCTTATTTATATTTTAAAGGCAGTCATAAAATGTATGCTGTGTGTGAAAGTAGCCTCCGTACACTGGCTTTTACATTAATTTTTCTTGGCTCTCATTTTTTGTGTAGTGTATTAGCTTTGATTCAAAAATCTGTAGGGGAAGGTTTGCTTCTGTAAAACACAGGGGTATTGCTGAATGCTATAAAGGATTATTGGGTTATGAAAAAGGGCTTCCACCGTGCTCACTTAAATATTTGAAGAATATTTTGTTTACGATGGAGTGTTTGTGATATTACTTGTCACTTCCCATTACCTTTTGATCAACAGGATAATGGGCGAAGCACCTCTAAAGGCAATTGACTCTGACATTGTGAATGTATTTAATGGCTTTCAGTTATGGCCATGAGTTTCAAGTGCTAGCCATTTGACTTCCACTATAATCAATTACTATAACTTCATGAGTCAGTTAAATTGAGTGACCTCTAGGGCTACATGCTTGAGATAGCATTTGAGTAAATCTATATCACCTGTAGGCCAAGTGGCAAATCCCAACTTCCCTCCTTGGAGGTATCATTAAATGGTCCTGGCAAATAGCCTGTTTAAGAACATGACTGGTGCTTTTTCAAAATATATTGTGTGTGTATGCTCTCATTTATCACACTGTTCTAAGATGCGGTTAAAATACGTTACTATTATTATTCTCTGTATAGCATTCACTACATTGTTAATATTATTCACAACTCCACTATCAGCATTCACGTATAGACAGATTAAAATATAGTACTGATAAGTTTTTTTCCTTTTTTTATTAATTTATTCTTGTTACAACTCAATGGTTATCCCATCCCTTGTATCCTCCCATTCTTCCCTCCCTCCCATTTCCCCCTTATTCCCCTCCCCTATGACTGTTCCTGAGGGGGATTACCTCCCCCTGTATATGCTCATAGGGTATCAAGTCTCTTCTTGGTAACCTGCTGTCCTTCCTCTGAGTGCCACCAGGTCTCCCCCTCCAGGGAAAATGGTCAAATGTGAGGCACCAGAGTATGTGAGAAAGTCATATCCAACTCTCCACTCAACTTTGGAGAATGTTCTGACCATTGGCTAGATCTGGGTAGGGGTTTAAAGTTTTACTGCCTGTATTGTCCTTGGCTGGTGCCTTAGTTTGAGCGTATCATAATGTTCTACTTGTAGGTTTCTAGGACCCTCTGGATCCTTCTACTTTGCCATTCTCCCGTTTTAAAAGTAGATTTTTTTTTGCTATCATTTTAGTCTTTGAGATTTACAGTGTCCACACAGTATTGAAAATTCTAACCCCTGCATTACCTGCCTGAGTATTCATTCTTTTAATTTTATGGTGTATATATGGTATGCAATGTGTTTGGGTGAATACATATACAAACATACAGTAAAATAGTTACCTGTGAGTACTCAATTGAAGCATATTGTGATTTCCTATACATTTATATGAATAGTAAGAACTCAAGGAAGAAAATTTGCAATACTTCTTGTACATTTTCATTATAATTGTATTATAAAACTATACCTTTAAACAGCTGCCATGAAACATTACATCCATTGCTTTCTCTGTGTGTGAATTAACTTTTGCTTTTTGATCATGATTACTCAATTTTTGTAGGCTGAAACTTTTCATATGGGAAGCAGTATAAACTCAACTGTCATAAAGATAAGCAGTTAATTACGTGTAATCAGTTAATTGTTAATAACATATAATTAAGGAAAAATGCATTATTTTAACAAATTATAATTTTTAGACATATTCTTAATGCAGATGTCACATTTCACAATTGGTTTTATGTCTCCTTTATGAAATGTATTCTTACTTCTAAATGTTTATTTCTCAATAGCATTCTATATAATCTGTAATGAAAAGTCTCTTTAAATTTTATTATTAGATATTTATCTACAGTATATTAAGTAAGATGTTAAGTAGTTTGTCATTTTAGATTTTATTTATAAATTCTCAAAAAACAATTACTGTGTGGAACTGATTTTTAATAAAGAAGGTATAAAATCACAACATTTGTATAAAAAGTAATAATATAATAGCAACATTATTAACATTACTATTATTATTGCTTGTCTTACATTATTTACATCAATGTTTTTAATTTCATATTCATATATAAAATACCATCAAGCAATCTCTATCTTTATTTTTTAATATTTTATTAATTTATTCATATTGCATCTCAATTGTTAGCCCCTCCTTTGTATCCTCCAATTCTTCTCTCCCTCCAGCTTTCCCCCTACTCCCCTCCCCTCTCTGTGACTGAGGGGGACCTCCTCCCCCTGTATATGCTCATAGGGTATCAAATTTCTTCTTGGTAGACTGCTATCCTTCCTCTGAGTGCCACCAGGCCTCCCCATAAAGGGGACGTGGTCAAAAATAGGGCACCAGAGTTTGTGTGAAAGTCAATTCCCACTCTCCACTCAACAGTGGGGAATGTCCTGCCCATTGGCTAGATCTGGGTAGAGGTTCAACATTTACAGCATGTATTGTCCTTGGCTGGTGTCATAGTTTGAGCAGGACCCCTGGACCCAGATCCACCCATCATAATGTTCTTCTTGTAGGTTTCTAGGACTCTCTGGATCCTTCTATTTCCCCATTCTCCCATGCTTCTCTCATCTAAAGTCCCAATAGGATGTCCTCCCCTCTAAACCACTTTCCTGGTAGGTGAAGACTTTCATGGAACATTTGACTCTTTCTGCTTCTGGGTTAACTCACTCATTATGATCATTTCTAGTTCCATCCATTTGTCCACAAATATCAAGAATTCCTTGCTTTTAATAGCTGAGTAGTATTCCATAGTGTAAGTGTACCACAGTTTCTTTATTCATTGTTCTACTGAGGGACACTCAGGTTGTTTCTATGTTCTGGCTATTATGAATAAGGCCGTTATGAATATGGTTGAGCATATGTTGCTTTTGTATAGTGGAGCATTTTCTGTGTATATTCCAAGGTTTGGAATAGCTGGGTCTTGAGGAAGCCCTATTTCCATTTTTCTGAGACAGCGCCAGATAGATTTCCAAAGTGGTTGTACCAGTTTGCATTCCTACCAGCAATGAAGGAGTGTTCCTCTTTCTCCACATCCTTGCCACACTATCTTTATATTAACTGAAAGAACAACAATAAAGTTGTTGGTCATTTCTCCCTTTTCATTTCTGATTTTGCTAATTTGGATATTCTCTCTTTCCTTTTTATTTAATTTGGATAAGATTTATCTTGCTGATTTTCTCAAAGAACTAACTCTTTGTATCATCAATTCTTTGTTTTGTTTTCTTTGTTTCTACTTTATTGATTTTAGCTCTCAGTTTGATTATTTTTTGTTGTCTATTGTAGAAGGAGGTTTTCCTCTCTTCCATCTCCAAGCTCCTGGAATAATGACTCATGGGACTCAAAATAATTTTACAAATACCTAGGCAATATAGCTAGGCTCTTCTCTGACTAGCTCTCAACTTAAAATAACGCATTCGTACTTACGTTCTGCCACACAGCTGGTTGTGTGGGCTCAGGAACTATGTGTCTGTTCTCTTCAAGTCTTGTCAGCTGAATCTTGAGTGCTTGAAACTATCTCAGAATCCTTTCTGCCTGCCTAATGTCCTACTTCCTATTTCTTTTTTGTTTTGTTTTGTTTTGTTTTTTTCTTGTAAAGATTTTAATTTTTTGCATATATACATTTATATTTTTACATGTGAGTAAAATAATTACATACAGCAAGAAGAACCATGAAACAATCAGGGATTATATGAATGCTACATTCATGGTGTTTTGGCTAATTGTATTTGGCAACCTTGTAGACAGCATCTTTCCTATCTTGATGGTTCTAAAATTCTGAATGAGAATCAATATCTATCATATCTCGTCTCTGTTAACTTAAAACATCTATCAAGACCTAAAAGCATCTTTAAAAATATATGGAACGCTTCATGAATATGTGTGCCATCCTTGTATAGGGGCCATGCTAATCTTCTCTGTATTAGTCCAATTTTAGTATATGTGCTGCCAAAGCACACACTGCCTCCTATTTATTGCCGCAGCCATAGGCCTTCAGATTTATTATTGACAGGTAAATTTCCAAGTGTCTATACAAACACAATATATTCTCTCAAAAGTCTACTCTTCTTGGGTGTGATTACTTCTTTTTTTTCTAGAGCTTTAAGGTGTCAGGTTGATAGTATGAGGTCCCTGTTCCTCTCTCTCTCTCTCTCTCTCTCTCTCTCTCTCTCTCTCTCTCTCTCTCTCTCTCTCTCTCTCTCTCTCTCTCTCTCTCCCTTCACTCTTAATGTAGGTTCTTGATGCTATGAAATTTCCTATTAGCACCTTGTTTATTGTGTCTAATAAGTATATGAATGCTCTGTGTTCATTTTCATTGAATTCTAAAGAACCATTATTTTTTTTTCTTCCTGTCTCGATCTATTTGTCATTCAATAGAGAATTTCCACATTCCATAAGTTTCTAAGCTTTCTTTTCTTTCTGTTGATATCCAGCTTAATTAGTGGTTGTCTGATAGAATACAGAGGATTATTTTACAAAGTTTTGTATCCTTGTGTTTTTGCCTTTGATTAGTGTCCTTCCCTATATCCTATGATTCATTTTTGTTTGAAACCTAGTTTGTTAGACATTAAGAGGCTATAACAGCTTTCTTCTTAGGCTCATATCTTTTTCAAATGCTTTACCCTGAAGTAAAGTAGATCCTCAATGTTAAGTGTGTTCATTGAATGCAGCAGAAGGGTGGATACTATTTTTGCATCCATTCTTTTATGCTATGTCTTTTTATTGGGAAATTGAGACCATTGATCTTGAACAAAATCAGTGACCAGTTGTTGTTAATTGCTGTTATTTTGTTGCCTATGGTGGTCAAGGTGGTGTTGGTGATGATGGTGGTATGTATTTTGTTGTCTATGGTGGTCAAGGTGGTGGTGGTTGTGGTGGTGATGATGGTGTGTAGGGGGCATCATTTAACATTTGGTGTGAGATTATTTATTTTCAGTGTTTTCATTTATGATCTTACATGTTTAGGTAGGAGTTTTCCTTCTAGCACCTTCTTTACTGCTAGATTGCACTTATTTACCTTCCAGAGGTTGAAAGTAACATACTATTGTTGTTGGATACCTGCCATTTGAAACACATTATGAACAAATTTAACTAGTTCTGACCTGAAAGCCTTCTCTTTGAGGGATAGCTTCTAAAATTTTTTAAATAATAAAATAAAACATTAAAAAATCTTATTCTCCCTAAATCATAGTCATAGACAACTACAACAAAATTGTATTTTAGGGATACAGAAGGGTACCTGTATATATAAGTATATGCATAAGACATATGTAAGCCAAAGCCATTAAAAAATCCCTGTATGGCATAAGAAGTTGTTCAGACAGTATTATCAGAGTATCTATGAGTCATTGATAACTTCTGGGAATGAGAAATAAGTTTTCTTTAATAGTAGGAACTTTGGTAGTGGACCAGGCTGTACTGAAGGACATATATCCAGAGCGTATACATGACTAATTGGGCACTATGGATTTAAAACATCAACAGGACACAGACTTGCATGGTAATGAATCATGAGGTGAATTGAAGATGACTGAGAAACAGGCAAGTGAATAAAATCAGTTTGGAGTATATGGAATTCTCAAAGAGAGATAAAAGCTTTTTAAAAATTCTCATTCTATGCACAAAGGTGTTCAGTTTAATTTCCGATAAAACTTCACTGTAAAAAGCATGTATAAAGTCATTTAGTCACTATAATGCATAATTTTAATTGTCAAACTGCTTAGCTTGAGAGACACCCACAAAGCATTAAAAATAATGCCCATTTCCTGGGTCTGTGATAAATTTTTCAGACAATAACAGATCATGAGAGCTCTAACATAATAAATTGGCTAATTTTTAAGCGATTCATAACTTGATGGAATTATTTTGTAGTAAAAAAAAAGTGATGCACATGGTTATACTATTAACACTCTATGTTGCCTTGGCTTCTTCCTATATCCCCTTATTTTTCTGGTGTCTGGATACTATGATATTAAATGCTTTGGTTCTTCATACCCTTCTCCAACATGATGAACTGAGACTTATCAAGTTATGAACCAATATTAAACCTATTCACATTATTTTTGTTAAGGCAATTTTCAGAGTCATGAGGAAAACCATCAGTACAATGGCCGTTTATTTTAAACATTCTCTGATGAATCCTGTCCAATTCGCTGACAGTATTGTGGAAGTGACTGACCACTTTGTTACCGGATTCAACACTCTCTGCATGACATAGAACCCATATTTGGCTATAATAAAAGGGTCAAGAAACTGGAGCTAAATAGGACATAGTCGTTAGGAGAAAACCTAGTGATATTTTCATAACATAGGGTCAGAGTATTAACACAACTCCTAATGACTCATTACTACATTAGCTCATTTCATCTCTCACCCTTCTCCTGAAAAACCCATTCTTGCAGTAGATATGTAACTGAGATCCTCAGCTCGTCAGAGTTAAAAATGTTAAGAAAGTAGAGTACTGAGTCCTAGATGGGATATACATATCACAGCTCTCTTTCTCTCCAAGGCTTAGGGATCACCTCAGACTTAAACGTAGAAATATTGTAAGAGCCAGAGGTGGTAGGTCTCTTCAGTGAAACAATGGTTTTCATAAACAACAAAGCATTTAACTCACAGTGGTTGTAACAGCAAGTACAAGACACGTGCCAGCTCAAGTCAGGAAAAGTCTCAGCATAGAAGATGAGAAGAGGACCTAAAAATAACAGAAA
The DNA here is from genome assembly GCF_964271855.1 of Acomys minous. Taxonomy (NCBI): domain Eukaryota; kingdom Metazoa; phylum Chordata; class Mammalia; order Rodentia; family Muridae; genus Acomys; species Acomys minous. Next base: position 28,927,987 of record NC_140493.1, on the reverse strand, counting down.
AAAATCTATTGTCATTTGACAGCATCCGGGAGACAGTTATAGTTAACAATGTCATACTTTGTAAGTTAACCATAGTCTAGAGTAGACCCCATTGCCAAGAGTACTTGGACAAGACAAGTTGGAGTTTAAATTATTAATTAGATAATTTAAAAAGAAGAAAACCTGAACTTGGTTGGATAGGGAAGGGTGGAATCTGTAGATTTAGAGGAGTTAAAATACATCATTGTCTCAAAATTTTAAATAATTAATAAAAAATGTTACTATGAAAGAAAAATCCCTTAGTTTATCAGTAACCATGTGGTTTGTATCTCAATAGACATATAGACACAATACTCTTCCTTGACAAGTGTTTTTGTAGAGAAATAGATTAAAATAAATATATTTTCTTTAAAAATCTTTCAACAACATCTTTTCAACTTGAAAAGATTTAAGAATAACAAAATTAATTTATGAACAAAATTGATGTAATTTTCTATGCAATGTTTCATTTTTAGAGGTTGTTTAATTTAAATACTGTAGCGAATATGAGAAAGAAACTAGATTTTAGACAATTCTACTGTTTTTTAATGTATGGGAATTATTAAATGTCTGAGTACTATACTTAAACAACTACTTAAAGCATTATGAAGCTATCTGGCAAAATTAAGCAGTGTTTTGACAGATAATAAACAAAGAAAAAATCTCTTCTAGTAGAACCACATACAATCTGTCAACATATTCCTATGTGTCTGTATTCACCAGATGTCAACTCCACAAAATGAGTTGAATTCAATGATTTACACCTTTTAAACTTGGTTCTAAGATCCTACTTGCAAAGTTTGTACTCAGAATATTAATAACAGCTCACATTTAAAATAAGAGATTCATAGCCTGTATAAGGTGAATATCGAATATGAATGTATACATATCTTATAGCATGACTTCTGACCTTTTACCAGTTTGGGTAAACACAAAATCAAAATTAAAACTAGTTACTGAAATAGTTTGATTTTGTGACTTGTTGATTTTGCTCATATTTAAATATTATCAGTATGCTAAACTTAGCCAATCATTTTAAATAGGATGTTCTTTATTTCAAGCATTTAGGTTAGCTAAAATAAGGCTGCATACTGTTGGGAAAAACAAATCTCAGGTATAATCAGAATGAAGAACTCAGATCTTTCTCTGTGTCTTATTCTGCTTTACAGTGCCTAGTATCCGATGGAGAAAAGCAAATAGATAGATAGACAGAGAGACAGACAGACAGACAAATAGATAGATAGATAGATAGATAGATAGATAGATAGATAGATAGATAGATAAGAGAGAGAGAGAGACAGAGACAGAGACACAGACAGACAGAGGAAAGCTTGGCTTTGAACCAATATTTGCCTATTGATAACTCATGCCAGGTTTCTCTAAGTTCACTGCTACTATTATTTTCCAATTCCACAGTATTGGCAAAAAATTTCAGTAATATTGTTTGTTAGTGAAGACTAAGTTTCTTACTAAATTTTCAGGATGTAATGGTTGGTTTTGATAATAAAGAGACTGATCATTTCCACTTGTAGGTGTTTTATTTGAGTTATTTATTTTAAACCAAAAATATAGAATCAAGAGTCTCATACATTTGGCTTACATTCAAACTGTAATATATTGATTTGTCTGAAAATAGCAGCTCAATATAAGTTTACATAATGCTTTTATAGACTTGGGTATATCAATAAGCATCAGTTAATTAATTAGATTAATCCAAACCAACAAACTTATATTGGAGTTTAAAGAAATTAACTGTACTATAAGGTAACAATGTCTCATGTATAAAGTGTGAATCTTCAGTCTTCTCAAATTCTTCCTGTTTTAGGATAAATATGTAATATTACTTTTATTAGTTTGAATTAAAGACAATTTCAACATGTACTCATCTGTTCAAAAACTATAATATGTTCTAACTGTAAGTAAAAATATCATGATTATTTTAAAATAATGTTTTCATTTAAATACATAAATTCAAACAAAATTATATTAAGAGATTGGCAAAATACTTCATACATCATACAATACCACAGTTTTCATATCCTGAAAACTTAGTTTACTGTGTTTGTGCTGTCCTTGTTTTATTTTATTGTTTCATTTATTTAATTTAACAGTATTTTCTCAACTCTTTAGGTCCAATATCATAAAGACTTCACCCATCTTTCATGAACACACATTTCCATATGTAATGAGGATATTTCATCCCATGAACTTTTCTCAGAAATCACTTCAATCTACCTACTTTGTGTGCTGTAGAGACTTAGAGTATTCTTACTGTAATTTTTTATAATTCTCCTAATAGAGAAAAACTATGATAAATAAAAATCCCTTTTCCTATAGCATTATAATGGGCAAGTTTACAATAACATATTAAATTTGTCTGATCTTATAGTAATAATACATTGCTTAAATTAAAATATTTACTTTTAATTACTTGTTCTATTTCTTGAAATTATAGTATAATTGTATCAATCCCTCTTCCTTTTTTTCCCCTCCAAATGATCCAGTCTAACACTTCTCTCAAATTCATGGCCTCTTTTTTCATTGTTTTTGAGTACCAATATTTAAGTGTAATCCTCACCAAAATCAAAGAAACTTGCCTTTTTCAACAAACGAAGACAATTGTATAAAAACTATGAAAAATCCAAATGAAGCATTACGGAGGCCAAACCCAACTGATACATCTATAAAGCAACCATGGTTTATGAAAGTGGTGGAAAAATTGTAAGAGCAAGGGGATCAGGGAGTTTGCTATGTCCGTGTCTCCTAGGTATGCCAGAAGCTTCATCCATAACATTTCATCAACATCACTACCTACACATGAGCTGAACTAGGACGGCAATGATAACATGCTAATGTGAACAGGAGAAAGCCCCAGAGTATTTAACCATAACATGAAGGCTCCAAGCCACACCATCACTACAACTACCAACAGCAACAATAACAACAAAAACAAAAATGTTGGGAAAGAGAGAGAGAGAGACTTTTTCAGGCAAAATAATTTATTTTCTTAATACAAGGGATGGGATAACCATTGAGATGTAACAAGAATAAATTAATAAAGGAGAAAAAAAATCAAAAAATAAAAATTAAAAAAAAATTTAAAAAAACAAAAAAATACTACCTCATTGGAATTTTAATTTCACTTGTTTATTGATATATCATCAATAATGTTAAGTATAACATTAATAAATATGCTTCCTATGTTTTCTATTCCAAATAAATGGGGAAAGTAACATAATGTGCAATAGCCATCAGACAATAAAACATGAATCTGATCACTATGTACTTAGACCATATATCAGAACTACCGACGACATGAAAATTGAATTGACATTTCCAAACAAATGTTAAACAGTTATTTGAAAACTGGAGAACTTGCTACAAATGAGTAATAGTACTATAAAGGAATATGACATGAAAGCAAGATAAGATGATGCCATTTGGTGACTAGCTAGAAGTCCCCTATCTGTTAATATTCAGCTATGATTGAATGTGCTTTGTCACTGAAAAGATTCTATGTTGGTGATTTGTCTCCACCATGGTATTGATAAGATATAATAAAAACTTAGATGCAGGGGATAATGGGAGATCATCACTGATCCTTCCATTTCTCTACCACTTGTTACATGGTAATGGTACATCTCTGTAGCACACACATGGATGCACACTACTATGCCATTTACCATATGATAGTATAGCAAGAGTGTTTTCACAAAACCTTTACCATGCTTATTTGATCTTGAACTTCCAAAAATGTGAAGTAAATTATCATCCTCTATTTTATAACTTGTCTAGCCTCGGACATTTGTTATAGCAACAGATCGTAGGCTAGTATGCTTCTAAATGACTTATTAGTCTTCAAAAATTACATTAACATTAATATGTTATGTTCAAATTAACATGTGAACATAAAACATATAAGCATATGACTCAGCACCAAAGAACAAGAGGCAGATATATGCCTCTTTACTCAACCACAAAGAATGTATGGTGTGTTTCTAGGGGAAGTAGAGCTCAAAGAAGACACAATTTTTAAAGAGACAGAGATCATATGGATTTGAAGCCTACTTATGGAATTAAGATTCACTTTCTTTAATGACTTTAAACCACTAGAATATTTGTACACATGCACTATCTAAATTAGAAATGACTCTAACCACAAGTTGATTTTTGGTTCAACTCAGCCTTCAGACTACACAACATAAATAAATTATTTAGAACAACAATTAGTCTCTATTTCTAAGTTAACAAAGGTATTCTTTCTATACTGTGGCACTCAAGTTTACCTGTGCTAAAAATGGAACCACATTTTCTGTTCTACTTTATTGTGGTCTCTACTTGCTCTTTTACAGAAATGTTGATGAGCTGGAAGGTGATTGCGTGTGGATTTAATAACAGCACTCTGGAAGACAAGGCAGTCATATCTCTAAGTTTGAACCCAGACTGGTCTACAGAGCTAGCTCCTGGACAGCCAGGACTATGCTGATAAACCCTGTCTGAAAAGAAACATCTCAAACAAACAAACAAAAGCAAAAACCAATTATGAAATGGACATTTTCCTAAAACTGTTCTTGTTCGGGAAGGTTCTGAGCCTCTGTAAGGACCATGCAGGCCTCAGACTTTTCTCTATGCTTGTTTGCATTTCCAGGTACAAGTATGTGTTTGAGCAGAGATCTCTCAATGGAAAAAATAATAATTCTATTCTTTGGATTTTAAATTGATATAGTCCTTCACCCATTTTAGTGGGAACTAATCTAAATCAATTCTAGTAATCAGTCCTTGACATTTTTTCTTTTTCTAATTTGCCACAAGAGCACAAACACACAGACACAAAACTTTAATATGATATTAATATCAAATTTACTGGGAGACTCCATGCTATGACCTTTCTTGTTTTGAAATTATTGCCTATAGCCCATGAGAGCCTCGAGCTGAGGAAAAAGAACAGAAAGCAGCAAATGGATGCCTAAAGGTTGTAGTACATGGATATTTCTCTCTACACCGTGAGTCTCAAACCTATGTATAGTGTCTTCCATAAAACTGAAATTTTAAATAATTATGTTTAAGAAATGTTTTAGTGATGAAGGAAAATCTTGAAAATTTGATCTCCTCACAAGTCCCACATACTCTAGAGGAAGCAATACCTAACATTTAGAAGTTATTCTGGCCAGAAAAATGTATAAAACATGAACATCAGTAAAACTATGCATATGGATGTTACTTACCTTAAGTTAAAGATATTATCTTTCACACATGAAAAATGCAAGAACATATGTCCATTTAAAATTATTTTTTATTTATATATTCACTTTACATCCCGATCATAGCTCCTCCCTTCTCTCCTCCCCATGTTACGCTAGCACCCTCTTTCTTTCCCCTATCCTCCGCCCTTCTCCTCAGAAAAGGGGTGTCCCTCTACCAACCCACCCCAGCAATTATGTCTCATCAGGACTGAGCTTACCCTCATCTACTGAGGCCAGGAAAGGCAGCTCTGTTAGCAGGAAGTGATCCAAAAGCAGGCAACAGAATCCAAACGGCCATCTTACCAAAAGCAACCTACAAACTCATTGCAATTCCCATCGAACTTTCAACACAATTCTTTACAAACCTTGAAAGAACAATTCCCAGCTTCATGAGGAACAACAAAAAAAATCCAAGAATAGCTAAAACACTTCTGTACAGAAAAAGAACTTCTGTAGGTATCTCCATCCCTGATTTCAATCTGTACTACAGAGTAGCAATAATAAAAAGTGAATGGTAACGGCCTAGAAACAGACTGGTGAATCAATGGAATCAAGAAGATGTCCCAGAAATAAACACACGTACTAACGGTTGCTTGATTTTTGACAAAGAACATATGTCTTAAAAATAACTAAAAATATTCATTATTAAACAGCCCTGGAAAAATTACACCAAACAGAAAACTAATGGTTTTTTTTTTTTTTATGAAGCTGTATATTTTGAAAACAAAAAGCAAGATCTTTTACTGAGGTGTCTGTCTAGCTATATCTATAATGAACAGGTCAAATTATCCATAAAGTATGGAGCCAGGTCTCTTGTTCATATCAACCCTATCTGTACATGACTCTCAAAATTCTGTTCTCCAAGGAGAATCCATAAAGCAGCTTAAAATCCCTGCTTCGCTTCTTTTAGTAAAAAATCCTGAGACAATATAACAGAGCAAGGATATACTTACAAATGACAGGTTGGAAATGATATTTAATATGCACTAGGAAGTGCTTTAGCTTTCAAAAGCCTAGGATTCATGTGTGTACATCCGGGATCTGAGAGATATAATATGTGACAAGACTGACGCAAGTAAGAGATTTTTCCCTACATTTTTAGCTAAATCAAATACTCTGGATACCATGAGGGATAAACTTCTTAAAAAGAATCCAGCTCCAGATATTAAAGTTCATATCCACTAGGAGATGTGTTTTTAGCTTCCGAAACTGTTAGAAAGTAATAAACATATCTAAAAGCTTTAGTTTTATTTGGGCATGTGGTTCACCTCTCACTTTTGATTTGCGTAAATAAGCCAGTCCACTCACAGTGCAATGTCTGAAGATGAGACTATATTGGATCAGAACCTCACATGGAATACAAATAAGATGATTTACAAGTCAATACCGTAAAATATTCAGACTGTCTTACCATACTTACAGCTTAGAGTCACAAGGCATTTACCTTATTAAGGATATTCGGATATGACATGGAACAAATGACCCAACCTGTTACTGCCTATCTCGTGATAATTTTCCACCTTTTGTGATAGTCATGTGATTGAATATGGAATGGATCACAGTAGAAAGTTCATATTTGCACTGCATAGTGAGGAAATGGCTAGGTAGACAGTCATGAGTGTACAGTTAGGAATATTCATTATGTCAATGGTCCCTCTTTATCAGTAGTGTGATTCTGGACAAGTGACTTGATGCTCAGAAATTTATATCTCTCAACTTTAAAATGAAACTTATTGAAATTTCATAATAGCAAAGACTGCAATTTTTATTTTTTTCCTTTTCTTTTTTTCTCCTTTATTAATTTATTCTTGTTACATCTCAATGGTTATCCCATCCCTTGTATCCTCCCATTCTTCCCTCCCTCCCATTTTCCTCTTATTCCCCTCCCCTCTGACTATTCCTGAGGGGGATTACCTCCCCCTGTATATGCTCATAGGTATAGCTTCTTGGTAACCTGCTGTCCTTCCTCTGAGTGCCACCAGGTCTCCCCCTCCAGGGGACATGGTCAAAGGTGAGGCACCAGAGTATGTGAGAAAGTAATATCCCACTCTCCACTCTACTGTGGAGAGTGTTCTGCAATTTTTAAAATATCATGAGCGAAGCACTTATCACCCATATAAACCACTTTACTGCATAAAGAAACACTTTGCCAAGAAAAATTTACATTTCTTAAAATATTAATAAACATGTCATTTAAATCAACAAACAATGACTCTCAGAGTACTTAAATATAAAACTATTTTAAATATATAGTTAACAGTTTAATGAAGTACTGATTCCACTGCTTGTAATGTAAAAGAAAATGATTCTGTTGTCGTTGTCATTAGATTATAAGTAATTTTTTGTTATCTTATATTTAACAGCAAAACAACTTAACATGTAAGTTCATATAATAGCTATAATCCTCCACAAACTATTTCACTAGGAAAAAAAACACCTAAATACCTTTCCCCCTTCATTCATTGGGTATAATCATTTTTAATCACATTAGGATCAAATTCTCCATCAGTATTTGCATCAAATTTAATTATAGTAGCAGATATTTCAAAATACAGCTGGGGTTTTCAAGTAAGTGCAAATGCTTTTCATAGTAGTGTTTTTGTTATTTGAGCAGAAGGATAGAAATGTCAAAGATGAATGGACTGTAAAGGGAAAAATGACAAATCCTTTTGCTATCTAAATTACGAAATAACCCAAGATTAAGGCAACTTTTCTGTCCTCGGGTCAGCTTTCAGAACGCAGAACTTAAATGTCAAATCTGAGTGCTCTGTTTCAGACACATTTATGCGAGACTATGTGAGGTCTCCTCAGGACCCCACTTTTAAAGTGATGGCCCTCTCAGCTTCTTCAAACAAGTCAGAAAGGAGAGGTACTCTTGGTGTTTATATGAAATAATATTAACACGTGAAAATTAAATATGTACATGAGCTTTGCAATCAATAACCACTGATCAATAAGTAAATACTAAAACTTAGAGGAGGATTATTAAAGGATCTCATTTTGTCTTACAGAATGTTGAAGACCGGAGGCATTAAGAACATGCTCCAAGACTCAGGCTGTGACTGAACATAGCAATATCGGTAGAGAAAACATATTTCAGCACACAGCACGGTATAAAAGACCATCCGTATCTCCAGGATGTTTAAATATTTCATTGTTAAATGAGTTATATGAATTAGTTTTTCAATTTCACAGTGGAAACACAGAATTTTAGATCTTTATTACAGGAGGAAAATGACATAATGTTTTAGTATCTATGAAATTGATTATACAGTTTCTAAGAAAGATCCATAAAAGTGAAATAAGCAAGGCAAATGTACAAAAGAAAAAAATAGCTTTTTATTTTACGGAGAATAAATCCCTGGAAACTACAGTTTAATTTTCACAATAGATGTGAAAGAATCAGGGGAAAATTTTCCCACAAATAAATAACAGCCCTCTTTCAACTACACAGAGGACTAGGCTCTGATTGTCTTAACAGAGTCTGGTATTTTCCACAGGAAACATGTTGCTGTGTCTCTATCTCTCCCATGTGTACCAAATATTAGATACGAAATATTCTGTATCTCTGCTTTGATCTTAAATTCTCAGGATTTCTTCATTTAATAAGTAGCCCTGGAGAATTCCATTTGAAAACACAAACAAAGTTGACCATTTGGGCTTCCATTGATTCCACGGAAAGTGATGGAAAATGAAGCCTCTTTTCTTTCCAAGTTATACTAAGAGAAAAGCAAAATCTAATGCAAGTCTACTGTCCACATATTGTTAAGGTGTGGCTTGGGGGAAAAGTACCTATGTAGCAAGTGCAAGCTGCAAAATTAAATCCCTAGCATTGTGAGGGAAAAAAAGTCAATTTTTGCTCTTTTTGTGCATGTCAATAATGGGTGTTGTCCCTGGAAGAGGCTTATCTATATTTTAGCTCCTGCATTGTTGTCTTAAGGAACACCCGTGCCCATGGGACCTTTTGAGGTAGAAGATCGAAATTTTGACAGGACTTTGAAAAGGAAGAAGGAAGTGAAAAGTGTTGTCTCAAGGAACACACATATAAACATGAAAGAACAACAATTTGGGGGCGTCCCACCCCTAGACAAAGAGCTAGTTGTAGCTAACGACTAGTGGGAGAGAGAGAATTCACCTCTGTGAATGACGAACCCATCACTTAAATTGTAGTCAATATCAGGTTATGAAAAGGCATAAACCAAAAACTGAACAATAACAAAAACCTCGTGTATTTCTCATGGTTCTAATGGCCAGATGAAGGGGAAAACTTCAGATGATTCTGATTGCTTTGTCAAGCACTGACTCTGCTTGGTTGCTCAAAACAATCCCTGTTTGCTGTTTTCCATTAAGGGAAAGAGATGGCTGGAAAAGAAACAGGACATGGAGTGAAGTCTGCTTATATCCGTCAGCATTTAGCATCAGAGCATGAAAAACCCCATGCACTTGGATGCTCACTCTTTCGGATTGCTTCTCCAAGAAAAAGTCATCACAAGCCTAAACTGAGATTAGACAATTCCCAGACAGTGTTGTGATTTTTTTGGAAGAGATTTTAGGCCAGATTGAGCACTTCACTAATGCATTGAAGTTCATTTTCTCCTCTAGTGATGCCATCCACTCCAGGGTCCCATTTTCCATAAAACTCAAATACTCAGAAAGCTACCTGAAACTCCAAAACATTTTACCTCATTAATCACATTAAAATTATGAAAGTAAGTAGAATAAAAAGCTACAGCTGTGTTGTTTTCAAGCTTCATATTAGCAACTGTCTTTGAGTCACTTGTGCTCTGGTAAGCATCTTCCTCCCTATAGTCCTGAAAATAACTCCAATAAAAATCATTGGTTCAACAATAACAACAACAACAAAACCTATAGCTGTAATTTTTAGACCATACTAAGATAATTCATGATGTTTAGCACACTGAATTTTTTTTTTTAAATAACCCAGAATTCGGACAATAGAACTAGAAAATTTTCTGTCAGAATTTTCTAAATCAGCCAGACATTCATTTTAAAGAAACAATTATAGTATTTTCAAAATCAGTAAAGTATAGGAATAGAAGCAGCAACTGCAAAGGCTGTGAAAAGGACAGATTGTACCATTAGAGTCATTGTGCAAAGAGCTACCAGCTGGGTATCAATCTTCCAGGGCATTATTGCAGATTGGAACGCAACCTGTCAGAAATGTCATCTTCATTATCCTAAACTTCTGTTGTAACAAGCCAAAAGCCTCTCTTGATCGAAAGTTTGACTAGACTTTGAAAACGAAAAGCGAAGTGGCTGCTTGAATTTCATTTCCTAGATCTTTATCAGCGCCAGTGGGTAGGCAAATCTCCCACTAAGGGAGTAAATATGCAGCAACTGGGCCATTTGGTCCCATTATAACTCCTAACCTTATCATGATGTTAACAACAGCATATTTCCATCTCTATGGTGAAGTGCTTTGCATCCAAACTTCCAATCTTATTTATAATTCTCAACCATTTTTCTTGCTTCTCAGTGTTATTTTTTGTGCATTTTATTTTTATGAATACAATCCTTTCATAAGCACAAAATTCCATTCCTTTTGGATCATCTAATATTACAATTTCAGTTTAATATCATAATCACTATTATTGAACTGCAGAATTATCTACTTAGAGATTTTAAAATTAAGTCATGTGATCATTTTATCACTATTCCCCCATGGATAAATTTTCTTGTTGACTAACATAGTCTATACAGTAACATTATTTTGTTGTTACATTCATCTGCTAGATATTTATCTTGATAAATATTCTTTATTTTTTACAGGAAGTAAGTTTTGTGTTAATGTTTTGTTTAGCATGGAAAAATACAAATAAATTTGCATTGTCAAAAGTTGGCTAATGAAATACATTTTACAGGAAAATAAATTTTGAGTGTAGTTAATCACTACAAACCATTGTAAGGCAACACATTTTGCTAACTTTTGCTCATTGAATGCTAATGAGGACATGAGAGGTTTTAAATTAATTATTATCGAAAACTTTGCAGTTTGAGTTCCTAGAAGAGTAATAAATACAATTAAATCTTTTCAAAAACATTAAATTATATAAATTCATTTCCTAATACTTGGATATTTCAAGAGAATATGTAGTAAGTTAATATCAATAACAAAGTTCCCTTTCTTGATATCAACGCTATGATACCCTGTTACTCCTAAGAAAATACAAAGATGAGAAAGATAAAAAGTAAAAGATACATGATCTAATCAATCACACACACACACACACACACACACACACACACACACACACTGGTATTACAATTTAACAGAATACTTCTGTAAAATTTGTCTAAACTTATTATTGTTTATATGAGGGAATGCAAGCAATGAATTTATGTCTTCAATGGCTAAGCATATGTTTTCTCATGCAAACATCAGTATAGATTGTTTCATCATGTATTTGCTCTAGAGAAAAATAAAAGTTCAGTATTACAAAGGATAATATTTAAAATGTTTTAAAAGCATAAAAATATTAAATCCTAAAAATATAATACAAAGGAAAGAAAATAATGCAAAGTGACAGCTGTCAAGATCTCACCACTAATACACTGATTTGATGAGCTATTCATTTACATACCTAATTAACATCACAATAACAGACAAAAATAATGCCACTTCATTAAAAATGGCTACAGACTGAAGTAGGCATTTCTCAAAAGATGACATGCAAACAGCATTAGATATATAAAAAATAATCAGTATCACTCATTTTAATGGAAACATAATTCAAAATCCAATGCAATATTTATGGTATGACCATTCCCAGAAATATTAAAGGTAACAATTGTTTATACAAATGTAACACATACACTTACACACACATATACATGTTCACAAACACCATTCAAAAGCCAATTTCTTCAAGAAGTAGCCTCACAGACATCCACAGAGTTTAATTAACTGTACGTGTGTATGTGCGTGTGTGTGTGTGTGTAGTTAGATATATTAATCCTTTGAGTAGTAATCATTTTAAGTATGTCCATAGTTGGATTTAATTGGCATATTGGCTCACATGATCATGGAGTCTTGGAATTCCCCCAAGCATCCTCCTTTATGCTGGAGAATCAGAGGAGTCAGTTAGGCAGCTCATTCTAAGTCTATGACATCAGAACTAGAGAAGATAATAGTGTCACTTTAATTCCAAGGAACAAAGCTCGAGACCATGGGAATTTTCAGGTACATGCTGTTACAGAGTACATGCTGAAGAACCTGGATTTTAATGTCCATGCTTTAGAAAAAGAGAAAGAGTCTGAATTTCTCTTCTTCTGCTTTCTGTTCTATAAAAGCACTCAGCCAAAAATATGTTTTCTGCTAAAATTGGTTAAACAATGAGATCTCTTTCTTAGCCCTTTGATGTCTAAACCATTCCCTTTAAAAAATAATCGGCAAAGAAAAAGATACTCTGAGAAATAAAGCTTTATCTCTTATTTGTGTATCTTTAATCTAATCAACTGAAAGACAAAATTAATCAATATTTAGATGCCAAATGCTTCAAGTTAAAATAAAGTCAATCAACAGTTATTTATCAAGAATGCATTCTTCCCCTAAACCAAAATCAACAACAGAAAAAAATAAAGTGTAAAATTTGAGGCTTTCCTGAAAAATACATAAATAGTTGTAGTCTCTAAAGTACATTAAAATGCCTCATAGTATAAAATTCAAGAGTTATGAAAGACAGTGGCATGTAATACAGACACAAGAATAGAATGCCATTGAGAAAAAGAAATACACAGTGAAAAAGCAGAGCTTTCCACTTGGTCTGAGTCATTTCCCTAGGTAAAACACACACAAAAACAAAACCATAAATAAATGTATACTCTAGGGAAGATAAGGAAGCTAGAATCCATAAGCAAGGATACCCAGTATGTAGATCAATACATGATAATAGATAATACTCAAAATTTTTAGAAGAATTTTACCTACACACAATATACAGTTTTCCTCCCAAGAGACAAAAGCTGCTGTTTATACTTTATTCAGGCATAAGTTTCAACATTTCCACTCTCTGTAGGAGGGAAGGTGCAGAGAGCAGCAACAGAAAAGTTAGACTCACATCCTGTGCTTCAGATATTCAAGTACCTAGTTCTTCAGAAACAGAGATGATTTCCCGAAAGGAAGTTATCCTGCGGGAAGGACGGCTCACACCTGGAATCTCAATGGGATGGAGCGTGGGCAGGAGAGTCAAGTTTAAGACAAGCAGAGGCAGCAACACTCTGCCTCAAAGCTGCCCAGAAACAAATGGAAAACCAAAGAAGGTACTCACTTAAGTTTATAGCTTAAAATGATGGTCCGTTGAACACTTTGTTATTGGTCCACAACTCTACAATATGAAGAATAATGAGCTCCAAATATGCTTGGAAACTAGCAAATATCATTTAATGTCAAGTTGGAGCCGGCTTGCTAAAGCAAGTATTTTATTTTTATTGTCTTCAAATGAAAACAACAACAACAACAAGAAAATGCATAAACAACTGAGTTCTCCAGTTGATAAAAAAAATATGAAAGGATATTGACAATTTATTTTTATAATTGGGTGGATAATAAATATTTATTATGTATTTCCTTATGGTCAGTTTGTCCAAGTGAAGCTACAGCAAAAGATTCTGTACAGTCTCCAAGGCAGTGTACCTTTTGCAAGCTTGTAAGTAAAACCTAAGGAAGTAGAGGATAGAGCCCTCTGCTTACACTGCAGTTACAGCAAGGTCAGCATGACTTGTGCGTTAGTACCAAAAGGCGACGCTCATTTCACCACAGCAGCTTGTGTTCCGGGTTAAATGCAGATGCTCCTTAGTTCAGATCAAATGTGGCCTATTGGTGACATTTTTCTCATGTCACCTGAAAGAGGATATTTGTAATTCATATAATTAAGCTCCTAATCAACTACCCCCATTAGAAAATTAAATTTACAACAGAAAACCAACTCAATTAACTATTTGAGGTACACTTGACAGTTTAAGGAAACACAGTCTTTTTAGCGGAGTGGGGTGTTACCATGACAACTGAAAACATGCCCTTTAAAGTTTTGACATCTGCTGGAGAATTTTTAGTACATGTTTGTAAAAATGCATAACTCCAAATCCTATTTACACTATGTTGCTTCCTACATATAGATATTGTTCATTGAAATTTTTAATCAACCAAAATAAAATATTAGCAATAGAAGCTAATAATGTCATAAAACAATCATAACAAGATAGTTTAATAAAAATTATATTGTAGTCTATATCACAAAAATTACTGTATTGCAACCACTCTTCATTTTTTCAATTTTTGCCTTTATTACTTGTATATTTATTTACTCATTTCAACACATCACGGTGCAGAGAGGTTGAATTATGACATTTCTATCCATGTACCAAATATGTACAGATCATATTCAATCTTTCTGTTATTCATACTTATGTTTTTCCCTTCCCTTTCCATAGTTCAATAGTATTCATTTTATTTTTTATTTCCTTCCCATCTTCTACATAATTCCATCAAAAACACAGTGACCACCTATGAGAGAAAACATGTTATGTATGTTTGTAAGACTGGCTTATTTTACTTAACTTGTAACCTTCAAATTCTACTCATTTTCTTGGAAAAAAATATAATTTCATTGTCTATGACAGTAAAACTCAATTGTGTATACAAGACCTGAAAGTCTTAATCCACTTAACCACTCTGATCACAGAAGTACTTGCTCTTTAAGATAATGTAGGTACTGCAATATGTATGTGATAAAATGACATTAAAAAAAAAACAGAGAAGTACCGTGATACAGTGAAAATTCTTCTGATACATAAGATACCTATTGACCAATACAAAACTATATACATACAGAACAGGGGGAAGTTTCATGTTCTGAGCTGGAAATGGAAACATAGGCAGAAATTTTATTATATTCCCAAAAATGGTTTATAGCCTAAAGTTGTGAATTATTTTGTCATTTCACATTTAATGTATTAAGATCTTGCTTTGACTTACATAAGTAAAATGTTCATCCAGAAGAAAAAACACAGATAAAAAGGCAACTAAAAGGTTTATGAAGCCACTTCTGTTGTTAATAGACAATTGTTATATCTATAAACAGTAATGTGAATACCACAATGGAGATTACTCAAAGCATACCCCTTTGAAAATAGGCATTTTGAAGACCTGAAAAAAAGCTTCATAAAATACAGACAAATATGAGTGACAAATAAGATTGTAAACGTCTTCTATATGATTTATTTTTAATTGAAAGACAATTACATAATTTCCCACCTTTTTTCCTGATGCCAATACATCCTATTCATTTTCTTTTCAGGTTCACAATCTCTTTAATCAGTATTGTTAAACATATAAATGCAATACATATAAAGATTCTTATTTAAACCTATATTGTATGCTGCACACTACCTTTCAGGGTAGAACAGATACCATTTACATCCTAATTTTTCTGATATTAGTTGTTAATGTGGTGACTGAATATTGCATAGTAACATAAGTTGTTATTGCTTATTAGTGTAGTGAATCAAATTACTTTATTATGCATGAAATTTCTGCTTTAAATTGAACATAATATATTTCTTTTTTAATACACAAATGCAAGAATCATGGAGTTGGCTTGTTATATGCTGTCCAGTTCCTGAGGTACTGAGGCACTGAGGCACTCCCTCGGGAGGTGAGGCATTCAGGTGCATCTCTTTGTGCCCTACAAGTCAGAAAAGCATATAGAAATTTGGAGGAACAATTAATTAGTCATACATTAACCTTGTGTACCCTATATGGCTTGCCTAAGTCTTTTGTATGGTGGCAACTCCAGTTGTATTTTTTTCTGACAACTTGTCTCCGATGGGGTATAAAGAGTCTGACTGCTTGTCTTAGCCTCAGTCTTGCTGGGACCCATCTCACGCCACCTGACTGACATTCCTTCTCACCATAATCAAGTATCCCTGGCTTGGTAAGTAAGTGCTGGTGCTCACACGCTCAGTGTCAGCTGGTTAAAATGCCAGTCACAAGAACTGGGAATGCAGCTAAGTTAGATCTTTAGTTTGATATCCAGTATCACAAGAAAACAATTACTTAATTTCAAAGTCTTTGAATTTTAATCCTTTAATTAAAACACAATGTTTCATTTGTATTTTGTGTGAAACTTTCTATTGTTTCACAGTCAATCATAGCTTTAAGGTGTCAAATCTATCAAAAACTTTCTTCTGTGTGTGTGTGTGTGTGTGTGTGTCCTATACCAATTATCTACAAGGTAAATTTATACAACATATATATTTAAAATGATTTTCATAATTGAACCTGGTGCTTTACATAGCTAAACAAGCACTCTATTACTGCGCTATATCATAAGCTATGGAAGATCTGTCTTTAACAACGCTTTTGTGTATGTCATAAGAATTGCATACTATTATGTGAATATTTCTTCTGTGGGGCTCAGACATTGTATAACCAAGCATCTCAGATAAAAATCATAGTACAAACGAAATGGGAAATGTTAAATGAATTGTAGTGTGCTATGAATGACACTGGATAACAGGCTATTTAATTCATCAACATTGCAAATTTAGGTTGTCACGGTCATCAACATGGATCACGACACACATAGTTCATAGCATAGTATCTTCTATATGTAACATACATTCTGTGCCTATAATTTTTCAAAAATATAGTTATAGAGTATAGGCTTAGACAAGGACAATGCCAGTTGACAAGCCAACATGGATATGGAAAAGTCCACAAGGCCCCATTCCTAAATAAGGACCTATATATGGTCAGTGGTTGCTGAGAGAAAAAGAATACTAGTTAATTTAGTTTACTTAGTCACAAGTCTCCAATCCTAAACACACATTCAGAATTTTATCAGTAAATGAACTCAGTAAGTTGTATGTATGTGTGTGTGTATGCAAATAGATAGATAGATAGATAGATAGATAGATAGATAGATTGATAGATTGATAAATTGATTAATTGATACAGAGGAGGAAGTCAAAGGGTAACAGAAACAGGAGAGAGTCTGATGAGTAAATATGATGTAAATATAATATACTGATATATAAAATTCTCAAAAGTAGAATGATTTTTAAAACTTATATAATAGTCTTTCATGTACAAGGCACACATGTTAGGAAATTACTGACCCATTACCAACATTAAAGTATAGGCCACATTACCATTAGTTTGTAAAAATTTCAGTGCAACTGTGTAGATGAACCACAATCTGTCATTAAGTTAAGAATAATTTAAGAACAGCTCTACCGACAAAAGCAAATTAAGACACAAGTTCCCTTTCTCATGTTTGATTTTCACTGTAATTATTAATAGAAAGTCATTGATTCTGTAACTCAGTAAGGACATTAGCTACAATGAACCTCAAATTTCCTTTTCCAAATATCCTTTTAATAAAATATCATTTAGAGACTTACCACTGAACCAAAGAGATGATTTATGTAAATGTGGGAACAAATGTTTGTGTGATCCATGTGACATGTCTGTATTTAGAACCATGGAGCACATTAATTAGAGTTGGGTATTTATAACTTAAGCAACAAGTTAAATTATGATGACAGACAATTAAATGAGGGATCAAGGAATGATCACAAAAACGATTTTGGATGAAAGAGCTAAGTTATTTTTACACTCGTGTGGACAAACTGTCTTTTAATCAAAGCAGCTGTAACTAACAGTTGATATATAAAATCAAAATTCCTATCCACACCCCCTCACAGTTTACTATATTAATTAGAATGTCCTCCACGTCACAACAATTTAAACATGAAACATGGCACAAAAGCTGAAGATTGACTGTTGACTACTGATTCAGATGATGAAAGTCACAATAAAAGCTTCAAAAATGCTCAAGGACAATAATAAGCCATATCAAGTCTACTTGACAGCGGAACAAGACTAGGTAATGAATAAAAAGTGGTCTATAAAGATAAATTCAAATGAAAACATATCAGAAGTTATTGTATGTATATAATACAATACATTGAGCGTTTTGATACAGAATAAATTAGGGATAAATTTTATCTGTGACACAGCAAATGAGATATCATTTGTTGCTTAGCAAAAGATTGGGTACAATTGCCTATAATGAAAATATCAAAATCATAGGACTCTAAATAAAGCATGTGTGTAGTAATGCATTCCTCAAAACAGAAATTTCTTTAGTACTGTTTTTGCTCTATTCCTTTTGATTGCATGGATTCTTCATATAAGAAAGTAGTCCAAGGAGAATTGTAGTTTAGACAGTCACATGAATATTCCATAAAAGAATATTCCCATCCCATTGATATTCAGTTCCTTAGCTGCCTCTCAGTCATTCTCTGTGCTGGCATGTAGAATTTAATTATATCATCCCTACTATAAAAAAAAACTTTTGGAAATGTGATTATTTAACTGCTTTCTAGGTTGTGTAAATAGTAATAAATATTCTATTCTTAAAACAACACCAAAAAAAAAAAAAAACCAAACTGAGGCAATAGCTATTAGGCAAAAATTCCAGAAGAAAAGATTTTGAAAGTCTTCATAATAAAAAAAGTGAATGTTTGTGGGTTAATATGCTAATCTTGCAGTAAATAATATACAGAATATACACATGTCAAAACAGCATGTGGAAAGGCAATTGATATGAAAACTTTATGGATTTATGTGGCAAATAAAATAATTTAAGTTTCTAAATAAATAAAAGAATTATTTTCTGTGTTTTCTGTACTAAGTATTTCCTCCATTAAATATGAGATGGATTATTTTCAATAAAAAATAATTATTATAACCAAATAAATAGAAAACAGAGGAGATGTAACATTTAATATGGATAAGAATAATAATTGTTTTGAACATCTTCCTTTTACATAGAAGTGGGCTGTATCCCAGTATGAGCTCTGCCTTTATGAAACTGGGTACAAATTTTTAAATACTTTCTTTCAGATAGTGGAAAGAGGAGGCTCAGAATTACTCTAGAAAAAAATTCTTTGAAATATTAAAGAAACTGAACTCTCTTTGAGCTCCACTTTATGGGGCATCTGGTTAGACATGAGTGGGGAGTGACACATATGAGAAACCATGGCTTGGACAACAGGGCCAAGTTTCACATGGCTGCTTAGGCAGGTCATGGGCTTGGATTTTATTAAAAAGCAATAGAAAGTGCTGAGCCTGTTAAAGAATCTTATTTCAACTCAGAAATAAGGATACAGCTGTGTGACAGCATTTGTGACAACATCATGTGTAGAGTCATTGATAATGCTCCATCTGAATGGGTCCTCAGAAGCACATGATGGAAGTGTGCATGCAGGTCAGTGGGAACCTATTCCACTGAGAAGAAGTTAAAAATACACAGCAGTAATGTCAGCAATATAATGTCCTAGTTTTGCTTTTGTTGCTAGGATAAAATACTATGGAAGAAAGCAACTTAGGAGAAAAATGATTTATTTTTCTCACACTTCTATGGTAGAAAATAAACTTAAGGAACAGGAATGTTAAAGCAAATAGGCACATCACATCCAGGTGGAAGGAAAGAATTTAGAAACACCGAAATTCTCCACTCTTCTACAGTTCAGAGTCACAAAGCCAGGAATGATGTCACCTATAGTGTACTAGACTTTCCCATGTTGATTAATAGAAACAGGGCTGCCACCTTATACAAGATTGCAGGCCAACCTGACCTGTGCAGTTGCTTATCCAGATCCCTTTTCAGATGTGCTCAGATTGTGTCAAAGACAATATTTTCACTGATATTAAAATGTTCTCCTTTGTCATATTCATCCATATAGCTCTGGTACTCAAACATTTTCATAAGATATGTAATTTGATTGGAGATAAATTTACTTTTTTATTCTCAATATATGACAGTTTTAATTATTTCTTATGGTACTTTAATATTCTTTCCATTCCTTTGTGTCATTTTTGGAGAAAAAACTAAAATAAATGTAAAACAAAATAAAATGTTTGTTTATTTATTTTTTTCCTTTATTAATTTATTCTTGTTACATCTCAATGGTTATCCCATTCCTTGTATCCTCCCATTCTTCCCTCTCTCCCATTTTCCCCTTACTCCCCTCCCCTATGACTGTTCCTGAGGGGGATTACCTCCCCCTCTATATGATCATAGGGTATCAAGTCTCTTCTTGGTAACCTGCTGTCCTTCCTCTGAGTGCCACCAGGTCTCCCCCTCCAGGGGACATGGTCAAAGGTGAGGCACCAGAGTATGTGAGAAAGTCATACCCCACTCTCCACTCAACTGTGGAGAATGTTCTGTCCATTGGCTAGATCTGGGTAGGGGTTTAAGGTTTACCGCCTGTATTGTCCTTGGCTGGTACCTTAGTGTTTAACTTCAGAAGAAAGACACCAAAGTAGTTTTCAAGTGGCCCCAGGTAGAAAACATCTACTCACACTTTCCCTTTAGTCTTGTCAGCAAGTTCCAGATAATCCATAGTGTACACAGCTCTGCTGAAAATTATTTCTACTTCACACAATAAATAATCCAGATGCCACATGTGACTATACCAGGGAAAGTGGCTCAGAACTGGAGCTGTAAAGAATGGACAAATAGCCATGTAGAAAACAAGTGAAATACAATTTCACTCAGTCACCAAAATGTGTACCAGTTCATATTTTTTCCTGCCAATTATCATGCCCTCATTTTCTAGATTATTAGTTGATCCTTAAATATAATTTTATAAATAGTTATAAAGAAATTTTGTAAGAACCACCCAACCTAATGAGTTCTAGTAGGGTCTTCTACATATGATAAAAAGCTGCACCCTTGAAATCTTAACAATATGACCATGAAAACAAGAATGACAACAACAGTTGTCACGTGGCTGAGAGAGACGCGCAAGAAACACTCCTAGAAAAAGAACTATAGAAAACTAATGGCAGCTAAGAGAGGGCAACTTGGTCTTCTCAGGAGAGGAGACTCCTGATTGGTTATCTAGTCTGAAGTGATCATCCTTAAGTATACACACACACACACACACATACACACACACACACACACTATATATATATATATATATATATACATATATACACTGTATATATATATATATATATATATATATATATATACATATATATATATATTGAATTGACTCATGGATCTTACACCCCCCAAGCCCCCCCACACACACAAATGCATACACATAGAGGGGGGAGGGTCAGATGATATGCAATAAAAATAATTAAGGAAAAGATCATGGATTTGAGGACTGTGAGAGATGTGGAAGAAGGAACTGTAGGAGGAGATGGTGGAGTGGAAGGAAATGATGTGAATACAATGTTTATCCATGATATTCTCAGAATGAGAATATGAAGAGAAAACCAAAGCAAATCACTCTCCCCAATGAAAGGTAAGGAAAAACCCTGCTACTTCAGTAAAGTACAGAACAGAATGTACCTTTTAAAATGTCACTTATTATATACTGTCAATTTCAAGGAATAGTGTGCTATACCCAGGTCTGATGGTGTCCCGAGAGTCTCACAATTCAAATCAAGTGCCTCTGCTATTAATACACACTATGGGTCAGAAATTAAAAGATCTTTGTTGATATCTTACTTTATTTTGCTTGATTTTATTACATTTTTCATTATTTTTCTTTAATTTTTTATTTTTAAATATATTTTATTAATTTATTCATATTACATCTAAATTGTTATCCCATCCCTTGTATCCTCCCATTTCTCCCTCCCTCCCAATTTCCCCTTACTCCCCTCCCCTATGACTGTGACTGAGGGGGTCCTCCTCCCCCTGTATATACTCATAGGGTATCAAGTCTCATACACAACCAGTTCTAGGTACCTAAAAATCTAGGTTGGTTTGAGTTTTTCTTAAATTAAAACTTGATTTTCATTTATCTTTACTATCTTTTTAGTTGCTTTTATGAATTAAAGACCATTCTTTCTTCTTAATTTTATTGTAATTTAAATGTTAAAGGAAATAGAAGAGATTTTTTGGGAGATTTGACATGTAAAATTAAATTGTTTTGTTTTGCTTTGGTTAAGCCAGTATGTCTTTGTACTATGCATGCATAAAGGTGTCTGCTCAAGGACATTTTATTTACTGGACCATGTTCATTCCTCACAGTGTGTATACACCATAGTCAAGTGAGAGATGCATACTAGTACTGACACCTCTAAGGGGGGGCGGGGTTCTGTTTGTTCTCTTGGGCTACAGATGCTTATTTTCATTGGGAGGTGGTTATAAGTTATTATTGGTCTTATACAAAGAGAAAACAATTTTGGACACAGGGATGTCTCTCTTTTCCTTTATCTTTCTTTCATAGATAAGGAGTTAGGAGCTAAAAGAAAAGATAGCAGAATATATAAATATATAGGGATGATAGAATAAAAAGTAGGCTATTGAATATACTCCTCAGCTTAAGGCCTTAATTGTTACTCACAAATAAGATTATTCTTATTTCATTGGTATAGAATTGTGTATATTGAGGCAAAATAAGTTTAATTTTGATACCTTGGTGTAGAATTCAAATTTAAGATTATTCTTTAATATATATATATATATATATATATATTTCTACTCTAATATAAACTATTGTCCCATCCAACTCAATTATAATACGAGGTTTACTTCCAATACCTAGAAATTAGAACTGTAGGCTATAGAGGATAATTAAGTAATACAAACTAATTTTTAGTTGAGAAAATTATGGTCACAGTCATGCCAATTACTTTTCTATGTTTATCACCAGAATGTGTATCCTAGGTCTAACAGGTAGATACGATTCTATAGATATATAAAGTAAAATATCTATGTAAGGTTTTCAAACCCCTCAGAGACCTGCAGCATATGACATTGAAAGCCATTTTTATCGTTCTAAAGATTCTTTGAACATAGTCTTTATAAAGAAGACCTTGTATCACCGAGGTAAGGTATACACATACACTCAAAACTATCAGTAAGATATTTCTTTTGGCAAAGCTTTATTATGTCCAGAATGATCAACTCAAACACTATTCACTTTGGCTATAATAAAAATTGTTCTTGTGATAATGAGATTAATCAGGGGTAAATTTGTAAATTATTTCTTTAGTAATTTTTTTCAAGATGTTTGTAATAACTGGATTATTAAAGTTTTTCTGTGCATGGTCCAACATGTAATGAGCTATAATAATAGTCTCATTCTTATCAAGAAATGCTCAAGTTATTTGGGACGGAGCCTGAATTTGGTCTTACAATTAAGCTTAGTTGTTTCAGATTAAGATGTTTTTCGATCTAGTTAGATATTTTAAGTTAGTAATTAAGAGATATGATAGACAGCGATTTTCATTCAGAATCTTAGACTCAACAAGATAGGAAAGAGGTTTACTTTAAGTTTGCCAAATACAAATAGCCAAATCACTATGAATGATAAGTATTTCCTGATCGTTTCATGATTCTTCCTGCTGTATGTTGTTTTATTTTGTTTATGTGTAATAATATAAATGTGTATTTTAAAAAATAAATTTAAAAAAGACTATATTTAACTTGTGCCCTTGGTTACTAATTCGAGAACTTCCATCTATCCTAGTTAGGACAGAAAATAACATCAT
Organism: Acomys minous; assembly: GCF_964271855.1. NCBI lineage: Eukaryota > Metazoa > Chordata > Mammalia > Rodentia > Muridae > Acomys > Acomys minous. Next base: position 28,904,176 of record NC_140493.1, on the reverse strand, counting down.
GAAGCTCTGTTGTGTATTCTCCAAAACAATAAGTTGTGAAAATACCAAGCACCTCTCTTTGTGCTTTTCCTCATTCCTTTGTTCCTTTATTATGCAGACATAATTACCTTAAATCAACGCAAAAATAGTTATGACTCATGTTTTTCCTTGTTATGTCCTTGTTTAGAACTCAATATTGTTTTCTCGTTTCAATTTTTATTAACTAACTTTTTCCTTTACATAAATCTTTAAACTCTACATTTTCTAAAGAAATTAAGTCCCTCTAACAGAATTTACTATTGAGGAACTGATTCAGTCTCAGTTCTGTGAGCAAAGACTGGCACCTACTGGCATAATATATTCAGTTTGCAGCTGGACTAAAAACTGTCAGTCACAAGGCAGTTTATCTTTATTTTATTTAATTTTTTAGTTCCATGATATGGCTTTGACTTTAGTTGATATTAAAATTAAAAATCATAAAATATAGTTGAATATATTCAACTGTCAATGTTATCTTTAACAGATGAAATTTGAGTAAGATCTACAAAGTTAAAGAGAAATAGTAAATGTAAAGGCTGCTCTTTTGGCTTTCTAAACTAACCAGAATCAAGCTGTGAGAATTTGCAATTGAGAACAAGTATGTTTTAACAGACTCAGTTACAAATTATGAGTAGAGAATTCATGGGCATATTCTGGTTCAGACTAAAATATTTTGATGTTAGATACAATTTCACAAGTTCACTCCAACACTGTTGTCTCTAAGCCTAGGCTCAGTAAGTGGTGTTTAAATCTCAACGAATAATTAATGTACTAAATATAAGACAGGCCATAGCATGTAAGGTTCTTGCTGTTCTTATTCTGATATGATTATTATCATTCTGCCTGACGACCCTAATACAAGGACTTAGAAATTCTTTTTCCCTTATTCTTTTCCTCCATTTTATAAACAAGCTCACTGAGTCTCCGTCTAAAATTTGTCTAGTCCTTATCTGTTTCTCTTGATCTCACTGCTGCTTTTGTAATCCCACCTTCTCATCGTGCACGCTAGGTTAGTAATTGGTCATCTTGTTCTTACCACTACAAATAGTGTTATCCTCACCTAGAAAATCTTTATAATTGTGAATTCTATACTTAACTTGGATAAGAAGATACTGAATAGGAAGAAATATTTCAGCATTTAGTAGAGTCCCAGGAACACATTTTGTCTATAATGTTAACTTATTTGTCATCATATTATGTTAATTTTTACTTTATATACTTAGCATATCAAGACAACTTAAAACATACTTATAGACAATTAGAAATTTTTGAGACAGGGTTTCTCTGTGTAGCCTTGGCTGTCACGGACTTGCCAGGAAGGCCTCGAACTCAAAGACCTGCCTGCCTCTGCCTCCCTGAGTGCTTGGTTCACAGACATGCCCTTCCATGCCTTGCTTTAATTAAATATTTTTGAAAGATAAATAAACAGCTATTCACAGGATCAAGTATATGATTACCTTAATTACAGTTGTTCGGCTGATATACAATCTCCAGTTTTATGAAGAATTTTAGAAGAGAAAAAATTATTTTGTATAAGTATGACTCTATAGATTTTCATTCCAAAAATAATAAAGTTGTACATGTGAATTATTTGTCTTCATCCTTTTTCATTAAGTAGTATGACTAGGTTCTAAATTGTGGCTGTCAAATCTTACTGTGTATTTCTGGAAAACTATGCGAACCAGTTAGATTATAATTGGCATAGATTGAGCAGCAAGTATTTTAAATATACAATAGATAAGTGTTGACATGTTTAAACACCCATGAAATCATCTCCCAAACCAAGATAATAAACATGTCTCTCTTTTGCAAAATCTTCCTGTATCCCTTTAGTGATCTGTAACTTCACCCCCTCACCATCTTCCCCTCCTCTTATAGATAACAACTAGGTTCCAGAGACTTTAGTTTGCATTTTACAGTACATGTTGTAAATGAAATCACAAAAATTTTAATGAACACACCTCTACTCTCTCTCCCATATTTATGTTTTCTTAATAACCATTAAATTCAATTAATGCTGATTCTATGTGCTTTTATATGGGGTCATTCAAATGGTACTTTCTCCTACCTGTCAGCCTACTCCACTCTCTTACAATTTCCTGCCCTCATACTCTCTTTTCCTTTCCCTAAGTCATCTTTCTAGCCTTCTTTATATTGGTGTGTTTGTGTGTGTGTGTGTGTGTGTGTGTGTGTGTGTGCGCGTGTGCGTGTGTGTGTGCGTGTGCTTGTGTGTGTGTGTGTGTGTGTGTCTGTGCGTGAGAGAGAGAGAGACATGGACAGAGACAGAAACAGAGACAAAGAGAGACAGAGAGACAGAGGCAGAGAGACAGAGACAGACAGAGACAAAGAGAGACAGAGAGACAGAGACAGAGAGACAGAGAGAGAGAGAATTAGTGCATGAGCACAAGATATTATGTGCCCCAAAATTTTTTCTTGCAGGAACCTTCATACTTTTGTCCACAGTGCCCAAATCAAGGTGTGCACATTATCTTACTATGATTATTATTTGTTTCCTTGTTAACTATATTATACTGGAATACAACAGACACTATATATTGCCTCAATTGTCATTTTCCTCATAGCTAAGGATTTTCAACAGTTTTATATGTTTATTCGGCATTTATACTTATTTTGACAACTGCTCAATTCTCTTGCCTTAGTAGTTGCCTTACAGGTTGTTTTGTATACATTCTAAGTGTTAATTCCATATGAAATGTAAAGTAGGTGATAGTTTCCTTCTATTCTACAAACTTCTGAGTGAATGTTTTGATAAGAATGATATCATTCTTATAAAAAATTTTCAAACTTCAGCTTACACCAGTTGGAATAATACAGTTTATATAAATGATATACTCAGATTGTATCGGGAAATATGCTTATGAGGATAATGTCATCATATCAAAGGAGAATCAAAGCTAAGTTAAAATCTGTCTATATCTGTATATTTTAATTTTATAATTTATTTATATTACATCCCCTCACTTCTATCTTCCCATTCCCACTTCCCTTCTTTTACCCTATTCACCTCCTCTAGACCTCTAACAGAGGGTGACCTCCTCCCACACAATATGACCACAGCCTATCCAGTCGCATCTGGATAGCCTGCTTCCCCTTCTTCCGAGTACCACCTGACCTCCCCACCAAGGGGAAGCGATCAGATTTGAGGCAAGAGAGTTCATGTCAGAGGTAGTTCTTGCCCTTCCCACAACCGTGGAGAATGAGCTATCCATTGGCTACACACAAACAGGGGCGTCTAAGTTTACTGAATGAATTGCTGGCAGATCCGGACCCAGAGGGCCTGCACACACTTCTGTGCCAATATATATCTATATTGATATCTACATCTTTTCATTTTCTTGGGGAGTTGGAATGCATGGGACACAGTATTACAGAGGTATCCTTGGAAATATACCCAGAAGATGCTTTCAAGGAATGCTGTCCAAACAAATGACATGTAGCTTGAAATTTTGATGTGCTGCCATACATCTGTAACCCCGGTGCTTATGAAGTAAAAGGAGGAGGACAAGAAGATCAAAATTGTTTCAGATAGGTAGAGAGATTAAGTCAAGCCTGGACATGTAATACTGTGTCCCACATATTCCATTCGAGGAGGACCAGATAAACTGCAAAAGCCAGCTGGTAAATAAATTCAAGGAAAATGTTTTAGAAATAAAGAGATAGCCGCACCTCTGAACTCACAGTTATGACAATGCCAAAGACTAGCACAAACTTAATTCAGTCAAAATTACAGCATGAAAACAGGGAAGAGCCCTTTAAGTCCCATTTCTAGCTGAGGAGCTATTAACTCTTGAGAGAGAGAGAGAGAGAGAGAGAGAGAGAGAGAGAGAGAGAGAGAGAGAGAGAGAGAGACAGAGAGAGAGAGAGACAGAGAGAGAGAGACAGAGAGAGAGAGACAGAGAGAGAGAAATCAGTGTTCTTTAAACGTGTGGCATTTTAAAGTCAATCATTACTAGTTTAGGTATACAAAACTAGTACTCATCAATAATATTAAAGAACACAAATTGAACATATATATGTGTGTGTGTGTGTAGATAAATAAATAGATAGATAGATAGATAGAGAGAGAGAGAGAGAGAGAGAGAGAGAGAGAGATAGATAGAGAGATAGATAGATGAGATTGAGAGAGAGAGAGAGCGAGAGAGAGACAGAGACAGAGACAGAGAGAGACAGAGAGAGAGAGAAAGAGAGAGAGAAATCAGTGTTCTTTAAACGTGTGGCATTTTAAAGTCAATCATTACTAGTTTAGGTATACAAAACTAGTACTCATCAATAATATTAAAGAACACAAATTGAACATATATATATATGTGTGTGTAGATAAATAAATAGAGAGAGAGAGAGACAGAGACAGAGAGAGAGAGAGAGAGAGAGAGAGAGAGACAGAGACAGAGACAGAGAGACAGAGAGAGAGAGAGAGAGAGACAGAGAGAGAGAGAGAGAGAGAGAGAGAGAGAGAGAGAGAGAGAGAGAGCGAGCACAAAAAGGTTAGGTAGATTAAGGAGGTGGGAAGAATTGGGGAAGTGGTGAAAGTGATCATGATACATTGTAAGAAAGTATAAGAGTTAATAGAAAAACTATTTTTAAAAGAGCATATTGAAATTAAGAAATGATAGGAACCTTTATAGAGTAAAGAAATATGGAAAATGGCAAGGTCTAAGACTGGAGGTAATGTCTATCTTTACAGATCTGCACACAAAGAATGCTTTATTGTAGAGGGCTCAGCTGAATGTTGGAAGGCAACCCATTAAAGGATTAAAAGGAGATTTTTCTATTTATAAAGCCCCTGTGAGTAGAAATGTACGGGATATGTTGGTTTAATGTTTCTAAAGTATTTTTAAATATCAAATTAATATTTCTTCATACCATCCTTTTTATATGGCTTTAAAATACTCTTATGTGACTGAAGTAGTTTTTTTTTCTGATTTAATATTATGGAATATATCTTGGTGAATACTATTGTTACAATAAGAATCATTCATGTATCCCTAAGAAGAATTTTAAAACTGAGGTAAGTTTCCTTATAATCTTATACAAACTTTTATTTCTTTTGACCTTAAGAATCATTCTTGTTATACCAGCCATTGCTGAATATGTGTTGTCAAACCATGACAATTGTTTTTCTCCATCTTTTGAGATTCCTTTCTTATTTTACCAGTGATATCATTTTTTATTATCATAATAATACTTTTTTGGTGTTTAAATATATTTTCTAACGCTATTCATCAAAAGTCTCTGTCACTGAAAACTAAATGTCTCTAGGAATGATTTTATATTATTTTTCTGTGAGCTACCCATGAGCTATCTACATGTGCTCTCTATATGAAAAGTGCTAGGAAGACCCACATTTTATTTGTAGGAAACCAGTTAGGACAGCCTGTGATTGCCACACTAGGTAACCGTGAAGTCTAGGGCAAATCCCTGAGCATTTTTCATAACCAATTAATACACGGCACCTTAAATAATGTGGGCTTGCCGTTCTTTATTAAAGGAAAATAGGGCAAAGTTGCTCAAAAAAAATTTAAGAATATCCACAACTCACACAGTTAGACTACTATTCAGAACTCTTGACAATTATTTCTAAAGATAATAGAGGTGACCTTAACATTTTTTAACCTACTTATCATGCAACCTAAATACTTTTTAATATAAGCAAATGTCAATATTGTGTACATGTACAGTAAGCCAGGGAAAATGTTTCTGTAATGATTGTGTTTGTTGACATTTGTTGAATAACAAGTGGATCTAAATTCATTTTGTTTGGTCCAACCATTATTAATTGATTCAGAATCCAATACAGACTACACTGCTTTTTTTCCCCACTCTTCTTCAGGAGAGATAAAGGTTGAATCACTGTTTTTTTATGAAAAAGAAGAATCTATAAATCATTCCTTTTGCCATTATCTGTATAAATGTGCGCAAAGGCCATGAAAATAGTTGGATTCTCTCATTATTGTAAATTCAGAGTTTAGTAATATTGGTACTTTCTATTTTCTCTTTTTTTGAAAACTTATTTGAAAACTGGATGTGTCAGATTCAACAGAATTCAGATAGCAAAAATCAAACCCTCCCAATGAACATTTGAGCTCCCAGATGTTTTATTTATGACACATTATATATTTTTGTGTTGTTAACTATGGCACCAGCCAAGGACAATACAGGCTGTAAACTTCAAACCCCTACCCAGATCTAGCCAATGGACAGGACATTCTCCACAGTTGAGTGGAGACTAGGGTATGACTTTCACACATACTCTGGTGCCTCATACTTGACAACATCCCCTGGATGGGGAGACCTAGTGACACTCAGAGGAAGGATAGCAGGCTACCAAGAAGAAACTTGATACCCTATGAGCATATAAAGGCAGAGGAGTCCCCCTCAGTCACAGTCATAGGGGAGGGGAGTAGGGGAAAATGGGAGGGAGGGAGGAATGAGAGGATACAAGGGATGAGATAACCATTGAGATGTAATATGAATAAATTAATAAAAAATTTACACACACACAGATAAGTATAAAAAATTAGTTGGGGCTGAAGTGCTCAAGATGTTCTTGTAATGGGCACGGAATGGATTTCTTTCACTCATGTTTGGCTAATAATAACCATGTGTGACTTGAGTTGCAGGTGAATGACGCTATCTCTGTCCATTATCGTTACTAGGAAAACGTATGGCACAGAAACCTGCATTCAGGCAAAATTCAGGTACACATACAAAAGAGTAAAATTGAACCCTTGTACAGATTGTGAAGGGTTTTATGTTTTACAACACCTATTCTAAATATAGTATAGTTTTCTAGATGCATGGAAGTAATAGATATATGAGACTTAATTTTTTTTGCTAATAGGATATGTTCTGGACATTCTAAACTGTTAAGTTATGTGCTTCTAATAATTTATAAGAGACAAATGTTATTGGGTATGTTTATAGTGAACAATATGATGTATGTATGTATGTGTAGATGGATGGATGGATGGATAGATAGATGGATGGACTATAGGAAAATCTATCACACCTATTAATATACCCAAAAGCAAAGGAAAGTTTCTGCAATGATCCTTGCTATAGGCTAACTTTCATTGCACCAGAAGGCAATGGAATGGAGCAACAAAAGTCCTACCCAGCTCTCAGCACTATGAACCTTAACAAGAATCGGAGTTACTTTAGGGCTGCAGTGGTGGCACACAAACTCGGAGGTAACCAGCAGCACTGTCATTGGAATTAAGGCATAGTCAAAAAAAGAGAACTCATACTTGATACTGGAAACCTAGACAACTAGTTTCCCAGAGATAGTGAAGCCATGGTTCTTAGCGGAAAATATATCTCCACCACTTTGCTAAGTTATCATGATCCCTATTTACATTCCAATGTTTGTCCCTATAGCCACAGATACATGAATATCTCACCCCTCGCTAAGGCAACTTCTCTTTGTAATAGAAAGACACCACTAAGTAAAAACACAACCAATGAAAGTGCAGAGTTGTGAATCCGAGTCACATCTGATACATCTGATTCTACCTGTACCTAAGGATCAGAGAGCATTGTGGAAGAGGGTGGAAAGACTGTGAGAGCCCAAGGAACAGAGAGTTTCAGAATCTATACCCATGAAGTATCACCAACATGGTTTCCTAAAGATGACTTGAACAAGGAGGAAACTAATAGATAGGTTTATGTTGATAGGGGAAAGCTACGAGGCCTCAATCTTAGGCAAAGAACTGCAGGTAACTGAGGCAACTGAAGGATGCTGAGAGCAAAAAAAAAAAAAAAATACTCTTCCTTGGTGAAGATTATACAAATTTGTACTAAACAGTCCTCTCAGAAAACATATACATATAAGGAACATTATGCAAAATGATCTGTTTGTATATATGTATTTAATTATATATATGTATATTTATACATATATATTTATACATATATAATTTATGCATATTTATACATATATAATTACAATAAAAATTTGGGTCATGAATTTGAAAAAAGAGCAAGGCATATACATGGGAAAGTCTGTAGAGAGGAAAATAAGGGGGAAATGTTGTAATCATGTTATAATCTCAGAGATTAACACATTAAAAAAAAAAAGAATCACCATAACTTGGATCCCTCACTAGGGTCACCCTCATAGGTTCCAGGAAACTTCTACTTCCGTATTGTCTTTGACTCATTTGCCTGTTGTTGGACCCTTTTTTCTCCTACTAGGTTGTCTCATAGAGCCTAGATATGAGGGCTTGTTTCCAGTTTTATTGCATGTTGTTATGCCGTGTTTAGGGTTTATCCCCGGGAGGGCCAGCTCTTTTATGAAGGGAAACTGAGACACAGTAGAACTGGGGAAAGGAGATATGGAGGGAACCCCGGAGGAGGGGAGAGAAGGGAGGCTGTGGTCAGGATTTAATAGTATGAAAGAATATTTTTATACAATTTTTATTAAATATTTTTACATTCACATTTGTATTATTATACATATCCACAATAAACTACATACAGCAGGAAGAACCGTGAAGCAATCAAATATTCTATAAATGTTATATTCATAGTGTCTGGGTTATTTGCATTTGGCCGCCTTGAAGAAAACACCTTTCCTATCTTGGTGCATCTAAAATTCTGAATGTAAATCAATATCTATCGTATCTTGTCATCAACTTAAAATCTCTATCTAGATCTAAAATGTCTTAATCCCTAAACAACTAAGCTTAATTGTAAAACTACACTAGCTGCTCTCAACCCCATCAGAGACTAGAGAAGGAATAAATGTTTTTAACTAAAAAGAAAATAAAAAGAACTACTTTTTACTTTGAAACCTCTTTGAGACTGTACTTCAGTGATGTGGAGAGAAAGACTAAAAGTTTCTACGAATATATTTTAAAAGTATTTTTAATTAATGATTTCTATCTTCTGTTACTATAAAGATTTTTATTGACCTGTTACCATGTTGGTACATGACATTTGGAATTAATTGAGCTTCTGTTATGAGGTCATGGTCACTCATATATTGTTCAAGAATGAACTATCTTTTTTGTCAATTAAGGTGAAAATCATGTATTTGCATTGATGCATCAATTTATCAAATGATTAAAAATATTACTTAGCAATATCATAATACAAAATATTTTATTACTGCCATCACCACCCATATCAACAGGGATTAATTAGTTTATATTTTATGCCCTTTCGTCAGCATCATTCTTTCCCCCATCCCTTCGCTTATCCTAAGCTTTGTTAAATACCTTCCCTTTGTGCTTAAAATAAAAACAGAACAAAACACTACAAGGAACAACAGATTAGTTTCTTTTTTTAATATAGGGCTACTTCAGACAGTTTCCCTTCAGATTTATTATGTATCTCCAGACCATTCTTAGCATGTCTTTGAAAGAGGGAGCCCCTTTTAAGCCTCACTACACAAAGTAAAAGACTAAACGTGTATTTACCATATACAATTTGGAAAGTGCTTAGTCTTTTTCTGCCTACATAAAGTTTTCTTTATCTTTTTCAAGATACTAAAAGTGTCACAACATAGCAAAAGGTCAAAGGCATGATTCAGAGGGCAAAATTTGATAATGCTCATTTGAAAACAAATGCATCACTCAAACAAATGAAAGCTAAAATAAGTACAAGAGAATCATTTCACCTATCATGTTTAAAACCAAATAAATATTTTCTATTTTTTGTTTTGTTTTGTTTTGTTACTACAATATTATTTTAGTCAAAGAAGTGAGAAATCAGGAGAGCCTAGTAACATTGCTAGGAATGTCGATGATGTAAGATGTATAGGTAATAATTTAGGACAATCTACCAATGTTTAAATTGAAGAAATGTATCTGTTTGATAATATGACTTTTAATTATCCAGGCTAGATATGTGACCATTGCAGAAGGAAGCAAAGGCAACCCTCTTTTGTTATGCATTTTAAACATCATCTAAAATATTAAATGACAAGTGGTAATGTAAATACATATAAGAGCCTTTGTGTGTGGGGATAATGGATATTTACTATGTAAGTATAATAGTGTTTTAAATCAAAGTTACAGGACTTTTATATTTTTAATATACATACAATAGTACTTTTAGGAGTAACTGACATATACCAAACATTTTTTCTCTCGCTCCATATGCACTTTTAAAATAGATTCACATTAAATTTGAATATATCTAATTGTCATGTTAGGGCTCTCAAAACCACACAAATTCAGAAAAGATAAAGCACTCAATGGTAACTTAACCTATGCTCCCTGAAGGTTGCTTCTGACAGGAATACTTCAAGTTTCACTACTGACAAAATAGTGTCCTAACAGTTTGGAGAAAAGATACAGCTAAAATGAGACAGACTTTGAATTCATTTTTTTTCCTTATCAAAAAGTACATATAATAAAAAGTCAGAAATAAAAAATTACAGATAAAAAGTTTCAATGATATGCAACACATTTGGTCAAAACTAATTACATCAATGGTAGGAAACTAAAGTATGTTTAATCGTTTTCTGCATCTGCTTTTTTAAAAAGTAATATAATTTATTCATTCACTTTATATCCTGCTCAGAGCCTCTGCCCTCCTATCATCCCATTCCCACCCTCCATCCATCCGTCCTCTCTCTTGCCTTGTTCCTTTCTCCTGAGACAAGGAGAGCACCTTCCCCGGACCAGCCCACACAGGCACAGCAAATCTCATCAGGACTAATCACATCCTCTTCCAATGCATCTGCATTTCAAACGCCTTCAAGATGTCAATGACTTTACCTCCAAGCTTGTCAATTCTTCCAAAGCCTTGGCTCCTCTTAGTGGTTCTACAATCACCAAGTGATGAAAGTCAGCGGTGATTGCCTGGGTCTTAACAGAAAAGTATGAGGGAAATCAGATGAGAATCGATGTTGTACTCAGGAAACACTGAACAGTGTGAAAAATCGGAAAAAAAAATCTCCTATCCATCTCTAATCCTAGCAACATTCACATAAAGGAAAAAAATCCATAATTCAAAGAATTTTCAGAATTCTGGCAAATAGACTTTAAAAGTTGTAACAACATTCCCAAGGTCACCTCACAGAAAATTTCAAAGATAGTATTGTGGTAAAAACTCATACACAATGGCTATTTCTGTGACCTAAAATAAAAATTGCTAATTAAAAGCTCAAGAGCATATCATATTGAAAGCTTAAGTAAAGCAAAAAAGAAATAATCCTTCTTTAAATTATAAGCAGATAATTAATGGAATACAAATCTTTATGGTGGAGTGAAAATGTGCACACGTAGACATTATTATATTTTAGTTCAATAATGTACATTACATTAATTCAAAGATGAATCAAATAGGTCCAATAATGGACAATTAGATATGATTGACTTATCTATTGGATGTGCTAGGATTTATCCAACTTTGTTATTAAAACTAAATTAAGTCAGTATTATATGGTAATACATTTTGACAACTTCAATATACCTTGTGGTTTTTCTATATGCATTTATCTTAAAATGCAAGAACCCTTCTCTAATAGTATCACTAAATTCTAGGACACTTGAGTACATGAAGTTAAAAGTTGAGCTACCAGATTGATAACATCGGTCATATTTATCCACTAACTTGAAAGAAATCAGATTTTATATTTGTGAGAAAATATCTAAATCTTGCACTCAACCCAGTGACATGTTATTCTATTTCTCAACTCGTGCATTTCACTGTGTCAGTATTTTGATTTTTCAGTTCACAGGAGACAAAAGAAAGGAATGAGGCTCAGCCACAGTGTTCTGCTACTTAAAGAAGAAAACTCACTTTCTTCTACTGACATTAATGGGGCACATTTTATCTTAGTACAGACAAAACCAAGAAAGATCTGTCACGGTCTTGAAAGCTAAGGGCAAAGTTATGCGATTCTTCTGGCATTCTTACAGGCAGATGGAGACATATAAAAGAGGTGGGGGAGGAAGCAAAGACTGTAGATCAGAAATCATCAGTGTCTATTGTTGTGGTTAATTGAAACATATGGTCTAATAAATGTTTATTATTAGATAATAGTTAATACGGTAGTATTTCCTAACCCAAAACCAATGAAGAAAAGACACAGACAACGTTGTACTTTAAAATAGCCTTGGTTCACTAGGGGAAGGGAAGATATTAATCACTGAAACGACCTTCCATATCTCACAGACTCCATCTCATGCCATCTGATTCTAATAATTTCTGTCTTTGCTAGCTCACCTCCATAATCCACAAATACTTGCTAAAGTTGTTAGTGTAGGCCATTTCTTTCATGTGGTACCTCAGAGTTCCTTTCTTAGGCCCATGTGACGGGCTCCCATCCCGTGGAGATCCTTCTCCATCTTCTTTTCAACTATCTGACTCCTTTTCTTTCTCAAGATCCTCTTTTTGCCATGCCTACCTTCCTCCGACCCTGCCCAGGTATCAGTTTTGTTTATTATTCAAATAAAGAAGCAACGTCAAGCAGCAATATTTGTGGTACAAGACATTCTGCAGTAAGAATCTTGAGGCTCAAGCGATTAACAAGTACAAAGCATCAGACCATACTCCAACATTCTGTCAAAGAAAGTCAGGGCAAAATTTTATTAGTTAATCACATGGAATTAAATAACTTGACTCGCATTTATTCTCTTTTTTGAAATTTTATTTTTCCTGTCAGAGTGCGTTCTATTCATGAGAGGTGTCTTCTTTTATTTTCAAGTAAGACACTTGGAGATTTCACAATAGGATATTATATTTAAGCCCTAAGATAAATGAATAAGATTTGACAACATGAATTTGTGCATATGAATGAAGATAGTAATACAAAATTCCACTGCTCAGTCTGAGTCTCTGTGCTTGTACTTCTCCATGAATTTGCAAGCATGTTTCATTTCAAACATCCTTGCTTAATTTTTATGATAGTTTTCATTGTTATTTGATTTCTTATGCAGCAAAATTTTTTATTTAATTTTATATTAATTCTTTGGGAATTTCACAACATGCACCACAATACCACTCATCTCCCTGTCCCTTTATAACCACATGTCACTCTTGCAACTTTGCCTCCAAAAGAAGAAAGAGAACAATATCTCATTGTGGAATCTGCAGCTTATCACAGTGTGTCCTACGGTGTATTCTTTTATGCACACTTCTTTACTTTAAAATGTTCATTGTCGATGCCACCCCCGACCAGCATGAAAGACGCCAACACCGGGAACTCTTCTTGCAGCAGTTTATTCAGGAACTTTGACTACCGGAGTGACCTCGGGAAAAGCTCCCACAGAACCTTTATAGTGTGCCTGGTCCTATCAGAGACTGCCACGTTGTCGCTCTTGGTTGGTGCGTTCGGATCATGCCACCTTATGCTATGTCTTGTTCGGATCATGCCACCTCACGCTATGCCTTCAGGCATGCGCAAAAGGGGCTCGCTCATAGGCGCATTTGCGCATGCGCATCAGGGGCTCACTCAAGGGCGCATTGCGCATGCGCATCAGGGGCGCATTGTGCCGGGGAAGCAGCAGGGGGCGCTGCTATCTGTGGCTCTCCAAAGTTCATTGCAATGAGTCATTCTTCAGCTCAATACCTTTGGCTTCTGTTTCACTGTCAATACTGGATCCTCACCAAGACTTCTCATGAATGTCATAGAGATCCTCCACCTTTGGATCTGTGGGACCAGTGTCTTCATGCGCTCCGGCACTTCATAGATGGGGTAGATGTTGAGGACAGCCAACATGAAGCTCTGGATCTGGCCCTTGGTTGGTGTCAGAGCTGGTCAGTCCACTAGCCCTCCGTCGCCCACACCACTGCGACACGCTCTCCAGCAAGTCCCTGGGTATCTCACCCAAGGCTGCATCTGACAAAAGCCAGAGCCAGCTCTCCCACACTCATGCCCTCAGGACCGGCTCATCAGCGACAATGCCATCCAGTCCAGGTCTACTGTGCTTCTCAGGTGAAGTGCAGCCAGTGAGCGTCTGGGACAGCTCTCTTGTTATCATTACCCAAGGTCCAGCTCTCCCATCTGCTCTAGGTGAGGAGGGAATAGTGGAGAAGAGCATCTCTGCCTTGCCCGTGCCACCACAGGGTCAGCTCTCCCCTGCTCGTAACCTCCATCTGGCTCACCCAGGACATCATCAACAGGATCAGCTGTACTGTGCTCTATGGGGTAGGGGAAGGGTGGGGCCAGATCTCCTGCTCTCATGTTTTGGGAGCAAACTCTTTTATAGTGCCCAGGCACCAGGCGGGGACAGCACTGTACAACACTCAAACAACAATATGTCCCAAGGTAGGATCATAGACCAGGGACATCTGCCTAGCCTTGGTGGTAATATACCCCACTTTCTTCAGGACCTTGGACCCAGACATGCCCCTTGGTGCAACATAAGCCAGGACCTCATTGTGGCCTTAGGTGGCATTGTCAACCACCCACATCAAGCTGTTCCCCATTATCCTTGGGTCTCCAGTTCCGCCTCTCTTCACTGTGCACACATCCTTCAGCTCCTCTTTCTCTTCCTTCTCTCCACCACTTATTGCTTACCTTGGTGGCACATGGTGCCTCTGGTGTCTGGTGTTATCTCAGGAGTGCTGTAGCCTACCCTTGCTATAAGGCACCAGGCGGGTGTCTTCTTGGGAGTGTGGACCAATGGCGCCAGTCTGGACCAATGGCGCCAGGCTAGGGGAAATCTCAGCAGATACTTTTTAAAATATTATTTAGAGGAAATGTATCGAGGAATTCTCAAACTAGATTTAGATTAGCTGTCTGAAATATCTCTATTTCCTTTCCATGAAGATTGGTAATTCCCATGGTCCCAATGCTCTTCACTACTACCCAAATTTTCAAGTTAGTTTCAGAAATGTAGGAATAACCCATAACATCACCTGCTCTCCCAGTGGCCCTCTAGTGATGTGTACATCACCTTCTCAGTGACAAGTAGCATCAATATGTTGAAGAAAAATCTCTCAGCAAAGCATAGTCTGCCTTTCATAACCTAGTATTCATTGATATGAGGTTGTAGGTCTGGCCTGATCATAGAAGCATTTACAGTGTAAGTTAAAGCACAAGTCTGGCCCACTTTAAGTCAGAGTTTCCACACAGCTTTCTCTTTCCTAGGACATAAGACTCTTTAATATAGTGTTGCTGGCATTTAGATTATTAGGATTTCTAATTTATAAGATTTCTCTATCTTTACACTGTCTTCTGGCAGCAGAGAGACATAGTTTGTAAAAATCAACCAGAAAATCTTCTGGGAACAATTCACCTCAATTTGTATAGATAAACACATATAGGCAGAAATGCATGCATATGTCTAAATACTTACATATAGATACATTATTTTTAAAGACAAAATTTCACTGTGTATGCAGGCTGGCCTGAAACTTGCTATAGACACCATGCTGGTCTTGAACTTACAGATGACCACCTACCTGTGCCTCTCAAACAGTGGGGTTAAAAGCACACACCACCAAGCAGTGGTAGGTAGATATGTAGACAGTAGATAGTTTACATAGACAGGCACTTGGATGATGGATGGATATATTTGTGTCAACAGTTATAGATAGACTAGAGACATAGGAATATATAAAAGTCAGAATGTGTAAGGGTAATTTGTTCTTACTTATTTTGCTGGCTGTAGGACTTGAGAGACATACGTAATTTCTCTAGGCTAGTTCGTGTTAAAAAACAGAATACTGTGCATAGATCCTACTTTTGCAAGGGAATAAACAGTGAAAAACCATCTGAACATCTGTACTGAGTAAGTACTCACAAGTTATAAAGCTTTATATTGGGATGAGTGTATGCTTGTGTGCATATGTGTAAGTGCTTGTACGTGTGTATTTGTGTGTGTGTGAGTGCGTGCTTTTGTGTGTGTGTGTCTCTCTCTCTGTATATGTGTGCATATATGTGTCTGTGTGTCTGTATGTCCTTGTGAGTTTATGTGATAGGTATACCTACAGTTGGAGGATAAACTGTGTATCATATCCACTGGAACTGGAGTTGTAAGCACATGGTTGTGATCCACCTGATCTGGATGCTAATAACTGAAGTCTGGTCTTTGCAAAAAGCAGCAAGTACTCTCAACCACTGAAAGATTTCTCTAATACTTGTTTATTTGCTTTCTGGACAATAGCTATATATGTATTTTGTACCATCTGCCATGTCAGTTTCATTAATTTACTTTGGGTTTCATGACTGTTTGACATCTCAAAAATTACAATAAGCTCAAGTGACTGAATCTGAAATAATATTAAGACTTAGTGGCATCAAAACATAAAGAACACTGAACTAATTGTGAGAAATTAAGTAAAAATAATTTATAAAATCACTAATGAGAAAATTTTCAATTTAAATTTATGAGTTAAAGAGTGAGCATTTATATATGAACATGTTATGTTCACCAGTTATAATGCTCTTGATGACTAAAAATGCTATTCTATTTTAAGTAAAAACTGCGCATGATAAAAATTGTGAGTCCGGAAATTGTTTTTACCCTATGCAATCTGATTAAAAATGAAATAATAAAAGCGCTTTTACAAGAAAAAAGTAACCTTCTGAAAAAAATTAAAATATAATTACTGGGAAACACATTGACAAGGTCTTAAGAAGATATTTAAGTTGTAGGTTCCATCATCACTCCTGTATTATATAACATATTATATAACTTCTGCAAACTGCCAAGCAGTCAATAATTTAGATCCTGAGAGCTAGCTGTAAGGTCTCCATCACAACTATTCAACTATGCCTGTGTAGGAAAAAATCACCAGCAAAAAATGTATATCACATACCCATATCTGTATGTTAATAAAATTTTATATCCAAAAGTGTTGCATAGGTTTGGTTTGAATCAGTTGCCGTTGACAGACTCTTAAGTTTAATGCAACATATTCACTAACACATTTGGTGAAACATCAGTCAAATTTTTCTTGTCTTTACATCCAGCATTTGTAACATCTTGACAAAGTGTACTAGAGGATGACAACATGTCTGCTGTTGTGACACAATATGACTGGAAAGTATAAGTTGAATGTAAAAATGCCTCAGTATCACTTCTATGAGCCAAATTTTTATAGTTACTTGTTGTGGAATTCTATACATTTTATGATTTTATTTATCTCTCCCCTGTCATTCTCAAATCAACTCCCCTTTGCCTATCTATTAAACATTGCAATCTCATTTAAAAATAAAACTGAAAAAAAATTCCTCATCAAGTTCAATTTGTATGCCCATAAACTCTTGCATATATCACCATGCGCTAGAATGTTGCAGACTATCAAGGTGACACCTTTCGAGAATATTGACCCTTGTTATTCAACAGTTGGCAATATTGTTAATTGACAATATCAACTGTCAATAGTTAGTTGTCAGCTGCCTTAGAACAAGCCATTTTTTATGTGACTTAGCTGAGTAATGCAACTGTACACTATTAGTTAATTTTTGTTGCATTGATAAAAACGGACAAAAATTTTGGAAAAAAATAATTTATTTTTATGTATGGTTCCAGACAGAGAATCTGTAATGGCAAAAATGGCAGGACAACAGGTTGCATGAAGCCATGGAAACTTCCTTTGACTCAATGAAACCAAGATCTGGTTCTTTGAGAACACCAACAAGATAGATAAACTCTTAACTAGTATAACTAAAAAGCAAAGGGAGAGTATACAAATCAACAAAATCTGGAATGAAAATGGAGACATAATTACAGACACCAATGAAATCCAAAGAATCATTAGGTTTTACTTCAAATGACTATATACCACAAAACTTGAAAAGCTAAATGAAATGCATAATTTTCTTAATTGAATCAAGATCGGACAAACAAATTAAATATATATATCCTAAGGATATAGAGACAATCATCAAAAGTCTCCCAACTGGAAAAAAAAGAAGCCCAGGGCCAGACAGATTCAGCAGAGAAGTCTACCAGACCTTCAAAGAAGAGCTAATGCAAATTCTCTTCCAACTATTCCACAAAATAGAAGCAGAAGAAATATTACCAAACTCGTTCTATGAGGCCACAGTCACCTTGATACCTAAACCACACAAAGCCCTGACAAAGGGAATTTCACTCATTTCCCTCATTCATTTTTTTTTAACAACACAGTAAAATAAAATGTGATAAGCTACACCAAAACCTGTCACCTCAGAGTTGGACAAGACATAGCAACAGAAGGAAAACAGTCACAGGAATAAAAGAGTCACTCGTTTACACTCTCAGAAATCTCATTTAAAAAAAAAAACTCTCTAAATGTGAAGTCATAATATGTATGCAAATGACCTGGTGCAGGTCTAGGCAGGCCCTGTGAGAGCTGCTGCCTCGGTCTCTGTAAGTTCATGTGAGTTTTGCTCATGTGAATTGAGAGGGTCTTGCCCTCTTGGTGTTCTCTTTCTCCTCTCGCTCTTATAGTCTTTCTGCTTCACTGAACCCTGAGGGGAGGAATTTTTGGGGGGAGTTATCCCGTTTAGGACTGAGTGTTCCAAGATCTCTCACTCTCTTCATAGTATTTGGCTGTGGGTCTCTGTATTTGTTCCCATCTGCTGCGGGAGGAAGCCTCTCTGGTGATGGCTTAGCAAGCCACTGAGCCATAAGTATAGACGAATAAATATTAGGAGTCATTTTATCACACATTTTAAAACCAGTATTATTTACTTTTCTCCTAGGTCCCTGGGCTACCTAGACTCAGGTTCTTGGTCACCCAAGCAGTGTCAGATGTAGGTTACAACTTGTGGTGTAAACCTTTGGTCAGGTAAGTGATCGGCTGGTTATTCCCACGAGCTTTGTGTGCCACCATTACCCTGGCATATCTTTCAGGCGGTACACCATTGTGGACGAAGGTTTTGGGGCTTGCACGGTGCTTACACTACCTTTTTAGATAGTGTGCACAGGACATCCCTGTGATACCAATGATACACTGTAACATAGGCTTGAAGGTTCTATGTAGATACTTGCTTTGTATCATCAAGTTTAATATAGTTGCTGTCTTCAGCAATGGGGTGTCACTGTCAGTTTTTAGAGAGCAACCTGGTTTTGACAACCGAATAGGTTGTTTGGTGCCCTCCTACAATGGCCAAAAGAGTAGAAAGAATCTTTGATTAAAAAATTACTCCTTAATTAGCCTATAGGCAAATCTGAGTAATTGTCTTGGCTAATGATTGGTGTGTGAAGGTCCAGATTTCTGTGGGCGATCTTTTCCTTGGGCAGATCATCCTCAGTTGTGTAAGGAATCAAGCCGTGAAAGCTCCAAGAGTCAAGCCAGTAAGCACTGCTCTTCCCTGGCTTCGGCTCCGGTTCCTGGTTCAAGGGTTCTTGCCCTGGCTTCTCAAAGTGATAAAGTATGACCTGAGTGTTGAACGTCAACAAACCTTTCCTGTCCAAGTTGCTTTTGGTCATGGACTTTTATCCTAGCAATGGAAATCCAACTAAAGCATCATGTTATTATTCCTTGTCCCTGTAAGATAATAAAGCCAAAACTATGGCAGCAAAAAAGTGACAACTGTGAGGAAGGCTCTGAGAATCGTAAGCTTGAATGTGAAACTACGGAATTGAACAAGCAGGTGGCTATATGAAGAATGGAAAGCACAGAGAGTGGGGAGAGTAACTGCACTCCTCGGTATGTACCAACTGTCTGGCAGCAGCCTTGCAGCATACTCATGAACACCTGTTTTGTTGGAGGAGAAAGAGCATCACCATATAAATCTATCAGGGTCTATTGGGAATACAGAAGCAAGACTAGAGAAGTTTAATAATTATTGTATGATTATACATTAAGTGAAATAGTTGAAGTTTTAATTCATATCATCTACTTTCAGAAGACCAGTGATATGTGACTACGCTGCTGTTCTCCTATATATTTGTGACTATTTCCACCTGATGCTTTTATTAATGTTAATACTATCTGTTCTATTTTCACTTGTTGAAAATATCTCAAATCAATATATGTGCCAATAATTGAGTCTAGTTCTTTGTCATACTCTCTGTTATTAATGAACAATTCATATGTCTTTCTTGTTTTTATTAGACTACATATATTTCACTCATTGATATAATAACGTAAGTCTGTTGTATGTGATAGAACGAAATTCTTTAAGTGGTCACTTGCCATTTTACATTTATATGTAAGCTTTAAACTTTTTCAAACATACTTTACTTTGGGTTATTTAATGCTTATACCTCCCCTCCAACTTACCTACCCATAGAGAGGAGGGAAAATAGGTTAACAGGAACAAAAAGACCCTTTTTGGCTCAGTTCCCTGGAGTTATCATAGTCAGGATTCCAGTAGACCTGTTGGACACCAAACCAACAACTCAGCAAAGGTGACTGCCACTGCCGCAGCTCGAACCCAGAATCTCAAGGCATTCTCTGGAGCGTTTCTGTCTAGGAGTCTCTTGAAGTGGATCAATAAGCAGCCAAACAATAGAAAAGCCAAGCCTTATGTTTGGCGGTGTGTGTGTGTGTGTGTGTGTGTGTGTGTGTGTGTGTGTGTGTGTTGTGTGTGTTGTGTGTGTGTGTGTTGTGTGTGTGTTTCTCCTCTCAGAGTCTGTATTAGGAAGTTTTATCAATTGGCAAAGACCATGCCCCAACAAGAAGCAGTTCCTCTCCAAGTGTACAAGCACCACATGTTCTCTCAAAAGTCTATTTCCAGCCGATGAAGTCTGTTTCACGTCCCACATTTGGAATCAAAACATAAACACGTGTACATCAACTACCTTTTTGTGATCATTTTTTTGGCCTATTGTAAATGGCTGAACATGATCTACTACTACCTCAGGAGAAAAGAAAGCCACAGCTACTTATTAATGTATGTCAAGGGCTCTAGAACGGAGGAGACAAGAGGACTATCAGAGACATTTGTCATGTACGTCTTATGTCCTTCCCTTGATAGGGAATCCTAATTTGCCATTCCTCTGCTTCTGTAAGTTATAAACACTCTAAAGATTTAGACAAATTCTTAACACTCATAAAATTATCCTACCTTCCTACCTATTGCAGTCCATGAAAACACCCGTGTCTTAGGACTTGAAGCCTAGTTCTCTCTTCCATCACTTACATCTAGTCGTTCAATTTTTACTTCATAGGTCTGATCACTTCAGCCCTTCTGGTTCTTTCTACAACTTACAATTCTCATCAGCCCATAAACCTACATCAAAAATAGATGAACAGACATGTGACCCTTTTCATTGTTAGTGTCTATTGGGGACATGTTTGGTATTAATTTTGCACACTGATAAAAAAAAAACATTTCATTTTTCTGGAGTCTGGATGAGGGCTATTTACCTGATTCTGTTATGCAATAATGCCAATGATGAAATTTCAATCAAATGTGAAGTGTTACAAGACAGATCGAACTGTGGATGCATTGCTTAATTCAAAACTGTAGATGCACTTATGGTGAACCTAATGAAGATAAAGTTATTGGTCTAAAAAGAAAAGTAATTCTAAAGGACAAGGATTAAAAGGTCCCACAGGCAGTAATAATCAACAAACAAACAAAAGGAACAAAGATCCTTTTCACATTAGTGGGAACAATGTCATGAGGGGGCTTGGTGAGAAATAGAGGGACACGTTTGTTTCAGAAATTATTGACTAATAATAGTTAACAAAATAAGATGATATCGATGGCAGCCATTTGTGAGACAACCTTACTTTCCCTGGCAACCTGCCTTAGGCGCAATTTTTTTTATTTTTATGATAATTACAAATATTAACTCACATCACACAGTATATCTATTATGGGGTATCTATTATGTTTGTATTTATATATCTTTGTCTAACATATATGATAGATAATAACATATATTACAAAATATTATATATATGTATGTGTACAGTTTTTAAATTATATGTGTTATCAGTTTTATCAATAGGCTCAGCTAGCAATCAAGCAAGACACAGACACTTGTCATATTTTAAAATAGCCTTAGTTAACCTGGGGCAGGGCAGGTATCAATCCTCTAAACTACCTCCAATAGTAGGGCAGGCATGGGATCCCTGTCTCAATCCCATGTCATTTGCTTCCAACACCTTCTATGAAGCTGCCTCCCATCCATAATCCCATATACTTGCTCATGTTCTTCATCTGGACCAAATCCCCATCCACACCAGCCACATGCTTCTCCTCCAGCTAACCCATGGCTGCCTTCCTCTCTTCCCTTAGGTCTCTCTCCTTTCTCTTCAGGCAGTCTTTCTTCTTCCCAGAACTTTCTCTCCTCTAGCTCAACCTATCTCCTTTGCCCTGCCCAAGTGGGTCACAAAGACAGAAAACAGTGATTAGAATCAAAATACACCATTTCTGTCTAAATAAAAAAGGTCATTTTATATACAGTAAGTACAGTTATGAAAAATTATAAAAACCAATTGGTAAGATTTATACATATAATTTCCAATCAAAATGTATTTTGTAACCTTGTAGAAAATATTGTTTATTTTATCTTGGTAAATCTAAAGTTTTGAACCTAAATCAACATCGGTTAAAGCTCAAATCTATCAACCTGAAAGTATCTATGTAGACTTAAAAGTATCTTTTTAATTTCTAAACAACTAAGTTTAATTTTAAAAATAACTATCTGGTCTTCAACCCCATCAGAGAATTGAGAAGGTATAAATTGAACTACACGAATAAAAGGGAAGTGCAGGCTAGCAGCTTCAAAAATGAAAAAAATGACAGAAACAGTTTACTGCTTGAACAGACACCCAAACTCTCCATAACATTGGAGCATTATTTTCAGCCTCCTAGCCCAGTATATTTGACATACTTATTTGTGAATCAGGAAACACTGAGGATTTGCTTACCCTGTGTTGGCAGAGTCTGGCTGTCAAACTGCCTGTGTCCAGGTGTGTCCATTTTTAGGCAGAACTCTGTCTGTGGGAGAAACAAGGACATTCTTGTCCTGTGGCTGTTTCTGTCACATTTGAAGCCATCTTTATAAGGAGGTTCTTCAATGTTCATCATCTTCTTTGAGTTAGGCTGGGTATTATCCGGAGTTAACCTGTCTTATTGTCAAAGAATCCTAAACATAATAGAAATATTTATAAATGCCATATTCTGTAGGTCTCTGAGGTTTTTGAAGACCGTATCTAACTATAGAATAATATCTGTTAAACCTAGCATGTATATTTTTATATTTGACATGACCACGAATTGATCAACAATGACTTGTATTACTTAATTAGCCTAAACCGCCTACAATAACACTATCAGAGAACTGGAAGTCAAGCATGTATTAATTGAGTTGTATGTGCACAATACCTCATATTAGAGTAGAAATATAATGTGTGAAGGATAATATTAAACTTGAATTCTATTTCAATGTATCAAAATTAAATTTATTTTGTATCAATATACAACATTCTATATTAATAAATAAAAGTTAACCTTATTTGTGAGTAACAACTAAAGCCTTAAGTTGAGGAGTAGATTCAATAATCTACTTTTTGTTTTATCATCCCTATATATTTCTATATTTTTCTTTTTTTTAACCCTATCTCTATACCTAAGAAAGAAAGATAAAGGAAAAGAGAAATCTCTAAGTCCAACCTCATTTTTAAAAATAAGACCAGTAATAACGTTTAACCAACTCTTAATGACAATAAACATCTGTAGCCCAAGAAAGTAACCAAAAACCTACTCAATCTCCATTAAGGGAAATGAGTCTTTTAAAAAGTTTTTTAAAAGCTGATTTGGGGCAGAGAATACCTGTATAGGGACCCAAATAAAACTGGAAATAAATGGTTAAACAAACTAGGAATAGTATTTGTGTTTCAGTATTTAAAAGCTGTTTTTTTGTTTGTTTGTTTGTTTTGTTTGTTTGTTTTTTGTTTTTTTTTAATGAGGAACAACTAAAGGATTGGGCCTGAAACATGAAGGATGCGGGATGTTAGCATCTCAGCATGTAGGAGGAATAAGTCCTGTCAGGTCTGATCTAGCATTAGTGTCTGGTTTTTTAATTTTGAAAACATATAATTTTTACAAGCATTTTACAGTCCTATAACTATGAACGTACGAAGTGTGCAGGATGCACAGAACAATTAAGGCTGGTTCTCTGTTCTTTGTATGAGCAGAAGAAAGACATCTGTAAATCTTTATTCATGCCCCATAAAAAATGTCGTCTAATAATAAATCATGGGGATTCTGTAACCAAAAAGAAATTTTGACTAGGCATAGACATTTACGTCTCAGCCAGTCTTAGAGCTATTCCTACGTAGTGGGATTAACAATATAAATTAACTGTTTTGGTTTTTGGTTTTTTTTTTTTTTTGTAGTTTGCATTTATGTAAACATAGACTTTCTTAAGTTACTGGGTTTTTTTTTGTTTTTTTTTTTTTAGGTCTGTTTTATTTTGACCTCTTTTAAAGATGAAATGTAACATCACCATTAACAATGAACATACAATTATCATCAGGATTGTATAATTTTAAATGTCTTCTTTTAGGCTTTATGGCACCTGATGTTTCCTGAGAAAATATTTTTTGTTTTAGAAAGAAGCCAGTTGCCCTGAGCCAAGATAAAGGCATTAAACTTTAAATAAACATCATATGACTCTCGTTTTATTTTAGGGTTTATGTATATTGGAGATATCTTGTACCGGGCTTTTTATATTTGTTGTGGGTGTTTTTGTTTCACCCCTTTTCGACAGAAGGCATGTAGCTTGCATGTCTGTTTCCCCTTTTAACCTTGGTTCTTATTTTGATCAACAAAATATATTTTTAGGCCACAGGTATCTTGTATTTGGTTTTTTATATTGGTTGTGGTGGTTTTGTTCACCCCTTCTCTACGTGGGAGCCATGTAGCTTTATGTCTGTCTCCCTGTTTAATCTATGTTTTCACTTTCACCAACAAAACATATTTAAAGAGTTTTTATTATCTTTTTTTAAACATAAACCTCAGATTGACGTGTATCTATCCTTTAGGTCGGTAAGTATACATAGTCTATTGTTAAGAAAAAGAAACATACCAAAAATATTGTCAGTTTAAGCACTCTCTTGTAAGTAATTTATTTTATCAGCAGGGGGTTAAACCTGGGGAGGCCAGGTTAGAACTCAGCACTTTTGTCTGGCTTTTGTCTCTATTGTGTTGGGATTAAGGGCTGGAGCCACCACAGCCCTCTTTAACTATTTCAGTTCAATTTAGTCAAAGTCTTTACAAATCTCAAGCATGAATCAAACAAGGAATCTAGAAAAGTCTAAACCTTGGGTTATTTGTGTTAATTTAGGCTTTAGTTAATGAAATCCTTTTTATTATTTTATGGAATTTAGTTATTGTTATCTCTTTTTGGTGGGACTTTTTTAGAAAGCCCTGGTAAACACCTTGTAACTAAGGAGCTTTGAATCCCAGCTGCTTTAAATTCTATGGAGAAAAGTTTAGTTCTTTCTCCCTCTTTGGTTGTTAGTAACTCAGCCTCACATTTCTTGGCTCTTTGTCTTTTTTTTTTTTTTTTTTTTTGAATTTTTTAGAGAAGGTAAGTGTGACTATAACTAAACACACACACACACACACACACACACACACACACACACACACACACACACACATGCTTAAAGAGGTTGCATTGCAGTGTCAAGCGCCTGAAGTTAATAGAAAATGTAATAAGGCTATATTAGTAATATAATGCTTCTCAAACAACTCTAACAAAGAAGTGACTACTATGAGGTGAGGAAGGCCTCTAAGAGTCATAGGTTTGAATGTGAAACTATGGAATTAAACATCGCTGCAGAGACAGAAGCCAGCAGGTTTGTGGACTGGGTGTTGAAAGTCTAGACAGATGAACAGGCAGATGGGCAGAGAGGGTCCATGTCAAGTAGGTCATGTCAACAGCAGGGACCAAGTAGACCTGAAGTCCTACGGGCAGCGAGGAGCCCCTGACATCAATCTGTAACACACAAACTAAGCAGGCAAATGACATTTACTAGGGGTGCTGATAACAATGCAGTGCTGGGTAGCTACATCTGTTAATTCTTGCGTCTATAGCCTGTGAAGTCATTATGCTCTGTCCACATGATTCCGTTCTCCCAGTTCACCCGGATAAATTTGTATGATGGTGTTCCTTCTCCTCAAATGAAACAGGGATGTATGAGTGTGCTACAAGGGTGGTCCCAGGTAGGTGGGAGAGAAGCAGGGGCTCGGGCACTCTTCATTTGGAAAACAGAATCAGCAGCTGAGTGTAAAACGGGAGTCTCTCAGGGAACAGCACAGCCTCGGTAAGCTCTGTTTTACACAAGAAAACAGCTTTATCTAAGCAGGTAGCATTGAAAATGCCCCGTGACGTTGGAGTCACAGTGAACAGAGTGTTTAAAGTGCATCTGAGTGTAGAAAGGAGCATTGGCTCGTGTAAGTTATAATAAAATACGTCAAAACCTGAATTTTTGTCTACAACATAAAAGGCAAAAGGTATCAGATGAGTACATTTTAAACTATGCTTGATTATTTCTGCAAAAGAACAAACGACTTACTCACCTGTGTTTCTGTTTTAAAGTGCACCGTATTAAGCAAATATAATTTTTCAAACTTTATTGTCTCAATGTTTTAATAACACAGAGTGAGATAATTCCAGTATCTTGCCAAGACTAACTAAAGGTCATAGAAGAGCCATAATTTTTCATTGATAATTCAGACTATGTACTTAGCTTTCAGATACTTTACATTTATTCACTCCCAAATTTTTCTCTAGTCAGAGATATGTAGGTGCAGATATAAACATACATGAGCATGTATTCATGAGCCTGTACATAGCAGGTGATAGTAAATACTATGAGAAGAAATAAAGTGAACCACACCAAGCAATGAGTATGAATAATAAGAAAAGGTGTCCCTCCTACGACACACAATTATTCCTTGAAGAAGGTTATTTTTTTTACCCTTCCCTGACTCCTTTAGACTAGGGAACAGAAAAGTAGTAGCACATCGCCAAACAGATACCAGGCATCGGAGCTTGAAACCAGAATCATTTTTATTCTGATATATTACCATCTTCGACTACACTATGCACCTTTTATAAAAGATTTTTCTGCATGCAAAGGCTGAAAGCACTGGTAACGTAGCACTTCCCTGATACAGTGGAGTCCACCGGCCACAATACAAGTAAAATCATTCCTAGGATTTGCTGACAGAGGAGCACACAGTGAATGGCCGTCAGCCAAGTCTTTTCTACTTGAAATAGATAAGACTCTCAGCAGCTCACTGCACTCATCATTTCCAATATCACATAGGCCATTTTACTGCCACATATTGACGTATTGATATCCTAACACAAGATAGAGAGAAGGGTGTTTGCTTAAGCTAAGACGTCTCAGGATTTTCCATTTAAAATGCCACATGCTAACATAATGCTGCACAGGAGAGTGACTGTAATACAAACTATTTGAAGGAAGGAAATTGAGAAGCCCTGATTCCTGAATGCTACATTTCCTGGTGGGGAAAACCAAATTCTCATAAAGATTGCATATTGAGAATATTTAGTATTTAATTTACTTGTATTTAATGGTATTTCATTCCGTTGCATCTGAAATTC
The DNA here is from genome assembly GCF_964271855.1 of Acomys minous. Taxonomy (NCBI): domain Eukaryota; kingdom Metazoa; phylum Chordata; class Mammalia; order Rodentia; family Muridae; genus Acomys; species Acomys minous. The sequence goes on along the minus strand of NC_140493.1, from coordinate 28,876,700 downwards.
TTTGGCAACCATACAGTCATCAGTCATCAAAACGCTTTAACAAAATCTTAACTAGGAAACTTAACACCTACTCACACTATTGTTAGCTCCAGTAGTTCAAAGAATGCAAAGTCAATAGCAATTAGGAAAAAAAAACCCTTTGAGAAAAGAAAAGATAGCTATGAAATATCTAATTGTTTCTTTTCAAAATACTCCCTTGGTAACTTCAAATGCTAATAAAATGTCATTTTCCCACGTTAAATAGCACATAGGTCTTTCTCTTCTTGAGTAAGAAAAAAGCATATTGTTACAATGTATATAATACCCTTCATTACTAAAGATTATATTATTCTAATGTTACTGGATTATAATTAATTTGTAAGTGATTCTGGAAGCTTAAACCCCACTCTCTCTTTGTTGCTTAGCAACAATCAAGCTGCATGAAAAACTGCTAGGTTATCGACTATCGCTCAAAATGTGTAAACATACTTAAAAATTATTGAGGTGGAATTGTTCTTTCTAGAGTCTTTTCCATATTGTCTCTGTAATTTAATTCCGGCAAATTTGCCTCCATAATGGAAACTAGCTTAAATAAATATAGAGCCGAATGAAAAGGGTATTGTAAGTTCTTAGTGTAATAAAGAGGACAATTAGATGCCTAGAACACCTTGGACCTACATGCTGCTGATAAGTTCTTGTTTAGGAAAATAAAATCAATGATAATTGCACCCATCACTGAGGGAAGTCATGCTAGGAGACAGTAATGTCCCAGAGCAGAAACCAAGGGTGATGGTGCTTCCTGTATTACTTCTCAGTTTCGTCTCATCTAGGTTTCCTAAACAACCCAGTGGGCTGAGCCTTCCAACCGTAGTCACCAACCAAATGATACTCCACAGACGTGGCTAACACTTGGTTGCCTCTCATAGGTTGAAGGTATATTCCTATATTGAAGACACCACACAGATCAAACAAAGGAATAAGGAGATCCAAACAGGTCTAACCTAAATGTCTCTGTCCTTTAGCTTTTGGAGTAACAGAAGCTATTATTTACACTGTCTAGGGGGCAGTAGCTGCCGATACTCTTACTCACCTCACAGAATATTGCAGAGGAGAGGGTGTGAGAATTTTAAGAAGCAGGGCTTAAGTTTGTGTGCCCGAGAAAGGACAGGAAAGCTTCATTTATGATTCTTCAAAAATATGGCCACCTAAACATCAGCTTAACACTAATAATATCCGTAGTTAGGGTAATGCAGATGGAGGGGGTGTTTCTTGGGTTTCTACTCCTAGACAAATAACTAAAGAAAAGTAATGACTGAAGAGAGAGAAAAATTTGCTGTCTCAGGGATAAGGCTCCTAATTGGTTATCCGACACAAAGTGGTCAGCCGGAAATCATATGCACACAAGCTACACTAGACGGACTTGGCAGGTTGTATTTGCATATTTATGACAATAATAGTAGAGTCAAAAAGAAGCAATAGAAAGGGAGGAGTGACATAATTAAATTTAATTAAATAAGAAAATAGTAAAACTAATGACTTTTAAAGATGAAATAAGGTATAATAGGAATACAAAAAATTATGTAAGTGATAAAATTAAGTTATATGAAAAACTTGTCAGAAATTTCTTTAATACTTTTCCATTTTTTCTGTAGAATTATTTTATACTTATTTTCTCCATGTCAAATCATTACCTATTTCTTGAATGGCATAAATATAATTATTTCCTAATAGATGCCTTTCTTTAAAGCAATTTAAAAATTTTATAATTTGATATTTGTATCTATAAGTTCTAGTGTTTTCTTTGTTCATTGTCTTCATTGTTCAAATAACTATAGTTTCATTTTCACTGAGGAAATTTTGTTAATAAATAAATAAGTTAATGACTTGAAAGCATGTATTTTGTTGCATATAGAAACATTTCAAGTGATAAATCTTTAGTGGGAGTCCATTGATATTTTTTGCTACATTTCACCTTAAAATTCATAAATTTCCTATCTTAATTTTATATTTGGGTTCAAAGACAATGGATTCCCTCTGGCTTACAGTTTTCTTATAAGCCTAAAAGACAATTAACTTTTCTTGCATGATCTGCCTGCTTGTTTTCTCATACCAACACCGAGAAACACCAGGACAGCAATGTTCCTGTGGACATTTTTCAACTTTGATTTTTTTCTTTTCTGAGAATTACAGTTAACTATATTACTTATTTCTGAGAATGTATACTTATCACCTCTTTAGTCTTAGGCTGGCTATCTGGCATCTTAATTTGTTTTTTCCTCCATGATAAATTTTTTAGTAAAAATATATGTTATGTAAATATAACATTCTATGCATTTCTAAAATACCCTCACATTTTCTAAGATAGTTTTGGTTTTTAATCGAATGAAAATGGGCAACTTAGGTTAATTTCAGAAATGGATGACATCAGATTTATAAAACTAACTGAGATAAGAAACTGCGAGCAGAAATTTAGACAGTGAACACTGGTTATCACTCTTCTCATTGTACATAGCTAAGAAGCTTCATTTCTCTTCTCCAAAGCATCACTAATTTAAAATCCAATTTTACAGAAAAAAAGGAAAGAAAATTCTACAACACCAATGGCTTCCTTTTATTAAACTTGTGGTCCTTACGTTTCCTACATGCAACACACTTTAAAATATCTTTCTAAAATCCTGGGATATAATTCATAGATAAAATGTCTACATAGTTTGTTAGGAACTCTGGTTTTAATACCTAGTACTTCAAAAGAGGAAGAAAAGGAAAAAAATACTAAAGGTTATAAACATTTGATATATTTGATTACATTTCTAGGGTTGTTTTTTGCTCTTTTAAATTTAAAATAAGTTGTTTCTCTCCTCTTTCCTACACTTCTCATGTCCGACTGCCTCCAATTCATACTCTCTTCTTCTTTAACCGTTGCGGGTTTGCATACACATTTAAGAAATTAAACATATAAACACAACCTGTTTAGTCCATTTAATGTTGCCTGTGTATTTTTGTTTCTAGGGGTGGCAAATAGGTACCAGAAAACCAATTAGGGTGTCCATCCTTAGGAAAGACAATTTTGTTCCTCCCTGAAAATTTATTAATTACATATAGCTCTTCATCTAAGGATTAGGCCATGGGAGATATTCTTATCTTCAATGGGATACCAAATGTTTGAAATGTTCAGGTCTTTTTTTTTTATGCATTCATTTTTTTGACAATATTTCCCCAACAATCATATACTACCTAATAAAATCCATTACCAGAAAGGAAAAGACTGCAGGGCATTACTTGACAGAATTGCATGGCCTGAAACATTCTAAGTAATAGCATATGAGGTATCATTATTAAAATGCAAAAGACAGAGCCCATACCTGACACTGCCTGGATGTCAAGAAACCAGAGGCAAAAGAGCCCAAAAACCCAGGGTAAAAGAAAAAACACAAGTGGCATTACTATCATCCTCACCATCAACATCACCACCATCACCATCACTATCACCACCAATTAATATTTGAAAGTCAATGAAATGATTCCTAGTGATATTCCGTCATATTTATAGACCAGTGCTTTGCCCAGTTGTCATAAGAGATGTGTTATCCAGCAACTGATGAGGGCAGTTACAGAGACCCACACCCAAACACTAAGCAGAGCTAGGTTAGTAAAAGTTACTTTGACATTAGCAGCCAGGTTGCTGAATTAAAATTCCTCTATGATAATCTTTTCCATCTTTAGTCCTTTGTTTTAGTGACTGTAGTTTTGCCACTTTGTGTTTCACAGAAACTCATCAGTACTAACTTCCAGCTTTCTGATTACAGAGATGGAGTAAACTTCCTACCTTTTCACAGCTGATTTGGTAATACTTTGTTTTAGTCAACAGAACAATTACCTGAGTGTTACAAGCAAAAATTTACAAAGCACTTTGTATCTATTATGTTGAAACAATGTTTCCTCACAAGTCGGCTTTGTGTTTCTGGGCCCTAGAGCTCCTTGCAAAACTCCAGGGCTGCCTCCATCCAGGGCATAAGACATGGCCACAAATGTAAACTCAATGCAGTGTGTCTAGATTCCTTATTTATCCTGTCAACATTTAAATTTTTTGTTTCCTAATTTCAAGCAATACTCCTATGAGAAGGTCTAAAACAGAGAGAGAGATTCAGTAGGTCACACAATTCACCATGCAAGTCATTGGCGAATGCTTATTAAATATGTGTACATTAGCAATATTTTTGGTACAGACCAGTGGTTTAAGGATGTAAAACAAAGAAAATGGAGTTCCTACCTCTCAACTTTGGACACTATGAATATTTATCAGATACCTCTGACATTTGCTGAATGTGCAAAAGGCCTTAGGTGAATTTGCATCAGTAGAAAAGAGCAGCACTATTCAACTTTAGAAAATAATAATCTTTTTTCAAAGAAAATTTCATGCCTACTTTACAAGAACATGCCCTACTTCAGCACAAGTTCATTTTTCCTGCATCTGTACACACATAGATGAAAAAATATTTTTTAGAATTGGAAGCTATTATTTCTAAGACTTTTTTCATGTAGAATACATTTTCATCATGTTTTCCTCTTCTCCAATTTCTTCCAGATCCCACCCATCTCTCTACCTAGCTAAATGCATGCCTCTTTTCCTGGTCACTCTGTAAAATAGTAAACAAACCCAGTAGGATTGATGCAACAATACATACTTGCAGATTCTGAGGCAATCTGCACGATGGCTGCACATGGTTAAACCTGATTGGTCCCAGAACTGACAGGGGAAAGTAGACAAGGAAGGTTTAAAACCTTAAAGATAAAGTAGCTTTAAGTTTCAAATTATACTTGATTCTAAGCAAGTGCCATAGATTTTTTAATATTTGTGTTATATAATTTATAAAGTGTACCCCCCATCATTTTGTGTTTTCTCAAATTCATACATATGTACAATGTTTCACTTTTTAAACTCTGGAGTTAAGATTTTTTTATTTATGCTCTTCTTTTATCCATTTTTTTACATGATAAGTTATTATTACTATAGGTTTTTAACATAATTTAAATTAGAAATAAGTATTTGAAATGTCTTCAGTTACTTAAGACATGTTCTAAAATCTGCTGGTTTTAGATTCCCAAGTGTAATGGATGCACACATGATTCTCTTTTGATCCTAAGTGTGGGATGGGGAACAGATTTGTAAGAGAACAGGTGATGTTTATCTATGTAGAAGTTGAACAACTTTGGGGGGGCTTATATTTTGACAGTTGAAAAATTCTAGTACAGAATCTGAGAGAATATGTATATAAATTTTCCCTTTCTTAGTGCTTTCTATCAGTTCATATGATCATGGAAAATAATTACTATACTAAGCAAACTAATGCACAACTGAGTTTTAAAAAGAAACAGAGAATCCTTAAAATTTACACCCTGGAGAAACACAAATAAATATGAGTAATAACAAGAAAAAATCACTTTAATATATTCAGATTATGTTGATACAAGGACAGGGGCTCATAAGAAGATCAGCAAGCCCTACATTCTGCCTTATAAGAGTAGGAGACGTGTTGGAAAGATTATGGAGGGATGTTTCCTTCCATCACATCTCTTAGAAACATATCAGTACTTCAGCAGCTCAAAGAATTGAAAACTCAAGTCTTAATTGGAATTTTTATATCATGAAACAGAGCAATTATCACTGAGTTTTATTACAGTTTGCACTGTACAGACTTGAGCCATTTGGTAACTACTGCCTCAAAGATCAAAACATGATATTGAGATTACTAATCATCCTCATTTCCAGTTGGTTTTAGTATCACAGATATTTGGCCCTGTGTCTTTTTCAGTTTACCTAATTATCATTTGAATATTATATTTTACTTTGTCTTGGTATTTCAGAAATAGTAATCCTGTGAGGCTTGGAAAGTGACTTAAGAACAAATGCATCAGTCGTAATGTTAGCATTAGAATCCCTGAAGATAGTTAGTTGAAATCTGAAGTGACTGATTTAAAGATTGCTTTTCCCCAAAAGACCATATGGCCACTCGTGGGAAACATCACTATGAACTATGGCCTTGGTAAGTTCACTGAGTTCTGGCAACCACCTTTACTGTGAGTATGAAAAAAACACAGATTTGCTCACAGGATGCTTGACCGGTGGGGAACTGACTCTGACAATTATTCGTACAAATGAGCAGTGATTTTATCTAGAAAAATCTCTGACTGACATGGCATTTATGAAAACAAATTAATTAGGAAAGTGATCCAAAGAAACCTGAGACAAATAATTACAGAAATGATTTCTCCTACAACCCAAGCAAGAGACTCAACTATCTGAGTTATTTATTCATCCCTGAAAATTGCAGTTTCTCTTTTCTGTTGGTCCTGACAAATCCTACTTCCCTGATTTGTTTTGTTCAGGGACCTATTCATTTATAAATACTCCTTTCTAGATGTTGTGCAATATAATCACACTAAGGAAGGTAAAATCAGAGCCAAATTTTATGTTCTTGAGATAATAGACAACTTACTGTGAGTTGTAAAGATTCATTTCTCATTATTTTTCCTTTTTACATATAAATATATATTATTAGACATATATACAATAAACTGCCTACAGCAAGAAGAAGCACAAAACAATCAGGAATTGTATAAATGTTACATTCATAGTGCTTTTGCTGTTTGTATTAGCCAACCATGTAGAAAACATATTTTTTATATTGGTGAGTCTGAAATTCTGAATGTAAATCAATATCTATCATATATCACCTTTATCAACCTACATCTATCTAGACCTACAAACATCTTAACCCCTAAACAACTAAGCTTAATTGTAAAACTAAACGGTCTGGTCTTAAACCCCATCAGAGACTTGAGAAGGAATAGTTCTTAAAACTATCAGTAACATAATATGTAGAAGTTAATTATTTGACTGCTAGTGGTTTACATGGAATAAGAGACTATGCCAAGTAATATTGATTTTTGTCTTACTTAAGTTTAAGTGACTTGTAGTTTTTTTAATTCACATCTATCATTTCTCTATAAATAATGACACATATCATTGAGAAAATAAGTGTTTATTGAGTTGTAATTACTGATGACCCAAATCTAAATGTTTGAATGGTGCTTGACACAGATCTTGAAATATTAAAAGAGAAATGATGAAGACACATGTTTATTTTCTTCCTCTCTTCATCCCTATAAATGTAAAATAGTCTAATGTGCCTTTAAATTGCTAGTCATTCATCGATATACTATTCAATGTATTTAAATGTACATTTAAAGTTTTAGCCCTAAGTTGGTTTTAATGTAATTGATAATAATAATAATAATAATAATAATAATAATAATAATAATAATAAATGAAGTAAATATGACATGTATGCAAATATTGGATCAGAGTTTCTTACAGTGAATGCACCTTACAGATGAATAAACACCTGAGGTTTACAAAATATGATTTTTTTTCATTGTTGCTTGGTAAGTACTTCATTCAGACAGTGACATTGTTTATCCTAATGTTTCCTCTGTTAATCTTGCTTAGCATAGATACATGAAGCCTTGGAATTAGGTCTTACAATGAATACTACGGAAAAACTATAGTGTAACATCTATCATAAACACTCCTTAAAAGAATATTATTTTATAATGTATGACAGTACCAAAATATCATATTTTCCTCAAATGTTTATGTAATTTCTTTTTGTAAATTAAAAAAAAAACTTATATAAAACAAATCAAACTATAGAAGATATTTCTATCCCTATCTTGATTTCCACTTCAGGATTCAGGTCAGAGGTCAATAAATACAAGGAAAATGGAACTCATGTAAGCCATCTTACTAACAGAAGAAATGTGAGTTGTTCTGACTATGGACACTTCACACCTAACCATGAATGCTTGTCTCTTAGCCTAAGTAACATAACAGCAGATGAGATCAGGTGCTTTCAGGGTACAGTGTCACCTCTAAAATAAGCTACTATTGTCTAAAGAACATTTAAGAGATTGGTTATTGCTTGGTACAATATTATCTGATCAATAATATTTACTATGTTCAAAAGCATTTGGTTTGTAAGCTTTAACCACACAGCACTCTAGAAATTAACCAAATATGCTCTTCCAGTCCAAAGGCACATTCCAAAGTAAGCCATTTATATCTTTATATTTTTAATTGCTCAATTGGAAAAAAAGAAAGTTAACACTACCAATCTCTCTTTGTTGACAATACTTCAGGGTGCTGGCTTGGAAATGTTATTGGAATGTTCCACGCCACTGTGAAGAAGCCCTTCTGAGAGCTAAAGAAAGAAAGTAATAAGCAGGAGGAAGCAAAAATAGGGTGCAAAGAAAACCATTATAGCTTTCTCTACCTTGGTTCAATTAGTAGTTTGGATGACTTTGGAGCTTTGCCCTACGTTTCTGGAGTTTGATGACTGTAAGTTGAATTTTGGCCCCTATTTAAATTCATTCCTGTTGAAGTCCCCTTCCTTAGAATAACAATAACCCTGATAAATTTAAACTATGGACTTTTCTCATCAGTGAAAGATGAGCAATGCACTATATTAGCATATCTAGAGCTCTCTAAAACTACTATTTAGGCAATTTAAATTAACCTAATATTTCCCAAACTTATAGAAAAGGAGAAGTGCCTTGTTTATTGGTATCATAGTTGCAAATTCATACATATTCTGTTAGTTAATAGCCAAATAAGATAAATTGCTCAATAGTTTGTCGTGGAAATGTCTCTCCTCTATTTTTAAGATGAATATAATTTTCTTCTTGAGTACCAGTTCTGATATAGAGAGATGAGCTCTATGGAATTTTACACTGAGAAAAACCATGTCACTATAGATAGCTTTGTGGAAAGAGTACCATTCTGTTTACTGGACATTTTGGGGGATCCTGAAACCTCTAGCTTCAGTTTGGCCATCTGAAAGTTATAAAGTAGACCCTGAGATAACTCGACTCTTGAAACTTTCAAAAGATATTTAAGAAAAGGATAGAAATTTGATGAAGATGCATCTGTAGGGTTTTGTTCTTTCTGTACCCTTAGGGATTAACTATTACTGTATTAGCTTTATTAATTCAGAAAACTCTTTTGGTGTGAGATAGGTTCAGGGTTATATGAGTTCCACATGAATTATGGAAATCAAGGAAAGCCACAGATATAGCACTTTCAGTGCATTTGCAATAAGATGCAACAGCATAACACAATTCTGCCCTGGAAATTTATGTTACTTAGCTTAAAAAAAATATTCTTTGAGGACTTTCAGGGAATTGTACTGTGATCCCCAAACCAGAGGACTTGGAAGTCCAGGTAATGCAATGTACAAAGGACAGTTTTGCTGACACAGGAGATAGATTTGGTAGGATTAAAATGAGAATCAGGACGGAGAAATGGAATCCAACACAATTGGAAACAACTTTCTTGGAACAACCTGGGAAAATGATTAATAACAAAGGGAAATTTTGATTTGTGGTGGAAATCACACTAAAAGAGAATTTCTCCTATTTACAACTCATAGAATTAGCATAGCTGGGTATCATAATAGTGGAATGAGAGAACGGTCAATATATGAGAATCGGAAAAAAAAAAAACCACTGCTCAAAAGCAATAGTGAATATTGTAATGGATTAAAAACAAAGAGGCAGTCAGAAACAAAAATAACCTAGGTAGCAATTTACAGAACATTGAACGACATGGACACAAAGAAATTTTGTTTGTTTTCTGTCATTGTTTATTTCACACCTAAGAGACTTGCTTTTCATTGGTGTGCTAAACACCATGACCAAACACAATTTGGGAAGAAAGGGGTTTGTTTTTTGTTTGTTTTGTTTTGTTTTTTCATCGTACACACTATTGTCTATTTTATAAAGAAATGCCTAGGCAGGAGAAGAAAGGGTCATAGAGGCAGGAATTTATGAAGCGGTTATAGAGGATTGCTGACTTTCCTTTGGTCTCCCCTTTAGCTACCTTTCTTACACAACTCAGACATCTGATTAGGTATGAGCTGCCCATACCTAATGAAGAAAGTGTCCCACAGCCATGTCACAGATCAATTTGATAGAGGCACATCTACTGATGTTCCTTCTTCTCAAGTGTGCCATATTGACAACTATAACCATTACATCCCAGCACTCCTTGTCAACTTTGATACAAAAATACATCGTTTTAAGCCATTCTAATTCTTTTTTCCCCCAAGAGCTCATCTTATAATCTTGATGTGAAATACATTCCAACCTGTAAATGTTACACAGTCTCTGAATTTTCAACAGTATAAAAGTCCAATTTCTTTTTAAAAAGAGAGCGTCCCTTAATTGTGACTTCTCTTTGGGGGACTTTGACTCTCCCCACAATGCTAAGCATGACTTCAAATCCAGTGCCATATGGAAGACTACTACCACGTTTGGCTACCACCTTACGATGCAGCCTTACCCCTTCTTTTCCTGATCTACAAATTCTGTGTAATGATACCGATAAATGCTGTCCTATAATATTATATCTAAGTAATGCTGGTCTGTTACTAATGATAGTTGATTTATCAGTCACAACTAACTAGCATCAATTGTTCCAGTAAAGCAAAGACTTCATTTCTGCGGTGCTGGTCTCTTGTTAATGAGAGCTGGTTCTTCAGCTATAGGTGGCTAGAAACCACGGATTCTCGATTCAAATGCCACAAAACCTCTCCATTGCACACATTTCAGACGATACCTTCAGGGCCTCAGGAATATCAAGAGCCTCTCTGGTACCAGAAACATCCAGATTAGACATGCCCCCAACTGGGCCACCAGTTTACTCCTTGCCAGGTCTACCTCGGCCACAGCCAGCAGAGGTGATCTATACACCATCCTCCAACCCCCACTGCCAGGACTCCAGGCAATACTTTCAAGATATCAGGAACATACTGCCCTGCCTGGCTCCAGAGACATTCAGTTTAGACAATGTGAGCCTGCACTGCCAGTCCCCTCTCTGCAAGATCCACCTGAACCACAGCCAGCAGAGGTGAGTAATAGATTGTCCTTGGAGCCCCATTTCCTAAATTCCTGAGGAGATCTGCATAGCATCTGAAACATCTATCTCTATTGTTGGGCCACCACAAGAGGCTGGATCTACCAGGAACTTCCAACCCAAGGCCAAGACTGAAGATCTGATGCTCTAGGAACACCCAGATTAGTCAGACCTTCCTGATACTTGCTACACCAAGAACATCTGGGCCAGCTTAAGAACACAAAAAACATGTGACAGGGCAATATGGCACCTTCTAAGCACATTTATCCTACTACAGCAAGCCCTGGATAGCCTAACACAACTGAACCACAAAAAAAATGACCATAAATCCAATCTCACAAAAAAATGATGAGGCCTTTAAAGAAGAAATGAAAAAAAAAATCTCCTTTAAATAAATATAAGGAAACACAATTAAACAGGTGAAGGAAATAAATAAGACTGTCCAAGACCTGAAAAAGGAAGTAGAAGAAACAGAGAAGATATAAATTGAAGAAATGGAGATTGAAAACCTAGGGAAGAAAATAGGAACAACAGATACAAGCATCATAAACAGAATACAGGAGATACGAGAGAGAATCTCAGACATAAAAGATGCAATAGAAGAAACTGATCCATCAGTCAAAGAAAATGTTAAAATTTTAAAAATTCCTGAAACAAAACATGCAAGGTTACTATGAAAAGACCTAACATAAGAATAACAGGGGAAAAAAAGGTAAAGAGTACCAGCTCAATGGATCAAAAAATATTTTCAAAAAGATCATATAAGAAAAATTCCCCAAACTATAGTTTCCTATAATCATCCAAAAAAGCATAGAGAACACCAATTAGATTGGACCAGAAAAGGAAATCTTCTTGCCACATAATAATCAAAACACTAAATCCACAGGAAAAAAAAAGAAAGGATATTAAAAGTTGCAAGGGAAAAAGGCCACGTAACTTAGAAAGGTAGACCTATCAGAATTATATCCAGCTTCTCAATAGAGACTCTAAAAGCAAGAAAGGCCTGGACATATGTCTTGCAGCCACTAAGAGACCACAAATGCCAACCTAGATTACTATTCCCAGCAAAATTCAATCAGCCTAGATGGAGAAAACAAGATAATCCAAGACAAAGCCAAGTTTAAACAGTATCTATCCACTATTGCAGACCTACAGAAAATACTAAAAGGAAAACTCCAACCCAAGGAAGTTAACTACATCTAAGAAAATACAATAAATAAATAATTGTACACCAGCAAAAACAAAAGAAGGCAAGAACATACAAACACATACATACTAATGTTACCAACATCAAAATAACAGGAATTAACAATCATGTGACATTAATATCTCCCAACATCAACATCAATGGACTCTGTTCTACAATATAATGTTACAGGATAACAGAATGAATGTGAAAACAAGATCCATCATTCACCTCCATACAAGAAATACAACTCAGCAACACAGATATTATCCTATGGTAAGGTGCTGGAAAAAAGGTTTTCTAAGCAAACAGACTCAAGAAACAAGATGGAATGACCATTCCAATATTTAATAAAATAGACAATGGGGAAAAACAAAGAATTATTAGATCTTATTTCAAAAAATCTTTTTTTATTTAATTAATTTATTCAGATTACAACTCAATTGTTATCCCATCACTTTTATCCTCCCATTCCTCCCTCCCTCCTACTTTCACCCTATTCCTCTCTCCTAGGTCTAAGACCAAGGGGGACCTCCTCCCCAACTATATGGTCATAGGCTATCAAGTCTCATCCTGGTAGCCTGCTTATTCTTTTTTTGAGTGCCATAAATCTGTACGACAAAAAAAATTGGAAAAATCTAAATGAAATGTATGATTTTCTTGAGAGATACCACTTACAAGTATTAAATCAATTCCCTACAATAAAAGAGCTTCTGGAGGTATCACCATCCCTGATTTCAAGCTGTACTGCAGAGGCAATAGTAATAAAAAACATAGTATTGGCATAAAAACAGACACATTGATCAATGGAACTGAACTGAAGGCCCAGAAATAAACCTATGTACCTATGGACAGCTAACTTTTGAAAATGAAACCAAAACTATACAACAGAAAAAAGATACAATGAAAAAAAGTATCTTCAACAAATGGTGGAGGTCTAACTGGATGTTTGCATGTAGAAGAATGCAAACTATCACCCTGCACAAAACTCAAGTCCAAGTGAATCAAAACCCTCAATATAAAACCAGACACACTAAGTCTAATAAAAGAGAAAGTGAGAAATAGCCTTGAACTCACATGAACTGGAGACAACTTCCTGAACAGAACACCAACAGCTCAGTTACTAATATCAACAATAAATGGGATCTCATGAAACTGAAAAGCTTCTGCTGGGCAAAATACATTGTTGATAGGGCAAAATGGGAATGGGAAAAGATCTTCACTAACCCTACATCCAACAGAGGAGTAATATCCAAAATACATAAAGAAATCAAGAAATGAAACACCAACAAATCAAATAACCCAATTAACAAAATGGGGTTCAGAGCTGAACGTAGAATTCTCAAGAGAGGAATCTTTAAGTCCAAGAAGCACTGTAAAATGTTCCAAGTCCTTAGTCATCAGAGAAATATAAATCAAAACAACTCTGAGAATCATACATGTGTCAGAATGGCTAAGATCAAAAACTCTAGTGACAGCACATGCTCAAAGGGATGTGGGCAAAGGGAAACACTCCTCCATTGCTGGTGGGAGTGAAAACTTGTACAACCACTTTAGAAATCAATCTAGAGTTTTCTTTAAAAGCTTGGAATAGCTTTACTTCAAGACCCAGCTATACCGCTCCTGTGCATACATCCAAAAGAAGCTCTATCATACAACAAGGACCCTTGTTCACCTATGCTCATAGCAGCTTTATTCATAATAGCCAGAAACTGGAAAGAAGCTAATGTCCCACAACCAAAGAATGGATAAAGAAACCATGGTACATTTACACAATAAAATACTAGTCAGCTATTAAAAACAAAGATATCACGTAATTTCCAGGCAAATGGATAAAACTAGAAAAGATCATCCTGAGAGAGGTAATACAGACCCGAAAGACACACAGAGTATGTACTCACTTGTAAGTGGATAACATTAGCCATAAAGTACGGAGTAACTATGGGATAATCCACTGATCCAAAGAAGTCTAGGAAGGCTCAAGGGAAGATGTTTGAATCTCACTCAGAAGGGGAAGTAAAATAGATATGTGAAGCAGATGAAAGGGGAAACTGGATTCGGGAAGTGGGTAACAAGATTGGAGATCTGCTGAGGGGAGAATTGTGGGGTTGTAGGAAAGGGGGAAGGGAGAAACAACAGAAATCACTGGGGGCATCTATGAGACAGAGGAGACTTTGAGGAGTCTATGGAGGTGAATCTTAAGAGATTCCTAGCAGTAGGGGAAATGGAGCCTGAAGTCAGTCAGCACTTTGACTTCCAGTGAAGGGAAGGGAATACTACCACACCCATAAAATCTTTGACCCATTTTTTTTTTCTCACATACAAGAAGTGTAGGGGTAAAATTGGAGCAGAGATTGAGGGAATGACAAGCCACTGGCCAGCTCAACTTGAGACTTAACCCATGGGAGAGAACCAACCCCTGACACTATTGAAACTCTGCTATGCTCGCATACGGAAGCCTAGCATAACTCTCTTCTGAGAAGCTTCATCCAGCAGCTGATGGAAAACACGCAGAGACCCACAGCCAAACATAGGCAGAGCTGGAGGAGTTTTGTGGAAGAGTGGGAGGAAAGATTGAGGGAACCAGCAGGATCAAGGACACCCCAAGAAGACTTACAGAGTCAACTAACCTGGAACCGTGACGGCTCACAGAGACTGGACCACCAACCAAAGAGCATGCATAGGCTGGATGTACACCCCTTACACTTAGTAAATGTACAGCTTGGCTGTCCTGTGGGTTCTTTAACAATGGGAGTAGAGGCTCTCTGTGACTTGCTTTTGGATCCATTTCCCTTAGCTGGGCTGCCTTGTTTGGCCTCAGTGGAGGGGATGCGCCAAATCCTATTGTGACTTAGGGGAGCCAGGATGGTTTATTTACCCCTTGGGAACCTCCCATTCTCTGAGAAGAAAGGGAAAGTGGGAAGGGGGAGGGGCAAAAGTCTGGGATGGAGAGGAGATGAGGAGGGGGCCTGAGATCAGGCTGCAAAGTAATTAAATAAATAAATACCCACAAAACCCTCCATGAGAGAGTCTTTGCTTCCCCTGTGAAATTTCACAATCCAGTCCCTCCTTTTTTTTTTTTTCTGTCTGCATTGTTCTTAACATTATCATCCAAGTTCCCACAACAACTCATTAAACTCTAAGAGCTTACAGCCTGAACTTATAGACTCTAGCACAATCTAGGAAAAACAGACAAATAGTAAGCAAACCATCACCACCACAAACGACAACAACAAAACAAAAAGCAATACATTCAAACACGTACATCTCAGCAAGTTCTCACTCTGGTGTCAATTTCAGCTCTACTTCGCTTCTTCTCTCTCTGGCTCTGATAACACACTGACCAAAACAAACTTAAGGAGGTCAGAATTATTTAATCTTACATGTTATAGTCAAGTCTCTGAATGTGTATAGCATAAATTCTGATTGTGTGTGTAACAGGAATAAATGCTAGTTTTTCCAGTTCTAATGACATAAAAACTATCTAAAGTAGTTAGGTAAATGTAAGGATATCTAATAATGCAGACAGAAAGCAGTACACAGTCAAAAGACAAAGTAATAATAATGAAAAAAAAAGAATATAAGATGTTATCATTGCCTTTGGTTGCCCCCAGTAACTTGTACATAAGACCAGGGTTCTGAAGAAACAAGACACTTTAGACATGGGACTGAACTGATGTAGAACCCTCCTCTTTCAGACATAGGTCTCATAGTATTCAAAAGTGTAATACAAACTCCTAGAGGAGAAAAACCAATAAATAATCATACCCAGCTTTAAAGCTCATAAAATGTAGCAATGACTAGTCTGGCAAGATACCCATAAAAAGAAAAATAGTGGCACTATTATTTGAAAATTAAGCAACATCTGCTTCAAATGAGCTTAAGCCCTGAAAAATAAGAGGAGTTTGTAAACCTAGCCAATTACCCATGAGCAGAGAGGTCATAGACCCTAGAGGACAACCTATTACTGCCATTTTCCTATACCAATATAATTTATGATAAATCTCAAAATACTGATGGTCTTATCCAGTAGATCAGTACGGTTCTCACTTCTCATTAAAATGTTTCCTGTTGTAGCAGATGGAGGATACTATGGAGATCCACAAGCGACTAAAATACGGAGTAAAAGTGAAAATGATATACACAACCTATTTGGCCCATCTATAAACAACCTCTATAATTAAGGCTCAGAGAGCATTACAGCATTGAGGGAAGGGGTTGGAAGTAGATAGATCCAGAAAACCAGATATACTTTCTTCTAGACAGTGTCTTCTAATCATGGAAGATAAGCTGCACTCATGATATCTCAACAATATTACTGGCTGAACAAGCTCATCATAATGGTAACCTCCAGTCATCATGACAATGAAGATGGTCGAAATTTCACTAGACTTTACATCTAGATATATTGATATAGGAAAACGATGACTACTGAGAGAGGGCGAATCAGTCTTCTCCAGGTATGAACATCTTAACATATTATCCAATCCTAAATGGAGCCCTAAATACAGGTTTATAAACCCTACATTAAATGAACTCACTAGGGATGACTGTAGTTTTAAGGGATGACTGTTTGGCATTTGGATAACTTACTGGTGTTCTACTTCATGGGGAAAATTCATTCTCCAACATCCAGTGTTTATTAGAGTCCCATAGTCCTTTACAAAGGATTAGGACCTCATCTTTCCACCACACACTTCAACATTTCTATTGTTATCCTTCTTCTTCTAATGTTTAGGAAATCATGTTGGTGAGAGTAGCTTCTGACTTTACTAGTAGAGACAAAGTTTCTCAGCACACTCCTCCATCCTCTGGCCCTTGCAACCTTTTTTTCCCAACTCTACAATGTCCCCCTGGGCCTTAGGTATACAGTTGTTTTGTTGGCTGTATCTATTGAGACAGAACTCCACAACTCTGCATTTTGATCATGTAATGGTCTCTTTCTGCTCCATAGAAAACTTTCTTTAATGAAAGGTGAGGGCTACATTGACAAATACCTGTGTATATAAGGACAAACATAATGTAGTTAGGGATAGACACTAAATCTCTTCTAGGAGTGAAGAATCTGATTTAATCTAATAAACAAGGTCCCAGACTTTAGTTTATCGCTGAGCATACTCTTTGAAACACCACACTGAATTAACACTATACTCTTCTTGCTCCTGTACTGTGACACTTACACATGCATATCAGAGATTTAGGTTACTATCTCACTGAATTACAGGTACATCACAAGCATGGACCACTTGTTTGTGATTGTATCCTTCATGTTACTCAGCATGTTACTCTATATTAGTCAATATTAACTGATATTTTCATTCCTTTCACTTTCAGAGGAGAACAAGAACTGAATACAAATAGAGTATTTCAATTAAGGATTCATTTTTTTATATAATGAACAACTAGATGATGAATGGATTTATATGTTTCAGTAATTATATAACCTATATTGGACACACAGTTGTATAATATACTTGTATATTATACTTGTATTAATGATGATGTATGAAGTAATTATTCTCCCAGTATGTGTACAATTGGAATTGCTATAAATGCAGACCAGTAGTCAGATATAAATATAAAAGACTTAAGGTCCAAGATGCCCCTTGGAACTAAGCACGACCCTTCCTTCAATGGCAGCAAATACTCCCAGGAATACACTCCCAGTCTTACCCTACTCTTCCCCGCAGATCATTTACAGAAGAACCCCACTGAGCTGCACACCTTCTTTTAGAATCATATCTGATTTGGGCAAAGTTAGGCTCAAAGGGACCAATTACACAGAAAAGGGAGGTGGTTATTTCCTTTTAAGTCCCTTGGCTCAGTGAAGTTAGTTCTCCTTTCTTAGGCCTTCCTTAGGACTGTGAACCCACTGAGCTATAATATTTTTTCTTTAGAACTCCCTGTAGTTCTTCACCCAGGGCCTCCTGAAACTCACTCAGAATTTTCACAAATATTATTAATGAAGATGATGATAAAATGATCATTCGTATTACACTCTTAAGTGTTTAACAGTTCATTTGGGGAAAGATGAGCATTTAAAAAGCAGTACATTTTCAAACAGTGAGGACTCAGTTCTGAATCTTCCAGAAGGTTAATGTCTATCTAGTTATCCTGATGATCCACATGAAGATCAATTCATCTGTTCTCTCTCTCTCTCTCCCTCTCTCTCTTGAGCTATGTGCCCTTGTCTTTGAAGAGGCTAACTATCTGGAAAGACAGTAAAAAGGGTTTTTATTAAATTACTGGAAAATCTAACAACTTTCTCTCTTTGAAACCCTAAGCCACACATTTCTAGAAAGGAGACTCTAAGCAATTAAATCAAAGAAACCCTGGGCATCCTCCCATTATTCATGTTTCAACCTTTCTCTTTGTGACAGGTACAATTCAAGTGAACTCTCTTTTGTACTTCCTCTTTTCAAATTTGTCATGGTTCTCTGAAATTTGTCACTGAACAATTAAAAAAAGAACACAATCACACAACTCAACTGTATCTTAAACTTCCAGCTTGTTCAGCTAAGACAGGGGAAGCTTTTATAGACAAAAAGAAAAAAAGGCTTGTAGCAATAAACCTTGACTATATAATTTTATTAACTATGAATATATACGTATTGGAAAATCATACTTAGACACCCATAATATCTTATCAACATGTTTTACTACATGATCTCACTGCCACAAGTGCAATGTGTGACAAATGCTTAAATATAAGATAAAAGCAATTAATATTATATTTGGATACACTAAAAATTGTAATTATAGTTATGTGCAGAAACATGAAATTTGATCGATTGTTATTTTTTATTCTAATTAGTTTAACTGTCTAACAGGAACTCAGATATATTCAATGATGGATTATAACACATTCTATGGGGGCTGTAAATGTAAAAGTAATAAAAGAACAAAAAGCCAACATTTGCCTTACTATCTGCAATACAAAAGGAAGCAGAATGAAAAAGAAACCTTAAATTCTGTAATTTTCCAGATTAGCACTGTTCCCCAGTCAAACTTTAGGTGGAAGCAGAGATGAAGAAGACAAGAAAGGCGCTGACATTTAGGACTTAAACCAAACATTTGTGTCATTGATTCTGATGATTTTCTTTTTTCTTTTTCTTTTTCTCGGTCTTGTTTAAATGAAACAGATTAACCAAAAGCCAAGTTGAAAGAAAGTAACGAATCTAAAACTTTGAAGTATTTGTAATGCAAACAAAATTTAGCACCATGGCTTCAGAAAATGAATCAGTGATTCTAAGCAAATTATGTGAAATGCGTTTCACTCTAGATCTGTGCTTTAAAGAATTATGTGAATGGCTTCTCTGATGGACATGTACCATAATGCCTAATATTTTAAGAATTTATAAATTAATTTTTTCAGCAACTAGATGATGAATTTTATCATATGCATATTTATATGCTAGAGCATTCTATAGTACAAAATGAGTTATATAAGGCAACATTGTTGATTATAACTTGTGCAGTAAAATAAGGAGAACAAGAAAACTATAGACTATAATGCCTTTGTATGTGTATATGTATGTATGTTAATATTTTATATTACTCTTCACAATATAACTCTATGTTTCTCTTTCATATACAGACATATGCACACACAATATAAATTCTCTTCCCTTTCAGAAATTGGATTATATAAGTAAATTCATAAATGTAAACATGTGTAAATAAAAGTAGAAAAATAAACATTTAGATGTATCTACTCTTTTGAATGATTGACTACTTCTACAGGTAACTGTAGTATAATATGAACAAATTATACATAGTTTGATGCTATAATAAAAGAATTCTAAAACAAAATTCATCAAAAGTACAACATTTTATGACTTGATAAAACAATTTTAAGAGTTAAACCCAATCTCAATGAAGACATGTATTTGAAAGAAATGATCTTTCTGGTTTCGACTCATTTAAATTTTCTTCAGCTCAGGCCCCTGTATATAACAACATTATAAAGGTTGTTGGAGGTGGAGAGAGCATGTCATCATGCTAGGAAGCCATCTCCCTCTCTGATTAATATTAAATGTGAGCAATTTCAGACTACCGATTAGATTTATCAATAATTGATGCAATGTTATTGTGGATGATTAGGGTTATTTCCTTTAATAGGATTTTCAAATCACTTTTAACATCTTAGTATAAATTCTTCATAACATATAACCTTGCATATATTTTTCAAGCTAACCAGACAGGCTTTATAACCACGAACCAACCAATCTCAGTACACTTAGAAGTAATTTTTATCTTTATATCTTTTCAGTGTTATAGCTAGGCCTTTAGATGGAATGAATATGTTTGTTATACTTCTTTTTTTTTTTCCATTTTAGTAACATGTGAGAAAAGAAAGTAGAAACTCCAGTTTGAAATCTTTTGATACAGTTTCCAACCAAGTTTCTTTTACCTTTGAAGACCTTGAACACAAAACCCTTTCCAAGTAAAAAGTTTGTCTTCACATATCATGGTATAACAAGGTATGGTGTTATTTTCCCTCAAATTCCTTGCTGATGTCATAAAATACTTTTTGGAAAATTAACAGGTATTTGTATATTACTTATAGACTGAAAAGATAAAAGTTGAGCAAGTGAGACACTACATTGAGAATTCTTCAGTTAGCATGAAAAAAAATTACTCAAAGGGAAGCATAACATCATGTATAATTTAAAGTATCACCAGAACATTTGCTTGGAAGTTCTACACATATGTCTCCGAGTTTTAAGATGTGTCTCATTAAGACTTCAGCAGTTGAAATATGTGTGGGATAAGTACAGCATCACTGCTTTCTACAGCCGGAAAATTTCTCAACTCCATTTCGCATTCTACAATAGAGACTTGTTTTACACAATCAAATACGGAAAATTCACAGAAAAATATAAACCTTCTTCTCAATGACAATTTTGTATCAAATCACATTAAATCTGTTTATTGATTTATTCATAAATTCCTGGCAGGTAGAGATAAAATTTCGATAACTGTAGAATAATATGAAATATTTAAATGCTCTCTCGAAAAAAGTACAAGACTATTCACAGATATTATCTTTGAATAGCGTGCTTTGATTTGATTGGCTGTGGCCTACAGTTTTGTTTAGCTTTACATTTTATATGAGTGCCCTGTTATGCCATATTGCAAACATGTCTTTGTTTCAGGAGGTCATTAGGATGAACTTGTTATACTTATGTTCTGTTCTTATAACCTTGCCTATTTCCCCCACCAAATCCCCCATTTGGAAACTCCTTACCCCTCAGCTTTAAGAGCCTTGACTTTCTCAAATCCAATACTGACCTCTCAAACCCCACCTTAACTAGCAGCCTGTGTACATACATTTAAAAAGCTTGCTTTAATTAATTACTTGATTTTATTAATTAAATTTGTCTATGAAGATTGGGTCTTTCTCCTCCCAGCCATGGGATTAGCAAGCATGTGACATAAATAAGAATTAAAGCTTTGTTTGTGAGATTGGAGAGAGAGAGAAAGAGAAAGACAGACAGACAGACAGACAGACAGACAGACAGCAAGAGAGAGAGAGAGAGAGAGAGAGAGAGAGAGAGAGAGAGAGAGAGAGAGAGAGAGAGAGATTCTTTGTATACTGTAATGGTATCATCAATTTGACTGAAGTCTTTGAGAACACTTCTAGAGAGCTTTATCTGTGTAGAGAATATTCATTCTGATATAGATTATATTATTCCACATTCTGTAATAAATGAAAAGAAAAAATAGAAAATAAAAAGACATGAGCACACCAACATTCATCTTTGTGCTTCCCGGTTTGCAAGAAATATGTCTACCCACCTTATGCCCCCACTTCTCCACCTGATGTTCTGTAATCTTAGCCAAAATAAATCCATTCTTGCATAAATTGTCTTTATTTGGTATATTTTTACAGCAACAAAGTAAATATACATAAGCATAACCTGTGACATATAGAATTATGGCTAACTTATTGAATGGTTGGGAAATGTTTGCAAAGTTGTATGATAGACTACTCTCAGTTTATTAAAGAAATAGTTAAATAGTTAAGAGGATATTGTTTTTCTTTGAACTTCAAGTCTGCCACTTTAATTACATATAATCCAGCAAAATACTTAGATTGTGTTGTGATTGGCTCCTATGCCAGGTGGAGATTAAAAGTGAGTATTAAGATGTTAGATTATAGGTATAAGATGCATTGTACAGTACTTTTCCTATAGTAAATGATAATAAAGCTTCATTAATGAATAGTAACGTTGCCTCACTCCAGATACAATGATTAAAGAAACCTAAAAGTGACCACCAAAATTCCAGCAAATGTTCACCAGATACAAATTTATAAGATTAAAAATTATCAGCTCAAAGCTCAAGTTCTTTTTCTAGTGTCCTAAAATGACTAGTTATAGAGATGAGTGTGATAATGAATTTATGGCACAAGCCATGATGGGATAAATTAATCCTATTCCCATGTTCACAATGGTCTGAATCCTGAGAATCATGTTGAGAGGTGGCACCTCATAACTAGGACGGCCTTTTAGTGCCCTAAGTCCTTGCTGAGGTTGGAAGACATTGTAGCCTAGTTGTTAGGAAGGCACAGAATCTTGCATGGATAGGTAGAAGTTTTCAGCGACCAGCATTTTACACAGATAATAAGAGACTAGAGCAGAAAAATATGAGTGAGGGTGTGGTGCTGTTTGGAGATTTATGAGGACTCCATTTCACAGGAAGCCATGACAGAGAAACTAGCTCACACAGAATAAAGATGCAAAGATTGGGCCCTGCAGGATGAGTGTCTCCAACCAGAAATGAGATACCCCTGTAATAATAAATGGAAAGACAAAGTAGCTCTTCAACCAGGTATCAATACAGTATCTTTAAACAGAATCATTTGATCTAAGGTGTGTATTTGTTTTGTTTCTTTTCATTAGAATTACATCACAAAGATAAGGTGTGTATTTTCACGTGAAGCTTTAAAGCAGTTTAAATGAACAACAGCATTTGTATAATCATTATATTCTAATTAACTGCTCTCCAAAATGGGTTCATTTTTGTTAAATGGTTTAATACTGATAGAAAATAAGATATTTCCCTGTCTTTCCACTTACTGTTTTGTTCTTTAAGTGCCTGTGTTGTAGATGATGACTTCCTGATATAGTGATGGTAAGCACTACATTCTTTCTGCATTAGAAATCAACATTTTTACTTACCCTAACAACACTCCTAGAACTCAAATAAAACTCAGTGTACCATTAGCACATTACAGAAACTGCAAATATAGAGTAACAGGAGATATTATGTGGAACCAGTCTGACTCAAAGTTACCCGAAACCATTCCAACAGAGACTTTTCAGCTGTAAAATGAACATGTAGAGACTGGAAATAAATAACAGGGATTTCTCCACGAAGGCAGAATATCTGCTATCTTATGTTTTATGATGAGTGTACTACAAAATTTGATGGATTGAAGGGCACAACCAGATGCCCATCCCACTTCTGCCCTCTACACCCAGATTTGTTGTTTGTGTAAATTTGAGGATAGCCTGAAACCTGAAATGATTCTGAGGCCAACCACATTAGAGTAGGAGAGTTAGTCTGGCATGAAAACTTGGAACAGCCGGAGTTAGGAAGAGTGAGGGCCAGCTGGACCCAAGGAGAAATTGGCAGAAAACAGTAGTAGGATCAGTTCCCAAAACAGAAATGGGGCTAACCAGAAGGGAGGAGAACAAAGTGGCCACATGGCTGGGAGGCGAGCCAGGAATTCCGGATTCCCACATATCCAAATCAGCCCCATTCCCCAGTGGTCCAGATATAAGAACCTTTGTTTTCTTACAATGTAAAGATACTGCATTTGCTATAAAGACCTGAGCCAATGAGAGAGACAGCCAGTAACCGAGACCTAAATCAGTCACAACTTCACAATGAAAATTTCTTAGAAAAATACAACAAATACATTTCTAGTCATGATTATATGGCAGGCATTTGATTCTGACTGCAAGAGTATCCTACTTAATCCACAATGAAAATATCAAATTACTGTGATGATCAAATAATTCAAATAATGATACTAAATAATTTTTAAAATCATTCTATTACAGATGTTGTTTTAGAATATCTTTTTTAATTAATTTATTCGTATTACATCTCGATTGTTAGCCCTTCCCCTGTTTCCTCCCATTCTTCCCTCCCTCCCACTTCCCCCTTCTCCCCTCCCCTATGTCTGTGATTGAGGGAGACCTCCTCCCCCTATATATGCTCTTAGGATATCGAGTCTCTTCCTGGTAACTTGCTATCCCTCCTCTGAGTGCCGTCAGGCCTCCCCATCCAGGGGACATGATCAGAAAAGGGGCACCAGAGTTCATGTGAGAGTCAGATTTCACTCTCCACTCAACGGTGGAGAATATCATGTTCGTCGAGTAGGTCTTGGTAGGGGTTCGAAGTTTACTGCCTATATTCTCCTTGGCTGTGCCTTAGTTTGAGGAGGACTCCCGGACCCAGATCTGCCTGTCATAAAGCTCTTCTTGTAATGAAATGGTAATGATTTTAAGAAAATATTCTACTTTATCTTTTGTTTTATGTAGTACAATAAGACACTACTCTGTGTATAATAATAATTTATATTATTATAAAACATGTAATGATATATAATATTTATAAATATCATTACTGTTGTGTGAGTGTGTGCTGAGGCCAGAAGACATGTTTTAGAGACAGTTCTTTATTTCAAACTTTATGTAGGTTTCAGGAATAGTACTCAAATCACACTTACATACTTGGATGACCAGTGCTTTTACCTTCTCAGATATCTCACTAGCATATGACCTTTTTATGATATTATTTAAAGTATGAATCTCTCAGTTCTGTGTATTTTTGTGACATTTCTTTCTAGCAGATCATTTCAACAATAATTATACATATTTAAGTTGTCTCTATATTAAGATATATTTCTCTATGTCAATATGATCATAGTTTTATACTTTCATGCCTTTAATATGCTAGGTATGGATCATCACCAAAGATATGAGGGTGACCTAGGCAACCATTCAAGAGGCTGGCAGCGGAAGCTGTCTTCGCGGAACACCTGTAATAGTTGGATCACATGTTTTCTTGACACACTGTCAGTGTTAAAGTTTATCCTTTTAGCTGTTTCATCTATTTCTACAGTTTCTCTATAGTTTTGGTGAACCTTCTTTCTCAGGAAAATCATGAGGAAAGATGATTAATATCTCCACCACGTGAAAATATTTGCATGCTCCCATGGTAATTTATACACCAAAGACAAAACACCCAGAATTTCATCTCTGACATTTCTAGGATTCTAACCTCAGACAACCTAACTCTTTTTTAGGCAAAGGTTGATTAACTTAACTATTAAACATTAAAGGTAGCAGTAGCTTGCATTTTTGACTCACAATATTTGTAATTATTCCTATCTATTTATAATGGAAAGTGAGTGATTAACTTTTGTCATTGAAAGGTTATTTCCCTTTTCTGTCCGTGTGTGTGTGTGTGTGTGTGTGTGTGTGTGTGTGTGTGTGTGTTGTGTAAAAGGAGACTAAATTCTTTAGGCAGCAGTACAAGTTATAAATGCAGTGGATGTTTTGTGCCTGTGATAGAACAATGTCTACTAGGACAATCAGGGTACCTAAACTAATTCAGGCCACAATCGTAAGGACTTGAAGGGATGTGTGTGTGTGTGTGTGTGTGTGTGTGTGTGTGTGTGTGTGTGTGTGTGTGCATGCATGTATGCATATTCAGAGTACCAAGTATCATCATTGGCTACTTCATTTTATTTTCCATAGCGTTTTTGAATGCTTTTTAAGTTTCTGATTGAGTATACCATCCCATGTATCCATTTGCACCAGCAAACTAGCCTGACAGGATTAACAACTCTATCTCTACTGAGGTCAAACTCTTTATAGTTGGCTGTCTATCATTCTCAGAATCGCCTAGAACCACTGTTCTCAGACTAGTTGAGCATCCCTATAACACAGTTTACACAGTTACACAGTGTAGCATACCGGTAGTTCATGAAGGTTTAGGTGGACGGAAGGAAAGTGTACAAAAGAAAAACCGAGCCACGATGCAGGACAATATGATCTCTCCTTAGCAACTCTGTGGGGAACTCTGGAGCTGAAGTGGGTCTTCAGTGCTTTTGTTAATTGGACAAATTGCCCCAAATTTCCTTCATTTTCATTAATCAGTCACTGGACAAGGCTTATCCAAAAATAGATTAGATAATTTTATGTATCATGGGGTACCCTGAAAGGGTAAGTGTGATGCCTACCTAATGACTGCTTTCTTGGTACATGGAAAAATAAATCTTCCACTGAAAGGAAATCTAGCAAATAAATCAATGTCTGCATGAGACCTGCAGTGATGGAAGTTGCTTTCTACTCTAGACGGTGCAGGCTGAAACTTCTAGGTTTTTGCCTCAGCGTTGGTATAATATGGCTACTGAAAGATGCTTCTAACTATTTTCATTCTCCGAGATGTCTGTGAGAGTTCTAACTATTAATAATATAAACAGTATTTCTGTAAAAACTTGATTTGTTACATTTATTGCTACTATTTGGTAAAGGAAAATGGGAATACTAATAATAAACTTGAATATACATTGATAGATTTTGGAAGTTTCCTTCTGTGATTTTCCTCTGTCTTCTTTCATATTGGGATTTACATCTCATTTTCTGTTTATACTTAGAAAATAATCATTTGTCACTTATAGGTGGCACTCAGAGAAAGTCTAAGCAGTCTACGAAGATGAGACTTGATGGATAGCCTATGGCCATATAGTGGGGAAAGAGGTCCCCCTCAGTCACAGACCTAGGAGAGGGGAATAGGGTGAAAGCAGGAGGAAGGGAGGAATGGGTGGATACAAGTGAGGGGAAAACAATTGAGATGTAATCTGAATAAATTACATAAATAAAAGAACAACTTCTCCAATCAAGTCATTAATCTCTTCATTTTAAATGTTTAATTTTGTTATATAATAATTCATAAATTGCTGCCCATGGTATTGTTCTTTGCAATCTTTTCAACCCAAAATAAAAGAAGTAGCACATTATTTTTTATTGCTATATATTACATTCAGAGTAATTTATATGTAGAATCTGCACTTATACATGCTGACAAATCTAGTCATTTTATATTTCACGAAATCAATTCTTCTCATTTCAATTGTCAAATAACAAATAATTGCTTATCTATATGTCATACATTTTAAAATTTCTATTATGATAGTATGAATGAAAATGGCCCCATATGTTCATATATTTGAATGCATGGTTCCAGTTAATGGAACTGTTTAGAAAAAAAATATGAGAAAAAAATATGAGGTATGGCCTTGTCAGAGGAAGTGAATCACTGGAGATGGGCTTGAAGATTTCAAAAGTCTTAGCCAGACCAAGTCTCTGTCTCTATGTCTCCCTCAATGCCTGCATATTGCAGATCAGATGTATGCATTCACTCATGCCTGCCTGCTTACTTGCATGCATTTATTCCCATGACCACACTCCTGCCAATAATGAACATGGTTTAGCCTTTAGAACTGTAAGAAAGTCCCAACTAAATGCTTTCCTTCAATGGTTGCTTTACTCATGGTATTTTGTCACAGAACTAGAAGAGCAACTAAGATATCTATATTTAAGTTTTTCTTTTATTCTTTAATTTATATGATTTAATAAAATTTTAATTAGTTTAATGTAAAGTGATGCTGAACATCTGTTATTTTAGAGTGTGTGTGCTTGAAGTGGTCAGAGGCAACCATGAGGAAGTTGGTTCTCTCTCATGACCATGTAGGACCTGGTGACTGAACTCCTAACCTCATGCTTGGAGGCTATTTCCTTTAGATGTGGAGATATCTTCCTGTCCTCCAATTTCTAACATTTGAGGAAATGGATATCATTCATGGATAGGTAGATATAGGTACTACTGATTTTTATAACTTCTGCATATACTATTTTCTTAATGGGTATAATTGTTATACACATTTCAGAGTACCAGTAAAAAGGAAATTATATAATTTAGAGAGTATATTTAATATAACCTAAAACATAACGAAGAATTTTGGCAAAAGATTCTGGCTATATCATTACTGTAGTCATTCCTGATTATTTTTCATTGATATTATTCTTAGGTGACTCATAAAGATAATGGCTAGTTTGGAAAAATAAGCCTGGTTGTGCAGTCTGCACTAAAATTTTGAGAAATGTTCCCTGTTTATATTTTTAACTATCAATTTCTCCCAGCATGCACCTGTACAAACACACACACACACACACACACACACACACACACAAATTCTCATATAGTCTTTAAAGAAATTAAAAGCATCTGTTTCATTGTCAAAGTAAATTCAGAAATCAATGTTAAGGAAATCTGAAGGTCAGACACAGCGAATGTTTTCTACTAAAATGAGCGCTCTCTGTTGGAAGATGCTACATAAAAACACTGAGTCATTAAACATGGGCTCTGATGTCAACATTCTAAATGAATGAGGTCATGGAAAGAGGCAAAGCCCTCAGGATAGACTCCATGGGAGGATCATGGGGGTAGACATGTTGACGGTTTTCAATATGCTTTCCTTACCTGCTGGATCCAACCAACCTCATTATTTTTATATTAATCAAATAGAGTATAGCTTTAGAAAATGAACTTAAGGTCTGGAGATATATTTAATATGAAAATGTCTATGCTCTATCTAAGAATTAATGAGACTGAATTTCTGAGACGAATGTCCAAGGTATTCTATTGTGTGACTCTTCTGAATCATATTGATGACATAAGAATTGATGACAAAATCATGGAGAAGTAAACAGGCTGTATTGTCAACTTTTTTTTTCATCCAACTATATTAACACTCATTCACTTCTTCACATACGAGATACTGAATGGCTCCCTCTTCTTCAGCAAATTTAACGACGGCCTCACTCTGGAGTACTATGTGGTGAGTCACGTAAGGGCATCACATACAAGAGAATCTGACAGGCTGCACAACAGTGCTGTTCCACAAAATATGGGCTAGCAGCTAGAAGGCATTTTTAAAAGATGCTGAGCAGATTTTATAGCAAGTGTAGAAGGTTTCGGCAGTAAGCACGGTATTATCCCATCAGAAAAGTGTGTTATCTCTTGTGCGATAACTCCAGGATAACACAGACTGCTTCTAAGAGTGACCGACTCCTAGCAATAGAACCCTACACATCACAGTTATTCACCATTAACTATGGTGGTACAACCAGGTTGCCATCCCCAAAACAACTTGGATGACTCATACATCCTTACTGAAATGATACTGTTGTATTTCTCTGTTGACTCTTTATGGAAGGAGGCAAACATTTAAGTTCTCATATGAAACTTCTTCTGTTACCTAAATCTTTTAAAATATGTGTTCACTGTGCTTTCTTAAAATATATTTGCATTAGTTGGGCACATTTATGTAGCATGTAATAATATAGCAATTTCATCATTTCCCCCTCGAGTCTTTTACATAGTGTCTAGATTTATAGACATATCAGATCTGCGCTATGTCCTCTTTCAAGTTATTGTAAGCCACAGTGCATCATTCTTTATGGTGTGTTAAAATGAGATAATCCAAAGTATCTCTGTCATACAGTACAAACCAAAAACAATTAGTGTATACTTTAGCTCACCAATTTAGTTTTTTAAAAACTAGGCATTATGAAGATTTGGAGTTATATGTGCCCATTAATGAGGCATGAATACAAAGATTGCTATTACCTGGCTAATTTCATGGCCCAAAACTAAAACTTTAAAAATTAGTTAAAAAAAAAAACACTGAGAAATATTGCATGCAGCTTATGTATACATTTCTCTTAATGCTTTAGAACTTTTGTAGAATGGATGTTCAAAAATAGGGAGAAAGATGATAGACCATTTTTATATGTGTTTTATTAAAAGGACAAACAGAAAGATCAGTTTATTGTGAGACTTATAGGTACCTAAAAGTAAAATTAAAATGGCTTAAGATGGTTGCCTTCTGCTTGAGCCAATCTTTCCAGAGCTCAAATTAGTTACACTTGACTTACTTCTGCGCAGCTAAAATATTTCTCTTATTTTAGTAGATTAAAAAAACAAGACAGGCGTGGTGGCGCACGCCTTTAATCTCAGTACTCTGGAGGCAGAGGCAGGCAGATCACTGTGAGTTCGAGGCCAGGCTGGACTACAAAGCGAGTCCAGGACAGTCAAGGCTACACAGAGAGACCCTGTCTCGGAAACAAACAAACAAAACCAATAGTAATTGGTTAAATACATAGAAAGTTTTTATTTCTTGCACTTCATTGCAAATATAAAGACTACCATCACCAAAATACCTAGCATTAAACTTAACTTCTTATTTTTAAGTTCATTTTGAGAAGTACCATTATTACAAATAGATAAAAAATAATATCTCCTTTTTGCTACATGGCTTATTTCACCTATAAATGTCTTCCAACTGCATTTATATTGCAAATGACAGTATTTCCTTCTTTATTGTGGGGATATATTTATTGTGTGTCTATACCACATTTACTGAATGCCTTCATCCACATTGAGAAATGCTCAACCAAAGATAGAAAATAGCATACATTAATGAGCTACATTTTGCTATTTTATGATGCATGTATATGAAAATATTATATAGCACATGATAAATGCATCTAACTTTTATTCTGGTTTTTAAGTTAATTCATTAATTGGCCAACTTAAGACACTGTCAACATTTTCTCTAACTGAATAACTGTTAAAATTAAGCCACTGAGATACTCATGAAATTGGATGTTAATAATTGTACAATGTACACTAGCAAATGAATGAGTTATTAGCTTGAGGAAACCCTACAACAGTATAAAAGTTTTTAAAGTATGTATAAGAAGGTATAAGAATAATTCAAAGTCGAATATTCAAATTCAAATTTGGAATGATATGGCTAATTCACATACCTATAAACAGTTGATAGTTTATGAAAGCATGCACGTTTATACCTACTTCTTTTTAATTCAGAAAACTAATTACTAATTTAATAACACAGCCTCCTACCTGATGACAGAATGTTTCCTAAATTTAACCCTAAGTTTTTGCTAATTTAAGTGTAGAATGCTAATGGGTACAGTGCTGGACTAAGAATGAAAGGCAACGTAGGGAAAAGCAACAAGACTACTTTTTGACAATCTCATTTCTCTCTGCAATTCCACAAATGTAACTCAATGCATCCAGAAAATTCTGTGATCTTAGTTTCTCTTTTTGAACCATGTACTCAAAGGCAGAACAAAGTTTATGTTTCATGTGTCAATAAATTTCTCACTTGAAGTGAGTCACACTGCTCTAAATGGTCCTCTGTTCTTCATCTCTTTTGATAGAGAAAGAAGTAAAGTTCATAGTTGAATTCTCCATAGCAGTGGTAAAATTTCAGGTCATTTTGTCCAAGAAAATAATGGGCAAAATTACAAGCAGCCATAAAAAAAAATAGAGAAGAACTGATAAGGATGAAGGATATGATGTAAAGAATCAATAAGTACTAAAATCATAATTTATCTGATAAATATTGAAACAATTCCGAGAGGTATCAGTCACATGGGTGCGTAAGCAAGATAAATGAAATTTAGATTTATTTTATTTTATTGTAATTTATTCACATTAAATCCAGATTGTAACCCCCTTGCTCTTATCTTCCTGTTCCCACCCTTCATCCCTCTTTTGCCTTATTCCCTTTTCCTAGACCTTTGACAGGTGGGGTCCTCCCCCCCGACCATCTGGCCAAAGCCTTACAGGACTCATCTCCTTCTTCTGTGTTCCCACAAGGCTTATCCACCAGGCAGCACTGATCAGATCATGGGCATCAGAGCTCTTGTCAGAGGCAGTCCCCTGCTCTCCACTCCTTCCCCATATGGAGAATAAACTGTCCAGTGGCTACATCTGGACAGGGGATCTAGGATCCTATAAGGAATTCTTTGGATAAAAGTATTAAACTTTTTCTTTCCATTTCGTAAGGATATTTAGGCCAGAATAAATACCAAATCAACCTCAGTAGATAACATTTACCCTGTGATTTCCCTCTAGAAAGGGAGTAGGAAAAGGACTGTAAAGTGACAACCCGTCAAATTAAAAAAGGATTTGAAATCTTATAGAGGGGAATGCCGTAAAGTTTCTTTATTCTTTTTCTTGAAAATATATCTAGTAATATAGTTCTTAAAATAACTACAGGAATGTAACAATCATGAGTTCTAGATACTATTGTGAGTAAGAGTGTATTGTGTGAAAACTAAACCTCCTTTGTGCACGTCTCCAGGAATTGATTTTGCACATGAAATATAATCCTGTGAATCAAAATTGAGTATCCAACATTACCTTGGAAGAGGCCAGATTACAAATAGTGAGCAATGGCTAGGCTAGCAGCTATTGCTCCAAATTACAGTTCCTGTAAGATGTGATGATGCTGACTCTTTTATTTTCTGACGATCATTAAATGAAATAAAGTTCACCCAGTTGAGAGGTGCCTGCCAACAAAATATGCCCAAACCAGTGCTACATTCTTTGTTGCCTTTCTGTTATATCAGAGTCCATATGGAAATAGTCTAAAAATGTACCCCGTGAATTCTTTCCTTTGTTCACATTTTGGAAATCTTGTTCTGTTTGATTTTTTTTTTTTTTTTTGGCTTCACTCAATAAAGTTATTTGATAGGTCTGCAATTTGTTCTTACAGGAATAACTAAAGGTGTCATCTATGTACACTTGTCATAATGTCCCAGAATCTGTCACCCAAAATAGATGACAGAAGTTGGCTTCCATGACTGTGGAGTTCGCTTTGCATTTTGTCTCTAGAAAAGTTGAAGAAGAAAAAAAAAAAACAGGACTTTTTGAAATTCCTAAGGATATTAAGTTAAATTGGTGGTTGTCTTGAGACGAGTTTACAGTAACTACTATGTGCCATAAATACAATGAATAATTTAAGGATAAGATATACCTAATTATATTTCTGATATGGTGGAAGAAAGAAATTTGACTAGTTGTTCTTATATTAAATCTACGTCCTATTAATGAGACAAAGTTTGTGAAATGGAAACAACTTCTTTGAAATTCCTTAGGCTAGAAGCCTTGTGCAATTAGCTGACTTTCTAAAGCGGAAGGCAACTTAGTTTTACATTTATTCATTGTTTTCGCACACATTCACGAGCATGCGACATGGCTGTGGAGCTGGAGGACAGCTTGTGTGGTGCCAGCTTTCTTCTTCCGTCACTGTACCAGGTATTGAACTCAGCCCTCAGGGTCGGTAGCAAGTGTTTGCCCTGACTCACAGAGCCACCTTACTTCTTTGTTTGTTTGTTAGTGTGTTTGTTTGTTTGTTAACAGACAGCCCAGCTAGGAGAAAGGGATCCAAAGGCAGAAAACAGTCAGAGACAGCCCCTACTTCCATTGTTAGAGGACCCACATGTTGACCAATCTGCACAGGGATTGGTCTGTGTAGGGAAGGAGTCTAGGCCCACTCCATGCATGCTCTTTGGTTTCCAGATCTGTGAACCCCAATCAGCCCAGGTTAGTTTACCCTGTAGGTCTTCTTGTGTTGTCCTTGGACCCCCCCCCCCACGCTCACCCCAGCTCCCCCAGTCCTTCCACCCATTCTTCCACAACACTCAAGCTCAGCATATTGTTCGGCTGTGGGTCTCTGCGTCTGTTTCCACCATATGCTGCATGAAGTCTGTCAAAAGACTAGGCTCTTGTCTGCAAGCATAGCCGAGTATAATTAATAGTCTCAGAGTTTGGCTTTCTTTAATGGGCTGGGTATCAAGTTCAACCAACCAGTCATTGGTTTGCATGCCCCTCAGTTTCCGCTCCATTTTTACCTACACTTCTGGTACATGAGACAAATTTTGCGTCAAAGGTTTTATGGTTGGATTGATGTCACTCTCCTCCAGTGGAAGCCCATCTGGAGACAGGAAGTAGTAACTTCAGACTCGACATCCCCTACAGCTACAGTCACCGCTATATACTCCAGGGCACATTGCGTGTCCCAGAGATGGCTTGCCCAACAATTTCTGTTCTATATCCCAGTGCTCCCATCTCACACACCACTGCTCTCCCCATATCAGATCCCCACCCCCATTATCCTCTCCGCCACCCCTCCCCCTCAGCCCCCTCCGTCCGTCTACTTCAGTTGTCTACTTTATTTCCTCTTCTGAGTAAGATTAAAGCCTCCTCCCTTGGGCCTTCTTTGGATCTGTGGATTGCAGCATGGGTATCCTATACCCATGTATTAAATTAATACATACCCCATGTGTCTTTCTGGGTCTGGGATACCTCACTCAGTACGATATTTTCTAGTTCCATCCATCTGACTGCAAATTGCTTTATGTCTTTGTATTTAACAGTGGAATTGTATTCCATTGTGTAAATGTATACCATGGTTCCTTTTATCCATTCTTTAGTTGAGGGACATCTGGTTTGTTCCCAGTTTCTGTCTATTGTGAATGAATAAAGCTACTACGAACATAGCTGAGCAAGTGTCCTTGTGGTATGGTGGAGCATCTTTTGGATAAATACCCAGGAGTGGTGTAGCTGGGTTTCGAGGTAGATCTAGTCCCAGTTTTCTTAAGAAACTCCAGTGGTGGTCTAAGTTTTTCATTCTCACTAGCGATTAAGGAGTGTTTTCCTTGTTCCACATCCTTACCAGAATTTAGGTTTCAATCTTAACCATTTGGAAGGGTGTAAGATGGAACCTCAGAGTCCTTTAGATTTGCATTTCTCTGATGACCAAAGACATTGGGCATTTCTTTAGGTGTTTCTCAGCCATTAGAATTTCCTCTCTTGAGAGTTCTTTGTTTATCTCTGTACCCATTTTTTTAAATTTGGCCATTTTGTTTGTTGGCGCTTCATTTCTTGAGTTCGTTATATATTGTGGTTACTATCCCTCTATCAGATGTATGGTTCATTATCCCTGCACATCTCACAGTAAGTGTAAACTTAGGGTCAAATGTTTTGTGGGTAGCTTGGTGTTCCCCAGGAGTCCCCTCTGGTCCTCTCTGGTTATAGGGCAGCATCTTCAGTCTCCATGTCCAACACTAGTAGGGGTCTCAACTAGAATCACCCCATATTGCCCCAGAAGCCTACCTAGTTGTAGGTCTCCAGACCGTTCCAGAGATGCCACAGACCATGGCGTCATTCTCTTCTGCAAGCCCTCTGTCTTCCCTGCCTTGCTCTCCCCACTTTAGATTCCCAATCTCATTTCCCTCAGCACTCCCTCTCCTATCCCGTGCCTTTTCTTCAAGTGCTTCCTCTATTCTGTTTCCTCTTCTCACTGAGACTCATGCATCCCTCCCCCCCTTGGGCCCTCCTTGTCACATAGCATCTTCGGGTCTGTGAATTGTAGTATGGCTATCCTGTACTATATGGTTAATATCTACTTGTGAGTATATACTATATGTGTCTTTCTTGGCCTGGATTGCCTTACTCGGGATGATCTTTCCTAGTTCAATCCATTTGCCTGCAAATTTTGTGATTTCCTTGTTTTTAATAGGTGATAGGTATACCATCGTGTAAATATCCCACAGTTTCTTTATCAAATCTTCAGTTGAGGGACATCTGATATCTGGGTTTCCAATTTCTAGCTATTACAAATAAAGCTGCTATGAGCATAGTTGAGCAAATATTCTTCTATAATGGGACAACCTTTGAGTCTATACCTGGAAGTCATACATCTGGGTTTTGAAATAGAGCTATTCCCAATCTTCTGAAAATATCCCTCAACCAAAGAATGGATAAAGAAATTGTGGTACATTTATATAATGGAATACTATTCAGCTATTAAAACAAGTGATTCATGAAATTTTCATGGATGGAACTAGAAAATACCATCCTGAATGAAGTAACCCAGACCCAGAAAGACACGCGTGGTATCTACTCACTTACAAATGGATTTTAGCCATTTCATACCAGATAAACATACTATAATCCACAGAACCCAAAGAAGATAATTAATAATGATGACTCAAGAGAGGATGATTAAATCTTACTGAGAGGGGGGAAATAGAATAGATGGCAGAAGTGTGTGAAGAGAGAAAATAAGTTAGAAGAGGAAATGCAAAGAGAAATGATGGTAATGATCAGACCTGGGAAGAGCAGAGGCAGGAGGACATAGGGCTTACAGAGAGAAGACAAACAATGGACAGATGCATCTCTGTGACAAACTGGAGACCTTAGGCAGGGTAGGCTTCTGGAAGGCTATGGGGGTGATTCTACATGAGACTCCTAGTAGCAGGGGTCATGGAGACTTAATAGGCCACGATGTAACCAGACACAACTCTTAGTGAAAAGAGGGGAACATCAACACCCCCCCCCCACACACACACACACATACGCACACAGAACTTCAACCCTGTCGACAAGATGTGCAGGGATTAAGATAGATCACAGATTGAATGTCCAACTAAAGCTTGGCCCAACCTGAGACACACCCCATGGGAGAAAGCCAGCCCCTGACGCTATTAATGATACTCTGCTCTGCTTGCAGACAGGAGCCTAGCCTAGCTTTCCTTTACGAGGCTACAGCCAGCAGGGCTCCAAACTGATGTGGAGACTCACAGCAAACATTGTAGAAGTGCAGGGAGTCTTGTGGAAAAGTCGGGAGATGTATAGAAGGGGCTGGAGGTAACAGGAGCTACACAAGAAGACCAACAGAGCAACGATCGAGGGATGAAAGGGGCTTCCAGAGACTGAAGCACCAACTAAGGTCCATACATAGACTGGACCTAGGCCCCCTATACAGATGTAGTAGATGGGCAACGTGGTCTTCATGTGTGTCCCCTAGTAAGAGGAGTGGGGGCTCTGTCTGAGCTGGACTCCATTGCCTGCTGAGGACGAGCCTGAGGAGTGAATTTGGAGAAGAGGAGGAAGAGGTTAAGGTTTGTCAATCACTTTCCTATTTCTTGGCCTGAGTGATAATGATCGTTTCTTAATCAGGGGTTCCCACCCCTCTGCATCTTTGTGTAATATTACAGGTAAAGATATTTTTTTTTACTGCTTTTGTATTCTGTACCATGCAAATAATTGGTGATCAGCATGAATTCACTGGCTTTAATTTTATTACTGAAACAAAACGTCTCTGAGAATTGAATTGTATTATATAGTATTTTATAAAGAAGTTTTTTTATTTCAGAAAATAACCCTATCAGAATAACTTATATAGTGTTATTCCTATGGTATTATAAAGAACAATAATTATTTAGATGATATATACCTTCTAATACTATTTTCCTGTCACTTATAATTTTGTTACTAGTTTCCTATAATTGTTGGGTTTTTTAAATTAGTTCTTTCACTTCTTGAAATAAAAGTTTTAATACTGCAAATTTGGATGATACTGTTATCATATCCTTGTTACAAAAGAGAATTTATATTCTTCATAGGTTGTTGTTGTTTTGGAGACTCA
This sequence comes from Acomys minous, assembly GCF_964271855.1. Taxonomy (NCBI): domain Eukaryota; kingdom Metazoa; phylum Chordata; class Mammalia; order Rodentia; family Muridae; genus Acomys; species Acomys minous. The sequence continues at coordinate 28,839,167 of NC_140493.1, read as the reverse complement.
TTAATTGATATAAACTATTAAACTACTTATACATACTTATTAATTTAGTTGTTAATCAATAATTATCCATTGCTTCCTTTGTTAAAAAAATTATTTGGGCTTATAGTATATACTATGTGTATTAGGGTAGGTACACTGCAATTTTTGTCAAGAAGTTAAATACGTCTACAAATTACTAAGACCCTTTCAGGTAATAACAGATGATTGGATAATAGAAACTAATGTGTTTTTGGCACATTGTTGTAGAACAAGGAAGGACTCTGACAGGGATATGAGCTAAGATATGACTGACAAGGTTGTTCCAGTGACACAGGAAACAATTTAGGTTAAGGAAAGGAAAAACATCTCCAAGAACAAAATACAATGGAGCTAAAATATAAACAACTGGGAGTGAGTGATGTAGGTGTAAGATAAAGGCAGGAATGGGAAAAACACAGAGGTCTTTAGAAACAAGTGCAGTACACTCCAATGAATAAGTTTACACACTATTCAGTTTTATTTACAGATTTCATAGTTATCCCATTATAAACGCTTGTCTTAATGATGCTCCACTGTTTACTGTTCCCCTGCACAGTTTCTTTTAAATTCTATATATTCTCCCAGCATGACATAATCTATCCTGAAAACGTCTTCTCTCCAGATAAAAGTTTTCTTTGATTCAGATATTTCCCCTCCACAAATATTTTATTGATAGTTATCACAATCAACAAATCTTGAAACTGGTTAGAATTTTTCTAAACTTTATTAAACTATTATTAATCCATTTCAAATGTTTATGTTTAGTGTGCACATCCTAATGTGGTTGGACATATCTATATATCCATAACATGTCACCAAAGCAAAGGCACTAACGATGTACATCTCCAATCTCAAATATCCATGTACTATACATTCCTGTGTGTTTTAACTAAGTATGTTAATGCTTATGTTAAACACACTTTATGTTTAATTTTAGATGAACTTTATGCTGTGTCAAACTGGAACAAACTATCTAGATTTTTTTATTTAGAGGAATAAAGTTACTAATTTCTCCAAATGTTAAAAAAAAAGCATTTAATCAAACTAAATTAAAATAAAAACACAATGAGAACCCATTATGAATTACAACATCCCCAAATGAATAAACCATCAATAAACCATAGATGAAGAAATGAATTTTATTCTAAACAGAAAGGAGGTTTGAAACAGATGGAATCTTTAATGAGTAGGATGATAAAATCTAATCAAGTTTTACTAAACAAGATTGAGTGGTTAAAAAATCAGACTTGATTGTATATTGCTAGACTCCAGGGTCGGCATATTCTGGAGAAGATTTGATTGAATTTATGGAAATACAAATTCCTAAGTTACTGGGGACTGAGACATGCAGTGATCTAATTAGAGTAAAAGGGCATTTTAGATGCCATGAACAACTCCAGAAATCACAGAAAACAAGCTGCTCCAACATTTAAAACTGCTGATACAAAGAATGTATAGGCATTTCCACACAAGGAAGATAAAGCACTTCTTAAAACAGCCATTGTTTCTGCCAATCTTATGAGAGCAGGTACATGAGAGATAAATCTTCCACTTATTGGTGCTTTGCAGAAAAGAACTGTGATAAACAAAGCCTGCAGGGAAATTCTTACCTGAGAGAGTCAGCCTTTGTCCTTCTGTCTCTTGCCAAGATCTGTGTTAATAAGATTTAACAGCAGCATATCATCCTCTGAAAGTCACAACAGTCTACTTGACCTTCTGTGTAAAATACTCACAATCATCTCATGTTGTGAGTCTTGGGTGCCAGAACTTATATTTTGGGTTTTTTTATTCATTTGCTTTATACTATATATAAAAATAAATACCTATAAATAAATGTATGTATACTTATTTATTATATATGTGTAGATAATTAATGAATATGAATACATGTACAAGTACACGTATTTTCAACAGCAAAGGAAGGGTTTCTAACTGCCAAATTGAAGATTCAAAGTTTTTTACTTTAAGACATAACCTTGTTTCTTTGCACTTAGAGCATTTTATTTTATTATATTGAAAATAGATTTTTTGGGGGGCTGGAGAAATGAGTCAGTGGTTAAGAGCACCGCCTACTCTTCCAGAGGTCCTGAGTTCAATTCCCAGCAACCACATGGTGATTCACAACCATCTATAATGTTATCTGATACCCTCTTCTCTTCTGCAGATAAAGCACTCATATACAATAAATACAATAAATAAATCTTTTTTAAAAAGAAAATAGATTTTTTTCCTCATATCATGTACCTTATTAGAGTTTCTCCTCCCTCTACTCCTTCCATTTCCTTCCCACAACCCATCTTATTCATATCTGCTCCCTTTCTGTCTCTCATAAAAAAAAACCAAGGATGCTTCTTAGAGATAATAATAAAATATAATAAAATAAAACGAAAAATAACAACCAAGATTGAACAAAACAATTGAACAACAAGAAAAGAGTGGAGGAAAAGGCACCAGAAATACAGAACCACTAATTTGCATACCCAGGAATAACATTAAAAAAAAACACTAAAGTGGAAGGCATTATATACACAGAGAACCTGGTACAGACCCAAGAAAGCCCAGCGTATGCTATCCCTTTGAGTTCGTGCTTGCTTTAATCATGTTGATTTAGGGAGTCTTGTTTTCTTGGTGTCCTTCATGCCCTCTGGATCTTACACACTTGCCCCCCTTTTCCACAGGGTCACATGAGCCATGAGTAGAGGACTGAAGAAACATTATGTTTAAGGATGAGTATTCCAAGGTCTCTCACTCTCTGCATAGTGGCTGGCTATGGATCTCTATATTTGTTGACATCTACTGCAGAAGGCAGCTTTTCTAAGAGTGGCTGAGCAAAGCGCTAACCTAGGAGTATAGTACCGTGTCACCAGGAGTCATATTATTGCTGCTTTTACTCTATATCAGTAGTATTTGGTTTTATCCTTGATCACTGAATTATCTAGTTTTAGGTTCTTGGTCACCCACCAATGCACTGTCATGTGTGGGTTCCATCTTCTAGAGATGGCCTTAAGTCAACTCTATATCAGTAGTATTTGTTTTTACCCTTGATCACTGGATTATCTAGTCTTAGGTTCTTAGTCATCAATGCACTGTCATGTGTGGGTTCCATCTTCTAGAGAGGGCCTTAAGTCAAATAAGATACCAATTGGTTACTCCCAAAAGATTACACAGCAATTGCACTATCAAATCTTGCAGGCAAAGCACCATTGTATATCAAAGAGTCTGTGGCTGGGTTGGTGTTTACATATCTTTTGTTAGTATGCATAGTACATTTCTGTACTGAAGACATTAGCACATAGGAGTGAAGGCTTTATGCTATTCCCAGCTTAACTTTTACATCTTTAGGGAGGTGCTGTCTTCAGCACTGGGGCCTTGTTATCAGTTTGTAAAGAGAAATCTATAGCCTTGGCTACAACCTAGGTTGCTTAGAGATTCCCACTAAGCCTACTTTGGCCAAGAAAACAATTACATGTAACCCAGTCCCAGTAGTGCAAGCTTCATTTGGTGACAAGAGATGGAAAGTTAGGCCTTTGTCTCCCCCATTGTTTGTAAATTTCATTTAGATTACCTTCATACAATTTTTGGAAGCCTGTACTGTATGATGTTTCTATATAACCCATTTAATGGCCACTAATTTCAATTTGTCTCCCAATATCCTTGCCCTTGTCTCCTTCTTCGCTCTGCCAACCCAGTTGATATTCCCATTTAAGACCCCCTCAATCCAACCTATTTCTCTTTGCATTCCACAGATATCTGTCTGTCCTAGGACCTTTCTTTACCTAACATCCCTTATTGATATCGAACACACCTAAAATGTTTCTCAGCCAATTGAGTTTTCTCTTTTGAGAAGTCTCAGTTTAGATATGTACCCATTTATTAATTGGCTTATTGCTTCCTTGGCATGTAGTTTTTTGAGTTCTTTATATATTTTGAGTACTACCCTCTCTCAGATGTGTAGTGGGAAAATCTTTTTTCTGTAGGTTGCCACTTTTTCTGAACGAGTGTATCCTTTGCTGTGCAGAAGCTTTTCTGTTTCATGGGGTCTCATTTTTTAAATTGTTGATCTAAGCGCATGAGTTAATAATGTTCTGTTCAAAATATCTTGTCTTAGGTCAATGAGTTCAAGGCTATTCTCCACTTACTTTTTTATCAGGTTCAAAATGTCTGGTTTTATGTTCAAGTTTCTAATCCATTTGGAGTTTACTTTTCTGCAGAAGGATCCATGTTGATTCCTCTACATGCAGCCATCCAGTTTGATTGGCACCATTTTATTAAAACTATCTTTTTTTTTCATTAGTTTCTGGCTTCTTTGCCATAAACCAGCTGTCCATAGGTGTGATAACTTGTTTCTTGGTCTTCAGTTTGATTGCATTAATCAACTTATCTGATTTTGTGTTGATACCATGCTGTTTTATTACTATAGTTTTATAGTACAACATGGAATCTGTAGGAAATGGTGATTATTCCAGCAGTTTGTTATTATTCAGGAGGATACAGCAAGGGTCTGCTACACAGTTGGATATGAGACTGGAAGACTGGACTTAGGGGAGACAAGGAAGAAGTATAGCTCTGTAGTTAGCTTACCTGTTTCACTGGGTAGAGTATCACTGAGAACTTTTAAAGACACATCTAGACTTAATACCCTATGAACATATAAAGGGGGAGGAAGTCCCCCTCAGTCACAGTCATAGTGGAGGGGAGTAAGGGGAAAATGGGAGGGAGGGAGGAATGGGAGGATACAAGGGATGGGATAACCATTGAGATGTAATATGAATAAATTAATAAAATAAAATTTAGAAAAAAGGACACATCTAGAGTTTGTTGTAGTCACATTTTTGAAGCTATTCTTCCCTTTTTTTTTATTAGTTAGTCTACATTTCTGTTCCAATGAAAATGCATATTGTTTCTGGTATTCTTTGTGGTAACCCAAGATGTCTCACTCATTCAAAGGTACAATTTCTCAAACACATTTTGGTATTGCCAGCCCAATTTGAGAAAACTTTTTCTTATAATTATAAAACTTAACCTCCTCAACATCTACCATATAAGTGTTTACAACTATGTTACAGTTATAAAGGGTATATCTTCATGAAATACATGTTCTCAAAGCTAAAGGAGTTGGGTGGAATAGAAGCCAGAAAGATTTCAAGAGCAAGGATTAGATGCTACCACTGTAATTTATCCATACACAACAGGACTTATGTACATATGAACTTACAGAGACTGGAAACATGCATATCATCATCATCATTTCTTAAAGCCAAGAGTGTTCCCAACACCGAGAGTTGGAAGTGGAAAAAGAACACCTTCAAAATCCAAGAAGCTATCTCCAATTGACAACTGCTTGCAAAGGAAAAACTACTTCTCTAGTAGAGTCTGGTGGGTATAATAGCCACCCTTAAGAGTAAACCCCCTGTACAGCAGTAGATGCCCACAGAAAATAAATCAAATAATACCTACGTAGATATTTTCTCTCATATTGTTTTGCTTGAGCACTTTTTTCTCTTACTGGTCCTTTAATTGTACTACTTTGTTTCAAGTTTTGTATTTTTATGAATTTTTATTGGTTTTTTTTGTTGATGTTTTGTTTTGATTTGACTTGTTTGTTTGTTTTTCTGAGTGTGTATATGCATTTCTTGAGCTTTTCCATTTCTTTTTTTTTTAATTATTACTTTGCCTGTTTGTTGTATAAAGAAAGAGAGAAAGAAAGAACGTGAAGCTGTGGGGAGAATCTTTGAAGAGCTGGGAGAAAAACTATGATCAGAATACATTTTTGAAAAATTTTCAGTAACAGATGAGAACATTTTCCTAATAACCCTTAAATGCCTTCATGTCTATTGGACCCTCCCCAGTACCTTACTGTCACTACTTATTGTACCAAATGTAAATTTATTTCTCTAGTAATTTTTATATTTTGATGGTTTAGGATTCAGGACAAACTGTAAAGATGCTATCTATCAGTTTAGTCTGTCCAATATGATGCTTCTTCTTTCACAGACGTCTTTTTGTTTGAAGGCCTTTCCCTAGAGTATCTTTCTTCCACCCAAATTTGCATTTCTTTGGAAAGCATCTTTTACTTTGGTTATTTCTAGTTCTGTCTGATGTGTTTCCAATTTTCCAAAAAGAAAAGTAGATTTATGAAGCTGTGTCGCTTATCATACTACAACCTTCAGCTTAAAAATAATGGACAGAACATCCTCCACAGTTGAGTGGAGAGTGGGGTATGACTTTCACATGAACTCTGGTGCCCCATATTTGACCATGTCCCTTGGAAGGGGAGACCTGGTGGCACTCAGAGGAAGGACAGCAGGTTACCAAGAAGATACTTGATACTCTATGAGCATATACAGGGGGAGGTAATCCCCCTCAGAAACAGTAATAGGGGTGGGGAATAAGGGGAAAATGGGAGGGAGGGAAGAATGGGAGGATACAAGGGATGGGATAACCATTGAGATCTAACAAGAATAAATTAATAAAATATTAAAAAAATGTTTCCGCTCCAGGTACACGTCCAACCCTTTACACATCTTTACATCTGATGAAGGTAAACAGTTTACTCCTTTTTTTTGCTATTTGCTCTAACCTTCTCTGTCCATTCAGTTTCATGAGCCTGATTCAACTTGCTCAATTTATTAAACAAGAACAGTTTTCCTACAGGTCCTGTAAATCATTCAGAATGTCTCCAACTTCAAGTTCACAAATTTTAACATCTCTTTCTAGAAACAACCTGGGACAGCAATCCACTGACCACAATCTCCTTCTCTTGGAGTCTGCTGCAAAGAGGTAATTCATCTTTACAAACAATCTAAAATCTGAAACAAATCTATCCACTTTTAACGAAGGATGCCTAAACTTTCTTCCAAATGGGCATGCTGATGCTGCTTGCCACATGTAGCAATGGAGAGTCGGTGCTTTGTTGTTTTTTTGTTTTGTTTTGTCTTTTTAAAAATTCTTCTTACTTTTATTGAATGTCTATGATTTACAGGTCATGTACCAAAATCCCTCTCCTCCCCGCTTGTTTGTAAAATTAAACAAACAGACAAACAAAAAAATCTTGTCACGGAAGCTGTAGTGTGTCACACAGTATAGCTCTTTGTCCATATACGTTTACTTCCAAATGTTCATTGTTACGAGTTATGAGTCTGGTTTAAGGCCTACACTGTCATTACTGTATCTTCCCTGGGACTGCTGTTGGATAGCCCATTGCTACTATGCGTCAAGGAGACTCTTAATCTTGGAATCTGCACGTCTGGCCTCTGCATGTGCTCCAGCAGGTCATACATGGGGTAGATGTTTGGGTGAAGTCTACTCAGGGCCCTGGATCAGAGTCTCCAACTCCAGTGTCTTCGGGGCAGGGCCAGCTCACAGGCTCCTGTGCCATCAGGGCAGGGCTGGCTCTCCTGCTCCTGTGTCCTCAGAGAGTCAGTGCTTTGTGAAGTGCTATGCTATGTGGTTAATTTGAAATTGCAGAGAATGAAGTCCTATTTCACTTTCAGATTGATTTATTGGCTTTGGTGCTAAACTGCAAAATAAGGTTCTGCCTTCATTCTCTGTAAAGCAAAATGAAACAAATAACAAAAACCCTGCATCTTCAAATACTTAAGACAAGATTCACCTTAATACTACTTTCATCTATTTTTTTTCACATTTACTCCTGCTAAATGCAGGATGTGTCAGTAATCCCATTTAAATAGAGGACAGATGTATGAAACAGCTGGACTCTGTTTCAAGCAGGTATTCTAAAAATGTGTTCACTCTCATGTCCTCAGACCTCAGAACACTATTGCCTAACACATACAGATAATCAAGACATTTATTCTCTATACATTTATAATCAATACATTAATTAAATAAGTAACATAAATATAGAGAATATTTTCTATGTGCCAAATTAAATTCAGAATAATATAGATTAATACATAGGGTGATTTTGTTTTTTGACAATTTCTTTATTAGAAATATATTAATGTACCTTACCATTACTACCATTGCTAGACTGATTTGCTTTATTATGATTTTCTTTTATTTGTGCCTTCACCTACCTTGTATTAAATTCTATTATATTAGTTTTACCCAAGTTAGTTTTCAACAATTTCTTTTTGCACTTAATTTTCTTACATAAAAGTCTTTTTGTTCAAAACCTTTCTGAATCATGATGCTATAACAAGTTGTACTAGGCTTTCTTTCAACTTTATGTCATCCACCTGTATTATTTAAATAATTTCCTGGGAAAATAGTAAAAAAGCACTGAGATTTATTTTGTCTATATTTCAAACATTTTGTTTAGAAACCTCAATAGTTTTCCTAACACATTTACTCCTCTGATATCTTCCTGAAAGTCTCATATATTTTCATAAGCTGCCATACATGTCCTTATTGAATACTAATTACAATTTACTTATGCTTCAATCTCATAAGAAATAGCTACCCAATCATTGACCAAAAAACGTGTTCATTTACTAACAAAATTGTTTTTACAGAGGCCATAAATTAATAATTACTGGTAGATAGTATTTAGTACTTTGGCAAAAAAAAAATACTACTAGTGGTATGAATTGAGTACAACCATATGTACTTCAAGTAAGTACTAAGATAGATGATCCCTAAGGTAATCTTTGATCACAAACCAAAATTCAAGGGGAAAAAAGCTTGGAAACACCAGGTGAGAGGGATAGATGTTTAAGCTCAAGCCTAGGGATAAAATTATTCTTGGCCAATTTAAAGGACAGCAAGAACAACAAACAGTACAGCTGATTCTTGGGAACACCAGGTCTGAGCCAATTAATTGTCCAGGACTTGCTAGACATGAGTAAACAAATCCTTATGTATTCATGTAGTCATATTGTTGCCTTGCTGCTTTTCCTTTTTTTTTTTTTTTTTTTAATAAGCAGAGCAAACAAAGAAATGATGTGAAAAATGAGGCTGATCACAGACAGGCCCTGCCTCTAGTACTGCTTTGAACAATAACTTGAATAGTTGAAGACCTAACTCCATTCCTCATTTTCTTTTTAAATTTAAATTAATTTTGTTTACATATTCTTCTCTCATACAATACATCCCAGTTGCAGCTTCCCCCACCCATGCAATCTTACCTACCAATCCTCCCCCACACCTTCTATCTCCTTCAAATCAACTGATCCTTCATTTCTCTTCAGAAAGGAGTAGGACTTTCAGGAGTATCAACCAAACTCAGCATCATCACAAGACGCATAGAAACATAATATGCTACTGTCTTTTTAAAAATGTAATCACTGTCTCCACAGTTGAGTGGAGAGTGGGATATGACTTTCTCACATACTCTGGTGCCTCACCTTTGACCATGTCCCCTGGAGGGGGAGGCCTGGTGGCACTCAGAGGAAGGACAGCAGGTTACTAAGAAGAGCCTTGATACCCTATGAGCATATACAGGGGGAGGTAATCCCCCTCAGGAACGGTCACAGGGGAGGGGAATAAGGGGAAAATGGGAGGGAGGGAAGAAGGGGAGGATACAAGGGATGGGATAACCATTGAGATGTAACAAGAATAAATTAATAAAAAAAATTTTTTTAATGTAATCACTTTACAGCCTCATCCCAGGCCCAGCCTTCCTGCCCTCCCATTTCCCCCTCTTCTTCTCAGAGAAAGGGAGGTCTCAATGGTGTACCAACCTACCCTGGCACCTCGAGTCACAGCAAGACTAAGTGTATCCTCTCCCACTGAGGTTGGACAAGGCAGTCCAGCTAGGGGAAAGGGATCCAAAGGCAGGCAACATGGTTAGGGACAGCCTGTACTCCCTTGTTAGGGGACTCAAATGCAGTCAAGCATATGACTGTGGGGGGTCTGTGGATTATAACATGGTTATCTGGCTTTTATGGCTAATATCTACTTATAAGTGAGTATATACCATGTTTATCTTTCTGGATTTGTGTTATACTCAAAAGATGCTCCACCATAACACAAGAACATTTGGTCTATTATGTTCACAGCAACTTAATTTGTAATAGCCAAAACTGGATATACCTAGATGTCCTTCAACCAAAAAATGGATATAGAAAATGTGGTATGTTTGCATAATGGAATATTAATAAAAAACAAAAACATGCAATTTGTAGGTAAAATACTACTTTCTTCAAGTTAGTTTCACCAAATTTTTAGAAAAAGACAAGTTGAAACTCCTAGACATATTTTTTATGGAAATACAAAACTAGTAGCTAAAGACATGCCTCAACTAGGTTTTGCGGTTTTTTTGTTTGTTGCGTGGTTTTTTTGTTTTGTTTTGTTTTATTTGGGTTTTTTGTTTGTTTGTTTATTGAAGCTGAACAACTCTTTACTGAATAAAAATAGGTCAAAACATGAATTAAGAAATTAAAGATTTCAAAACCCAATGAAAATGGATGCACAGCATATCCAAACTTATGGAATACAATGAAGGCTGTTCTAAGAGGCAAGTTCATAGTATTAAGTGCCTACATGAAAACAATGGAGAATTTTCTTTTACTTTTTTGGTAATTTATTCATATTAAATCTAAATTGTTATCCCATGCCTTGGATCCTCCCATTCCACCCTCCCTCCAGCTTTCACCCTATTCTCTTCGCCTATATCTGTGATTGAGAGGGACCTCCTCCCCCTCTATATGATCATAGGATATCAAGTCTCTTCTTGATAGCCTGTTATCCTTCCTCTGAGTGCCAGAATATACCCAGAAGATGCTCCAGCACACAACAACCTTATTCATAATGGCCAGAACCTGGAAACAGCTTAAGTGTAACTCAGTAGAAAAATGGATAAAAAAAAAAACTGTGGTACATTTACATTATGGAATACTACTCAGCTATTAAAAACAAGGAATCCCTGAAATTCGTGGACAAATGGATGGAACTAGAAAGGAGTGAGTTAACCCAGAAGCAGAAAGACTCAGATGGTATATACTCACTTATAATTGGACACCAGTCTAAAAGGTATGTTCCATGAAAGTCTTCACTTACCAGGAAATTGAGATAGATGTGAGGATATCCAATTGGGACATTAGGTGAGAGAAGTATGGGAGAATAGGGAAGTAGAAAAATCCAGAGGGTCCTAGAAACCTACAAGTAGAACATTATGATGGGCAGATCTGGGCCCAGGGGTTCTGCCCAAACTATGGCACCAACCAAGGACAATACATGCGTTAAACATCGAACCTCTACCCAGATCTAGCCAATGGACCGGACATTGTCCACAGTTGAGTGGAGAGCGGGGACTGACTTTCAAACGAACTCTGATGTCCCATATTTGACTCTGCCCCTGGATGGGGAGGCCTGGTGCCACTCAGAGGAAGGATAGGTTTTGGGTTTTGATTGTTTGTTTTTACTTATTTTTCCCATTTTAGCTTTACTGAATTTTTCTCTTTTTTCTTTTATTTTATTTTTTATTGTATGTATCATTCTGTGTAATTATCTGTTAACTTCATTTATTTAGCCATTCTAGGGATCAAACCAAGGTGGAGATGTCCCATACACTGGACAAATGTCTATTACTGCACATCAAGCCCATAAGCTATTAGACTATTGGAAGGAAGAAAATACAGTCAGTTTGTTATAATTTACATATAATGGACTCTAAGTATTGGGGACAGCATAAATTTGACTGATTTAATGAAATTCATATTTGTTGTTTGAGACTTTCTGTGCCACTCCATGTCCCTAAGTCTAACTCTTTTACTTTTTTTTTTTAACACTCTATTCAGTATACTCCTAATCCTTTTCAAAGAAATCTCACCTGCCATTTCTTCTAAATAGTTGGTCTAGACAGATATGGATTGCACCCAGAAGAATGGATAAAGAAACTGTGGTACATTTACACTATGGAATACTATTCAGCTATTAAAAACAAGGAATTCCTGGAATTTGTGGACAAATGGATTGAGCTAGAAATGATCATAATGAGTGAGTTAACCCAGAAGCAGAAAGACTCAAATGGTATATACTCACTTATATCTGCATATTAGCCCAAGGGGCATGTCCCACGAAAGCCTTCACTTACCAGGAAACTGAGACAGAGGGGAGGACATTCTAGTGGGACTCTAGATGAGAGAAACATGGGAGAATGGCAAAGTAGAAGGATCCAGAGGGTCCTAGAAGCCTACAAGTAGAACATTATGATAGGCAGATTTGGGCTCAGGGGTCCCGCTCAAACTAAGGCACCAGCCAAGGACAATACAGGCGGTAAACCTTAAACCCCTACCCAGATCTAGACAATGGACAGAACATTCTCCACAGTAGAGTGGAAAGTGGGATATTACTTTCTCACATACTCTGGTGCCTCACCTTTGACCATGTCCCCTGGAGGGGGAGACCTGGGGGCACTCAGAGGAAGGACAGCAGGTTACCAAGAAGAGACTTGATACCCTATGAACATATACAGGGGGAGGTAACCCCCCTCAGGGTCAGTTATAGGGGAGGGGAATAAGGGGAAAATGGGAGGGAGGGAAGAATGGGAGGATACAAGGGATGGGATAACCATTGAGATGTAACAAGAATAAATTAATAAAGGAGAAAAAATGAAAAAAAAAACAAAAGAATCATAAATAGGTGAAACATAATTTAATTTTATTTATTGATGGTCCACATAGCATATTCATCTGCCAAATTTAGAGTGACTTTTTCTCAGTAGTAATATGATATAGTTTAATAACCAAGTGAAGTTGAATGCTCTAAGAATTAGTAATTAAAGAAATTCATTTATTAATGACCATGAAAACCTTTGATGTTGAGGAGAGATCTACATAAGACACATAATCAAAAACGTAACCAAAGTTTGGTTCATTTTACCTTTTTAGTTTAAATTCAAAGTTAATGGTTTGAACACTAATATAAGTTAATGAGACTTGCATGGGAGGAAATCTATATGTGTATGCTGTCAATTTGAGCACAATGAACTGATTAAAATGAAGACTATGGGAAAAAAAAAACCTTTCAAAGTCTGAGTGAAGAAACACTTTGCATAGTCAAAGATTTTCATCACAGGCAATGTGATGAAAATGACATTAGCTTTAATTCTCCGAGCAGATCTCTAGAAATAAATACATATGTAAAATTCAGAATGCCTTTCAAAAGATGTACAGAGGGTCACTCAACCAAGTTAAAAGTCTTTGTCAACAGAAAGCACTGACCTCTATTTTTTCACTTGTAGTACGTGAAATACAACAAGTGACATTTTCAGGGAGACAAGATACCAACAATAGAAATTTCAGGAACAAAACCATCTATGTGAAGGCATAAGCTACACAAAAGACGCCAAAGCATTTCTAGAAGATGTGTGGTAACAAGCACAGCAGGTGTTGCGGTGTTCTGCACAGACACCGTTTACCTTCAGTGAACAAAATAATGAAATGGGTGTACTTAGTTTTCAGCAGCCTTGTTTCATTTTGTGGCTTTTTTTTTTCTTCGTACCAGTCTCACATTATATCCTAGCACGGCCTAGACCTCTTGGAAGTAGTCCTGCCTCACAGTTCTGATTTATAGGTGTGAACCAGCATGGCTTCAGTAGATTTTAACCTTGTTTTTTTTTTTTTTTAACTGTTAATATCTCTTTGCTTCTGGATGCCCTCCGTTCAGATGTTAAATAAAATCCAGCTTTGTCATGGCCTCCTATTGGATTGTACTTGTCAAACTCCTCATCTCAATGTGAAGTTAATCACTGCATTCTCATTTTATACTTATTATATTATACTCGTTTTATACTTATGATACCTCAGCAATCCTGTCTTCTGTTCCCTCCAGACTCTCCTGACTTTCTCTTAACAGGTATCCCATAAAAAGGTGGGGTCTCCAGTTCTAGCATCAACTGAATCCCTTGGAGCCCTTGTTAAAACACTTACCTTGCAGCCTCCTGAAAAGGTCTGACTCACTGGGAGCATTTCCAATAGCTTCCCAGACAGTGCTGACACTGCTAGTCTAGGGACCATTTCTGCAAAACGTAGCTGTAGAACACATACACGTTCATTCATGTTTAGCCATAAACAGGTAGTAGAACCCATCCTGTAGTCACAGCAAAAGTAGATAAATACAATCATTGTAATGACAGCATCTCTCAACACACAGAGCATGCCCACCAGGTAATAAGCGTTTGACAGCATTTTATTAAACGAATATGAATACAGAATTGCAAAACTATAATCCTTTTTTTTTTTGCATGAGTTATTACAAGTCCAAAACGTAACTAGAGCAGAAGTGGATGTCACCTGTCTTGTGCCAATCTCACTCAAACTGAAGAAAAAATGCAAGAGATTATAAATGACAGTGGCAATGATAATATTAATACATGCCACTTCCAAAAGGAGCATCTTGAAGATTGCAAAGCATTTCTATATCCCAAACCCACTGGGGTTAGAGTAAATAACACATTTTGAGCTTCTGCACACTAGTGGGATGTCCAAGAGTGTGCGCGCGCACAGTATGTGCCCTAGACTCATTGACTTCTATCAGCAGGGAAGGCCTTCTCAGGTGGCCAGCAACCAGAATGCTTTGCACTTAACAGCCAACATTCAGACAACCCTGATGACCCTTCCCTGCGAGGGAAGGCTGTCATTCCTGGCTTACAGAAAGGCATTCTGTAGTGTACATATTAAAGCAGGACACAATCCTTAAAGGTACAGCCTGCCAAAAATTCTGTTCGGAACCAAATTAAAAATAGTGTGAGCCAGCGCCATCAAAACCCATGAATGGAGAAGATCTCACTTAAGAAAAGGCCGATACCAAAAAGACTCCTCAAAAACAGTTGCCCTAACTGGATAAATTATTTTGATCACTAAATATTTTATTGGGAAATAAAAGCTGTGAATATTGACATAATACCATGAGCTGTCAGTGCAATGCTCAAATACTTTCTGATGAGGTGACAATGTGAATGGAACTTGTATTTGTACTGTACCAAGAAACATTTCTTTCTGAGTATTTTTGAACTGATTCCAGTCCTCAGCTCTAATCCCTTGTGATCTCCCGAACATATGCCCATTTCTCAGATATCAAGAGAAATGGAGCCTTAGAGCCCGTACTTGCATTCAAATCCAGGGCACATTCTAAATCTACATCTGTCTTCTTTAGTATTTTGCATTTTACTTGCACCCTTACTAAGAATTTAAGGAGAAGGCACAGCTTGATCTGGGGAGGAGCTGAAGTTCCCTACTGCAGGTAATATTAAACAAGCCTATTCATCAGGCAGCATTACACTCTAGATGATTTTTCTGCACGTGTGTCCTGAAATATCCCCACCTCTATTCACATGCAAATTTATGGAACAGTGCCAACCTTAGAGGCAGGACCCTGAGTGACAAATAAAACCAATGTCACCTCTCACTAAGGTTCAGAGAGGGGGGTCTTAGCGTGCACTGCTTACGTATTACAATGATACAGGTGACTAATTTTAGAGTAATGACTCCCCTTTTCAGTGTAGCTGATGCTTTATTATATCTCTTAGCATTTTAATTTTATATTAGTTTAAAATATTTTAATGATTCTAAAATATAATTGTGAAATTGTAATTGAAGCTCTTTTTAGAATTGAGTCACTGTTGTTCATAAAAGCAGCCTAAGTCATCTAAATATTTCATAAAATTCATTCTTCTCTCTTACCTTACAACCTGACTGCAATTGTTCCTCCCGATCCTCCTATCACCCCTTTCCTACTTCCTGTCTCCTCCAGACACATTTCCTCTTCATTTCCCTTCAGAGAACAGCAGACCTCCAAAGGGTACCAAGCCTTCATATGAGGGATGGACAAGGCTATCAGGTAGGAATAGAGTACCAAGGGCAAACAGAAGAGTCAGAAATACCCAACCTCCCCCTGTTAGGAGTCCCACAAGAACTCCAAGCATACAAGCAGAAGACTCAGGTCAGACACATAGAGACCTTGTGGTTATCGCTTGCTTCAGTCTCTGTGCGCCCCTATGAGCCCTGCTTAGTTGATTCTGTAGGCCATGTTCTTGTGGTAGCCATGACCCCTCTGGCTTCTATAATCCTTCCTCGTCTTCCGTGGGATTTCCCTCCCAAACTCTGCATAATGTTTTGGCTGTGGGTCTCTGCATCTGTGCCCCATATGTTCTAAGGAGTTTCCAGTGCACTAGTTTTCTATATTGCTCCCAAACCCCCCAATTTCCCTTGTCTCTCCCAGTACTCTGGCCATCTGTCATTCCCTGGGGGGCCACCTGAACCCTCCGGTTCCCAGCCTGACTCAACTGCAGTGCTGAAAAATTTATACTGTTTTCCTTTCCTAGGGCTTGAACACCTCCTGTTATTTGGGCTTCTCTGGGTTTGTGGATTGTAGCATTTGTAGGATTTGTAAGTACTGGCTTGCTTGGATTACTTAGCAGCTAATATCCACTTACAAGTGAATACATACCATGTTCATCTTTTTGGGTCTGGGTTACATCACTCAGTATGACATTTTGTATTTCCATCCATTTGCCTATAAATTTCATGGTGTCATTATTTAATAGCTGGCTAATTCATAATAGCCAGAAATTTGAAATAACCTTGATGTTCATCAGAATCGGATTATGTGGAGATTGAAGATGACTTCCTAATTATTTACTACACCCATCCACTGATGCACCATAGATCCAGAAAACATCAACACTGGATGGATTGTGCTTGATCAGCTCCAGCTTTAACCAGCACAATAACAATTTAATGGGTCATATTTTTCCATAATTAAAAAGTTGGGGTGCATTATTATGCTAATTATAATTCTGCATCCATTTTGAATGAGTTTAATTTTTCTCATATGTGAAGCACAGTTTAGTCACTCTGGTTTTGTTGTTGTTGTTGTTGTTGTTATTTTGTCTTTTTGTTTGTTCATTTGTGGGTTTTTTTGTTTTTTGTTTTTTGGTGTGTTTTTTTGTTTTTTTTTTTTGTTGTTGTTGTTGTTGTTGTTGTTGTTGTTTTTTTTTTTTGAGACATGGTTTCTCTGTGTAGCCTTGACTGCCCTGTACTCTCTTTGTAGACCAGACTGGCCTTGAACTCACAGTGATCCACCTGTTTCTGCCTCCCAAGTGCTGGGATTAGAGGCGTGCACCACCACTGCCCAGCCAGTTTAGTCACTCTTAATACAGCTCAGTTCTCTGCCTCTTCCCAGTTATTTGATCTGTATCATGTGGACCTCTGCTTCACATAATAAATATCTATAAAATCCTATATAGAGAATTCTGGACACCACTGCTCTACTCACCCCATTGACTCCACAGCTCTCTCAGACTGCTCAGACTTACAACAGGAACCACACTTCACTAGACATGCGACACCACAGAACTCGTGCTTTATTGATCTAAAATTTAGAATCTTGCAGGAGAGAGATGAGTATGATCAAATTGGATTACATGAAATTATCAAAGGACTAATAAAAATTATTTTTAGAAGCATGAATGGTAGACCAGATAATACTATGTACATCAATAAAGTCTTCAGCATACGGACTCACACATTCTAACATCTGCCAAGGATGTGTTGTCTCAGACTGCTTGCCCATCCTGTCTGGTTGATTGGTATGCTGCCTGCTCTGGATGTCATTTGTAAGTACTGGCTTGCTTGATTTTCTGAGATTTGTTCTTTCTCCTCTGTGAAAACATTTGTTGTAAAACATCCATACCCTAGTGATTAATTTATTATAAATCTAGTTAGTTCATAAAGGGTAATTTTAAAAAAAAACCTCAGGAAAATAAAAGGAGGAATACAGACAGCTTTTGCCAGGGGAAGGAAGATTACCCTGAAGATTGATAGTGGACTATGTGATAAAATGTGATAAAAACTATATGACCAAGATTTTAGTTCTTCTTACATGGTTCTACACATGTTTAAATTCTTAGTACTTCATACACAAAGCAACTTAACTGCATTTTTTCTTTTTCTGAAGTTTTTTTTTTTTACTAAAGCAGAATTTTATCTTTTGGTCTCTCCTTTTTCTCCCCCTCCCCTTCCCGGATGCCCTCCCTCTAAGGTCTTCCATAGTCTCTCCACACTCTCAAGTAGATAACTTCTTTTTCTTTGATTAATATTGTCATATACACCCACAGATGCAGACACGCAAACATAAATGTATATTTAATTGTCATTAACAATTGATTTAAATTGACAATAATTTCAAATGCATCCTTAGGATATTATGTGGGAAAAAAATTTAAATGTTCATAACTTGCTAAAAGTAATCTGATAAGAATACTTTCTTAATTCTAGAAGTTGAATCCAGAGTGAAACTTACAAATATATAAATATTCATCATGGTTAATTATTCTACTTCTGTGATTTAATGCTCAGATAACAAATGAAAAATAACAGTTGGATTTTTAATATCCATACCTCTTTCTTAGTTTTCAGAAACTATGTTGATAGAATTTTATTAAAATTATTACATACAATTATCAACATTAAATTCAGTTTGTTGATCAAAAGTATACTAGAATGTAATGTACTTTTAATTACTAATACCCACTTTACTCTCAAATGCATCATTGTCTGGAGAGTAAATTGTCCATCCTCCTGCATTCACCTCAAGTCTTTTATTCCTTTACATTTTGGCTTTAACAATATTCTCTCTCTCTCTCTGAAATTCCTTTGTTCATTTATCTGACAATCCCTATTCATCCTTTAGGTACAAATAAAATCCTAACAATGCACAGTTAATTTTTAAATTAACTCTGTTTCTGTAACTCCACCATGTGTCTGTGTGACTGTTATTTACTGGGATAATCATATGTTTAACTTCATAATAAATGGCCCTGTTGCTGATTTCTGAAAGCAATATATCATAATATACTTTCCTAATATCTTTCTCCTTCCATCATACATTCACTGCATGACAAGTGTTAGTCCTACACAACAAACCGTATAAGAGTGCTTTAATTTGTTACAAGCTATAAAAATATACAACGGAACCTCAATTTATTTTAATTAACAAAGGAAATAACATTGGATTATGTAATTTATGCTACATTTAAATCCTGAAAGCCTATGCTACCACGTATCCACCAAAGTTGTTTCAAAAGACATCACTCTATGTCTTGAGAGCACATTTCTCTTTAATTTGCAGACCTCAAATTGAACTCTGTGATATAAATATAAAACCCTGGTGTAAAAGCGAGTGAACGATACTTTGATCTCATGAATGGCCTTTGAAAACCAATGAGCAAACGCAAAGCATTTGCATTCGTATTTACATGGTGCCCATTCTGGTGGACACTGAATTACTAAGCATCCAGACTTACACAAATCTAAAATCCAGTGAAAAGTAATTGTAGAAAGGCGCTCCAATTCTGCCTCTCAGGAAGTGCTTAGTGGTATCAAGGAGGAGCCAAGACCTCTCCTCACTTCAATAAGAATTCAAGAATTAGATAATTCAATATTATCTCATTCATTAAATAAAAAATATATTTATTTACTACTGTTTATTTATTCACGTGTTTTTTTCTTGCAATGTTGGGGATAGAATCCAAGCAGGTCCTTACACATCCTAGACAAACACTATACTATAACCTTTAGCTCAATACTTTATTTTGAATATTTATTCTTCTTCTTCTCTTTATGATTAATTTACAGATGGTGTATGACCCAACCCTTTACACTGACAAAACTCTGATTACAGTTTTCCTTTGATACAGATGTCTGACCTCAGTAAAATTATCCCAAGGCTTTTATTCCATAATTAGAATACCATTTCATTTGCTAAGAATAGCTCTTCAGAGTGAGGGATGACATGATGTATGGGTGTGAAGCGCAGGAGTGAATTTTATACTAAGATGTCATGATGAAGCTTAAGTAGCTGACCACAGAAAAAGACAAAGGACACAAACAGAGCAAAATTCAGGGTCTTCTTGAGCCAGCTCTGAAGCCTAAGCTTTCTGTGGATTTTAGGTGTCACAGATTTTTTAACCAGAATTTCTATTCAAGAAGAGAAATTACCCCAGTTGATTTGAACTTATAATGCTTTTGTTGGATATTTATTAGTTCTTCATCTTCTAGTGGTAATGCTCTAATATGCAGACTTTGGATTACACAGGACTAAGTTTGGAGAAACCATAGCACTCAGAGCTCAGAGAACTGTAAGGAGAACCTAGAATGCATTAAGAAGAGTGAGCTGCCCATAGATCATTTGTCAAAGATTCTAACAATTTACATAGAGGAGAGTCATATATGCAATGAACAAAGTGCTCCCCTTGGAGAGTATCAGAGCCACACAAGGAGTCTGTGAAGGCTGGCGGATCTGGACCCAGGGGGCCCTGCACAAACACTTGTACCAACCACCAAGGACAATGCATGCAGTAAACCTAGACCCCCCCCCCCTTCAGATCTAGCCACTGGACAGCTCATTCTCCACGGTTGTGTGGAGAGTGAGACTCCTTCTGACATGAACCCTGATATCCCCTATTTGACTACTTCCCCTCGGTGGGGAGGCCTGGGGGTCTGGGGAAGCAGGCTATTCTAATGAGACCTGATATGCTGCTGTCATATGGGTGAGGGAGGAGGTTCCCTTCTGTCAGAGGTCTAAGGGAGGGCAATAGGCCAAAGAATGAGAGAGGGAGGACACAGGAAGATACAAGTGAGGCGATAATAAGCCGGATGTAATCTGAATAAATTATAATAAATTAAAATTTAAAAGGAAAAAAAGAGAAATGTGATAGCATGGAAATGAAAAGAAAATCGACAATCCATGTACGCCCATATCTTCTTATTCCTTTCTGTCCTCAATGGAGCCCATAGAAGAGAAATAAAAATGTAAAAATTAAGATGGGTAGGTGGTGTAAAAGAATACATTCAAATTAATGATGTTTAAATAAGATGATGTGCTACATGTTCAGGGAAAAATCAGATTCATATGAGGTTTCTTAATTTTAAACGAAATTATTTTACTCTCCCAAGCTCTGTGAGACGATAAGTAACTCCATTTCTCATTTAGTTATTAAATTCACCTCCACCTGTTTCCCCTTGAACTAAATGTCTGACATCCACTACACTGTCTGGGGCTTCACAAGTGGCTCTCACTCGGAAGGTAAAACCTCTCTTCCTGGATCCTGCTGTTGAGTTTTCATTTGCTTTCGAGGTGAGCCCTATTTCAAAAAGGCTGTACAGACTTTCCTTGAGTGTCCTCTTCCAAGTATTTTCAATTCTTGAGTCTGGATGAAAAGATAAACATTATCACAGTTTTGATCCTGAGGGAGAATTCACCAAAAATCAGTCAAAAAATAACCCTTACAAGAACATTTAAAACAGGGCTTTAAAATTTCTGGAACACGCATTCTCCTCAAGTCTGTGCTTTCTGGCAAGGCAGAGTTTTCGTGTGGATCAAGGGCTTCCTTAACTGCTGCCTCCCGTAATTATTAGTGTCCCCAGTAATGGTGAGACCCAAGCATGAAAAATCTAGAGAAAGCATAGAACATTTTGTTTTGTTTTTATTAAAAATAGATATTCTCTCATACAATACATCTCAACCACAGTTTCCTGTCTGTCCACTCCTCCTAACTGTGCTCAACCTGCCCTCTCCTGAAGACACATTCCCTCTCTATTTCCTCTCCAGAAAAGAGCAAGCATCTGAGAGATAACAACCAAACAGGAAAAACACTATACATCAAGACAAGGCAAAAAGCCCCCATAACAAGGCTGGACAAGGCAACTGAAAGCTAGAGAAAGTCTCAAGGGCAAGCAAAGAAGTCAGAGACACATCCACTCTCACTGTTAGAAGTCTCACAAGAACACCAAGCTAACAGCCGTTTTATATGCACAGCCTGATGCAGGTCCATGCAGGCCCCGTGCTTGCCACTTCAGTCCCTGTAAGCCTTGCTTAGTTAATTTGGTGTGCCCTGTTCTCCTGTTCTCGACCCCTCTCATTCTTTCCCCCATTCTTGTACAAGATCCCCCAATCTCCAAGGGAGAGTAGACTTTCTCTGCATTATCTATTGCTTGGAATCTCTGGACCGCCTCTGATGTGTTGGCAGACAAAGCCTGTCTGATGCCGACTGGACAGTGCACCAATCATTAGGTTACAGAATATCAGTAGGAATCATCTCACTGGGGGCGTTGTTCGTTTGTTGGTTTGTTTGTTTAGTTGGTTGGTTTGGGGGTTTTGTTTAGTCATTGTCATCATCGTCATTGTTGTTGTTGTTGTTTTGTTTTGTTTGCCAGCAGTGTTTGGTTCTACCTAGGACTCTGAGCTATCCAGTGTCGGGTTCCTGGATAACCAGGCATTGTTGGGAATTGTTTCCCTCTCATGCCGTGGTCCTCAAGTTAAACCAAACCTTGATGACCACTCACACATGTTCTGTGCAGCCACTGCCTCAGACACCAGGAATTTACAGAATGGCAAATTGAAGGTTCACTCTGTATGTAAACATTACAAAATGACTTTTTTTTCTTTTTTTTTCTCCTTTATTAATTTATTATTGTTACATCTCAATAGTTATCCCATCCCTTGTATCCTCCCATTCTTCCCTCCCTCCCATTTTCCCCTTATTCCCCTCCCCTATGACTGTGCCTGAGGGGGATTACTCCCCCTGTATATGTTCATAGGGTATCAAGTCTCTTCTTGGTAACCTGCTGTCCTTCCTCTGAGTGCCACCAGGTCTCCTCCTCCAGGGGACATGGTCAAAGGTGAGGCACCAGAGTATGTGAGAAAGTCATATCCCACTCTCCACTCTACTGTGGAGAGTGTTCTGTCTATTTTCTAGATCTGGGTAGGGGTTTAAGGTTTACCGCCTGTATTGTCCTTGGCTGGTGCCTTAGTTTGAGTGGGACCCCTGGGCCCAAATCTGCCTATCATAATGTTCTACTTGTAGGCTTCTAGGACCCTATGGATCCTTCTCCTTTGCCATTCTCCCATGATTCTCTCATCTAGAGTCCCACTAGAATGTCCTCCCCTCTGTCTCAGTTTCCTGGTAAGTGAAGGCTTTCGTGGGACATGCCCCTTGTGCTAATATGCATATTATATCTGCATAAATGACTTTTTTGTTGTTTTTTTTTTGTTGTTGTTGTTGTTTTTCGATTCAGGGTTTTTCTGTGGAGCCCTTGCTGTCTTGGACTCACTGTAGACCAGGCTGGCCTTGAACTTAAAGAGTTCTGCTTGCCTCTGCCTCCCAAGCACTGGGATTAAAGACATGCACCACCATGCCTGGAACAAAATATCTTTTAATTTTAAACAAACAGTTTGAATTAATTTATCTAGAATATATCCCTTATGAGCTTCAAAATTATTCTTTTAAGTGTTTTCAACTATTAGAGACAACTAGAACATGCTTTTTTGTATGTCTTATTTTATGGCTGTATTTGAAAATAGGAGAGATCAGATATGCTATGTATTTGGTGGACTTGAAAATACATTCAAAGCAATATTGAATCTTGGCATTTCACAAAGTTTGCTGCAAGCCCATGAGGGTACAACAAAAAGAAAGTCACTATTTTTAGATCTTAGAAAATCACGCTTAGAGGTGACTTTATTTAATGAAATACAGCATTATTTTCAACTCCCTTTGGTTCAATGACGCTTAGTTTATTTTTGATTGAAGTTGGTATAGAAATACTGTTCAAGCTAGATAGTAAAGTTGTTGGGCTTTTTTTTCCTGTGTAAAACTAGAGCATGAAGCACACAGTGGGGAGCATCCATTGTGCACCTTCCCACTATTGCCTTTTGAAGTTGGCTATCTGGAAGTCACTAAAGGTGCCTGAATTGGTTTCATTTATTGGAATTCATCTGGGGTAAGTGGGTTGCCTGGTGTGAGCATCTTTATCTCCAAAGAACACCCCCCCCAATAATGAGGATAATAAAGATAAAGAGACTTTCTTCTATTTCCAATGCCAACTCCCATACTTACATTATTATATTTACTCCTTACAAGTCCCTATGAATTAGAGTTTATAGTTTCTCCATTGGTCAAAAACTGATTCATGATCAGAAAACTTTTTATAAATTTTGATCCAAGGCCAAGGAGGAAGGGAAAGATTGGAGTTGTAAAACTCAGCCCAGCCTCCTACTTGGGTTCCCTGCATTTCACACACAGCAAGGCAGCTTGTTTCCTGTGACACAGGCCTTATTAACTTCTGTCTTAACATCTTGGAGGACAAGATGACCATATAGTCTGAAGAGGGTAGTTCTGGCACCTCAGTTGAAAGGGTAATCTTTATTCAAGTCTATGATAAATCAAGTGACTTATCTATATAATAAAGAACTCTTAAAATAGTCTGTTTATTTACTTTTAAATGCACAGATTTAAAATAATAAAAAAAATAAAACTGGATATTGTGGAGTCATTTTATACTTTCTTCTCTCTCTCTCTCTCTCTCTCTGTCTCTCTCTCTCTCTCTCTCTCTCTCTCTCTCTCTCTCTCTCTCTTTCTTTCTCTCTCCCCGTTCATTTGTGTGTGTGTGAGTCTATCTGTCTGTTTCCTTCTCCATCTCTGAATAGTCATCAAGCTGGACTAGAGAAAAATATTTATAAGATGATTATGATACTTAACTGAAGCTAGAACATACTGAATAAGTTCTATCTTTTTGAATATTTTCTTTTTATTTTTTCTTCCCCAAAGACCTTTTGGTACAAATCCTGAAAGCCAAATAGGATGAAAAATATCCAAAATGTTCTTGTGACTTTTAATTTACTTTCTAAACCAATAGCCAACCATGTCTCATAAAAAGTCATTAGAAGACACCCTGAGGCAAACTTTTTACAATACTGTAGAAATATTCAGTGATTGCTATGAAAATCAAACATCTATACATTTAAAGGATTACATTAATGACTCCAAGGTAACACTCTATTAAACCTTTATTTATCCCTTTAGAATATTTAGGAACATGTAGATTAATCACATTCATGTCTGGAAAATGTCTAGCTATACAGTCATCCAATCTCCTCAGTTTATTCCACTAAAAAGATTCAAAATTCATTATAATTCCTTTGAATATTTAACTTTTTATTCTTTGTTTTATACTATATATCATATATATTGTTTTTATATAACATACAGCATTTTCACAAGTGTGAAGATTTATTCTACCACTTACAACCTTAGTTATGTCTACTTCCCATGTGTTTGATACAATATTTTCTTCTCAGAATTTTATGGGGTTCTATCCAACATCATTTCATACAGTGTATAATTTTTTACTCATTTTTCTATCAATTTATTCATGCTCTCACTTAAAATGTAACATGAAACAGCAATAATGATGAAAACTCACAATAAAACATCTAATTTATGCTTAATTTACTTATTCCTTATTTCTCCAGGCTCTACCTATACACAAATATGCAAATGAAAACATTCTCTTCAAAACATATTTCTCTCCTTAAATTACAATATGATAGAAACAATAAACCAAATGGATTTCAGTTGTAATTCTAGATTCATTCAACAAATAACATCATTTCCTTGAACTAAGCAGAACTCTACCATCAATGTGGTTGCTTACAAAACATGTATGTGGGCTATTTTTTTCTTAGTTTCTCAACTTCACTACTGTTATGGTAAGTAATATGTAGTATGATGCCACATTACATTAGTTTTGATATGACAATAAAAATAATTTTGAAATATTTAATAGTTCTTGTATTAATTTATTAATTAATTGTAATTGTATAAATTACAAATAAATTTAATATTATTATGATCCATTTTAATTACCTGCAGTTAATATAATAAAATGATTTTAAGTAAGATTTTTCATTAAATATTGGTTATATCCCAAACTAAGTACTAGACTCTCAAGACTTATAGCCCCTTTAAAAATTTTATATGTTGAAATCCTATCCTCCAAAGTGATAATATTTGAAGATGAGGATATAAAGAGGAAGCTGGGTCATGAAGGCACAAAGTCATCATTGTAATTAGTGCTCTTACAAAATGATGTCATTGGGTCACTTGTCCCCTTTTATCATATGAGGATACAAGAAGTCATTGTTTACGGACAAAGAAGAGAGTTCTGACTATTCACCAAAGGTGCTAGAGGCTTGAACTTGGATTCCCAGCATCTAGAATTGCAAAACAGTATCTAAGGTTGAAAACCTACCAGCTTATAATTGTTTATAAAGGAACCCAAAAGGTTATGGTAATAGAAAGCTTTTGCTCTAAGCAGTAAATAAAACAATTAATTCAATAAAACACATATGCTATTTGGATTTTTGTTGACGTAAAACAAGTTAATGATTTTATTTAAAAGATATTACCGTTGTCATGATTATGTTACTTTGCCAATCCCTGTTTCCTATTTATGCTTGTGATGCCACCTGGCCATAAAAGCTCATTTAAACTGAAAAGAGCTGACTTTATAACTATCTGAAAGAATATTGTGCGTCCCAGTCATAACATAGTCATTCACGTCTCTGGCAGAAATATTGTTTTCTGTTATAAATGTACGACATCAGGAGCTCAAATGAAGCTTTTTTCATGCATTTAAACCCTTGCTCTAAGGATTTTAAACAATGGTTATTTTGCCACAGTTTGTGCACAAAGTCTGAAGATAATATGAAGGAAAGCAATAATAAGACATGTGAGATTTCTAAATGACTGAGAAGCTGGGTCCAGAATAATTACTGAAAATGTTGGGTAAGCATTGGATGTGTTTCTCAATGCCCATCTTCCTTGTTCTCAACTGCATGCTCTTCCACTGTCTATCAAGTTCTATGACATATTACTTTGGTAGAATTAATCATAAATGGAATTTAAGGAAGATGTCATATTGTGCCATGATGTCACTAATGATAACATATTCTGAAAACCACACAGATTATCTTACAATTATCCTATATTAAAATCAGAAATAAGTCATTTGGGAGAAAACAATCTCTGGCTCACCTAGTCTGGCTAAAATACCCAGAATATCTCTAACTTTGGTGTCCTTCTCTGCTGGCTTCCCTGGGACACATTCCACTACCCTGAGCTTCTCATTATCCTCAACCTCCACTGTCAGGTTCTCTGCCTGTAGCCACCAAGCCAGACACCCCAGCATCATGCAGGAACATCAAGGGACAACCAGATGGCTAAAGGAAAGTGTAAGAACACAATCAACCAGAGCCAAGGCAATATGGCACCCACAGAGTACAGATATCCTATTATGGCAAGCCCTGTTATCCTAACACAGTTGAAGCAAGAGAAAATGAACTTATTTCCAATCTTATAAAGATGATAGAGAATTTTTTTTTAAAAAAATGAATAAATCCTGTAAAGAACTACAGGAAAATACAATTAAACAGGTGGGGATGAATAAAACTGTTCAAGACCTGAAAGTGAAATTAGAAGCAATAAATGTAACACAAACTGAGGGAATTCTGGAGATAGAAAACCTAGGGAAGAGAACAAAAGCAATAAGAGTAAATATTCACCCATAGAAACAAGAGATGGAAGAGAGAACCTCAGGTACAGAAGATATGGTAGAAGAAATTGATCCATCAGTGTAAGAAAATCTTACATCTAAATAATTTCTGATGGAAAAAATGCCAGGATGCTATGAAAAGATATAGACTACAAATAATATGAATAAAAGAAGGTAAAGAGTCACAGCTCGGAGAACCAGAAAAGATTTTCAACAAAAATCACAGATGAAAAATTCCCTATAAACATAGATAAAAACCAATTAGATTCAACCACAAAAGAAAATCTTCCTACCATGTAATAATCAAAAACCTAAATCCACAGAAAAAAGAAAGAATATTAAAAGTTGCAAGAGGAAAAGGCCAAGTAGCATACAAAAGCAGATCTACCAACTTTACACTAGACTTCTTAACAGAGCAAGAAGAGCCTGGGTAACTTCTAAAAGACAACAGATGCCAACCAGTATTACTATGTCCAGAAAAACTCTCAATCATCACAGATGGAGAAAACAAGACATTTTAAACAAAGTCACATTTAAACTATAATCTATTCACAAAGCCAGGCTTACAGAAAATACTAGAAGGAAAATTTTCAACCCAAGGAGGTTAACAACATACAAGAAAACACAGAAAATAAATAATTTCATACCAGCAAAAACAAAAGGGAAGCACACACACACACACACACATACACACACACAGACACACACACACACAAAGACACACACACACTAACACCACTAACATCAAATTAACAGGAAATAGCAACCATTGGTCATGAATATCTCTCAATATCAATGGACTCAATTCCCCAATAAAAATTCACAGGCTAACAGAATGGCTGAGAAAAAAAGATTCATCATTCTGCTGCTTACAAAAACAAAAGCAAAAAAAAAAATCTCACACCTCGGTAACAAAGATAAACCATATCTCAGACTAAAGGACTGAAAAAAAATCCAAACAAATGTACCCAAGAAGAAATCTGGAGTAGCTATTCAAATATCTAATAAGATAGATTTTCAGCCAAAATTAATCCAAAGACATAGTGAAGGGCACTTCACACTATCAAAGGAAAAACCCACCAAGATGACTTCTCAGTTATAAACATCCATGCACCAAAAGCAAGGTACTCACATTCAAAAAAAAATCACTAAACCTTAAATAATTGTACTTTGAAACCTACACATTAAGAGTGGAATACGAGAGAGAGAGAGAGAGAGAGAGAGAGAGAGAGAGAGAGAGAGAGAGAGAAACTTCAACACCTAACTCTTACCACTGGATAGGTCATCAAGGCAGAAACTAAATAGAGAAATAATGAAAACAATTGACATTATTAATAATATAGACTTAACTTATATCTACAGAACATATCACTCAAACATAAAATATACCTTCTTCTCAACACCTCACAGAATCTTCTCCAAAGTCAGCCACGTAGTGGGTCACAAAGCACATCTCAACAGATACAAGAAAATTGTAATAATTCCTTGCATCTTATCAGACCATCATGGATTAAAGTTGTATTTCAACAACAGAAACAACAGAAAGCCTACAAACTCATTGGAACTGAACAACTCTCTACTCAGTGACCATGGGGTCAGGGAAGAAAGAAAGAAAGAAACGAAAGACTTTTTAGAACGCAATGAAAATGAGGGCACAACATACCCAAACCTATGGGGCACAATGAAAGCAATGCCAAGAGGAAAGTTCATAGCACTAACTGGCTTCATAAAGTGATTGGAGAGATCTCACACTGGTGATGTGATAGCAAAATTAAGAGCCCCAAAACAAAAAGAAGCAAATACACTCAAGAGGAATAGACGGCAGGAGATAGTCAAACTCGGGCTAAAATCAACAAAATAGAAACAAAGACAACCATACATACAATCAAGAAAACCAACCCAGAGTTGGTTCTTTGAGAAAGTCAGCAAGATAGAAAAACCCTTACCCAAACCAACTAAAAGGGAGAGAGACAGTATCCAAATTAACAAAATCAGAAATGGAAAGGGGGACGTAACAACAGACATGGAGAAAACCAAAGAATCAATGGGTCATATTGTTAAAACCTATATGCCACAAAATTGGAGAATCTAAATGAAATAGATAAATTTCTAGATAGATACCATATACCAAAGTTAAATCAAGATCAGATAAATTATTTAAATAGTGCTGTACCCCTCAGGAAATAGAAGCAACAACCAAAAACAACCCAGGGCCAG